>NC_041392.1:300792522-300882333 GCF_002162155.2 Triticum dicoccoides | reverse complement strand
GACGACGAGGACGACGAGGAAGGCGTGGACGAGGACGACAAGGAAGGCGTGGACGAGGACAACGAGGAAGGCGTGGACGAGGATGACGAGGGCGACGAGGAAGGCGTGGACGAGGATGACGAGGAAGGCGTGGACGAGGATGAAGAGGACGGCGAGGAGGGAGATGACGAGGACGATGAGGAGGCTGGTGACGAGGAAGACGAGGACGACAAGGAGTGGGGTGACGAGGAAGATGAGGACGACAAGGAGTGGGGTGACGAGGAAGATGAGGCGGAGTTCTATCTCGGTGAGTCGGCCTTGATGGCGGAGCAGACCGCTATCCTGGAGTCCATCCAAGATGAGGCGTATGTGGAGTCCAACCGGCGCTTCCTCCGGGAAGAACAGGCGAAGACTGATGTGCTCTTCGACGAGCTGGATGTGGAGCAGGAGGCGGAGGCCAACGACGTCGATGTTAGAATGGAGATAGTGGACATCTCCGACGACAGGGAGTAGTGTAGTTTTGTTGGTAGATGTTTGCTTTTCCATGTTTTTTATGCTTTCCATGTTTTGTATGCCTGTAAAGGTTGAACAATGTCAAGCAATCGTCGATGTCAGAACGGAGACAGTTTCGTTTCCATGTCAAGCAGTCGTGTTTTGTTCTTAGCTAGTAGTACTACCCCATCCCAAAATAAATGTGTCAACTTTGTAGTAACTTCGTACCAGGCAGTACAATTCACATTGTACTAGTTAGTACAAGGTTGAGCCAATTAATTTTTGAAGGAAGGTGTATGTTTTATTACAATTTGCAGTTTCCAGTACCATATTTGGGTCGGAAGGCGTATGTTTTATTACACTGTATTGTTTTATTATAGATTGCAGTTTCAGGTACAAAATAAACATCTCAACTAGGGCACATATTTGATTCTAGAGATTTCAGTGTGGTTAGATTTGAATATGGTTCCAACATGGTTAGATTCTAGGGAGGTACTCAACAACATGCGCAAAAAAGCCACAGATGTGCTTCTGAGAAGACCGTCTTGCATGGTTTTACCGCAAGATGGGATTCAACATTTATTAAGGACATTCCGGGTTTTATAAGTGTAGAAAGAATTGTTTTTCCCTTATATGTTGTGTGGCAGAGGCACGGCTATTACTTTTGTGAGGGGATGAATGTACCGACGGAATGGGCACGGTCACGTATGAAATAGGTGCAAGGTGGTCCCTAATGTCTCCTTAATGTATCATCTATATACCTCACTGTTACAAGCACGATCATCGTTCTTGTGGAGGCACGGAGGTGAAGGATGGATCCTTTGCCTCTGCGATAGTCACATCCCATATTAAGAAGGAAGCAAATGTTCACAGACCCGATACGTCGGAAGCTGGCCGTAAGGCACGCTCCTGCCTCTGTGTTTCAATGATGTCACGTTTAGTGCCAGGGGGTGGACGTAATGCTCGGTTTGCTGATGTTTTTGTTGTCAGCAACTTTCTTAACATGTTACACACGACAGAGGTACGGTTTTACCCGACATAGAGGCACGCACGTAACAAACTGGAGGAACGTACGTGATTCTAAGGGAGGTATGGACGCGAAAGGATCGTGATGCAAGGACATGAAGGTGTGCCTCTGCTTTAAAGAAGCTTTCACTGATACGTTTTCATTGCAGGGGGCATGGACTATGAGCTCCATGTGTTTTCAAAGGTATTAGGCCTCATTAATGAACTTATCAGAGAGAAGGTGAATCTTTTGGTTGACGTCTAGAATGTTGCGTAAAATGACGTGAAGCCAAGTTACGCACGGTCCCCTTGGTATCAGAGGCACATAGGCACATAAGTTCCTATTGTGGTGCACTAGAAATAAACTTGTGCAAAAGACATGTAAATTGCAAGCAAACTACAAGGTTAACTGCGACACAAGCAAACCTAAATTTATAACAAGCAAACGACAGTCTTGAGCGAAAGCAAATCTAATGAGAAATCAAGAATGTCATGAGCAATGTTCTAGATACTTTTGTTGGCCGGGACCACCTGCTTCAGTAGTCGTAGTTGCCACAGGACCTAGCGCGCTTCCTAGTCCTTGTCGAGTTTTGCTCGGCGAAGCCCTTCCTGGATGATGGTGAGGCAGCTCCATATCTCGTACGTAGCGTAAGCGTCCTTTACCACGTACTCGATGTGCCTCATGGACAGGGGCAAGCACGCCCAGCGGCTGCGTTCTGCGTTGGTGAGCTCTACATTGTGGACAAGGATGCCTGAGACATCCCCAAGGGAGTCCAGAGGCTTGTTAGCTATAGGAACCCTCCATTCCTTCTGGATGTCGACGAAGTGGGCGATCTCCAGTCCGACGCGGCCGAGCATCTCTATGTCACTGTCGATGGAGAAGCCAACAAACGTGTACCTGGGGTCCGCGAGAAGTTTTCGAACTTGGTGCAGTTCTTGTCGGCCACGCTCAGTTGGAAGAGCAGCACCGGACGATCCTTGCCGACGAAGAGCTGGACGAGGGCGGGTTTCTGATCTTCGCCATGGTTGTTGGTGTACTTCACATCAACTCCGACGATCTTGTGGCACTCAAACTGGAGGTGTCGCTCGTACTGCTCAATGGTGGTCGCCGCCTTGTGCAAGTCATTGGTGCGGATCACGTGCAACTTTGTGTTGCCGTGGGCCTACACCTCCATGAATTCCCTAGTGAATACCATGGCCTGGAGCAGTTGGTCCTCCTGCAACATGTTTTTTTGTGGGGAACAATGAGTGGGAGCGCAATGGCAATTTATGTTGTTTGTTTGTGATAAGGCCGCATCGGGAGTCTAAATTTAAGGGCGGGGAAGTGGCAGAGGAGTGCATGATCTCACTGTCGATGCGATTGTGCACATCGTGGGTTCTGGATCGTGGTTTTTCTTTATAAAAAATAAAAATAAAATCAGCAGTTATGTTTTTAACAACCGTCGTATCTCCAGCAAGTCGTGGAGATGATCGTTGTCTTGCGTAGTTTGCTGTCAAATGTTAACTCTTACAATTTATCTCGTGAGGTATGCAGGGGCAGTATGTAGAGGCACAAGTCTCTGACCAAGAGAAACATGCTTCAAGTGGCTGGTTTAACTCTCAGACACATGGGCGTGGTACATTCATTGGGAGTGGCAATTGTTTTCAGTGATACATTCGCTGGTAGGAGTAGTGCTGTGTTTCTTCAGAGGCACTGTTGTGTGTCCGTGTTGCAACTGACACTACGAGATGGTCAAAAAGAACGAGAAGCAACGAGAGGCGTGGACATGCAGCTGCAAGAAGCACTCATACAACGAGAGGTGCAACAAGAGGCACAAATACGATGCTACATGAGGCACGAAAATGAAGCTACATGATTGCACGGATGTCAATTCGTGCTATGGTACTACGTGAGGCACGGGCACGAACAAATAGCCATGCACTCAACTACATGCATAAAAAGCCACAGATGTGTTTCTGAGAAGCACCGGCCTCCATGGTTTTACCGCAAGGTGGGATTCGACATTTATCCAGGGCATTCCAAGTTTTACAAGTGTAGGAAGAATCATTTTTCACTTATATGTTCTGTGGCAGAGGCACGACTATTACTTGTGTGACGAAGGAATGTATGTCAAATGTATGTGACGTGAGGATTGACAATAGGCATCTGTTACTGTTTTTCCAGAATATTTTCCAATTAACTGCGAGAGGCATGAATGTGCTGATGGAAAAGGCACAGTCATGTATGAAATAGTTGCAAGGTCGTCCCTACGGTGTCTTATACGCTTTACAGTTACAAGCACGGTCGTCGTTCTTGTCGAGGCACAGAGGTGAATGATGGAGCCTATGCCTCTGCAATAGTCACGTCCCATATTAAGAAGGAAGCAAATATTCATAGACCAGATACGTCGGAAGCTGGCCATAAGGCACGCTCCTGCCTCTGCGTTTTCGGTGACGTCATGTTTAGTGCCAGCGGGGTCGACGTAATGCTCGGTTTTCTGATGTTTTTGTTGTCAGCAACTTTCTTAACATGTTACGCACGACAGAGGTACGGTTTTACCCAACGAACTGGAGGCACGGACGTGATTCTAAGGGAGGTAGGGACACGAAGGATCGTGATGCAAGCACGTGAAGGTGTGCCTCTGTTTTCAAGAAGCTTTCATTGACATGTTTTCATTGCGGGGGCCATGGCCTATGAGTTCCATGTGTCTTCGAAGGCATTCGGCCTTATTAACGGACGTGAAGCCAATTTACGCACGGTCCCCATAGGAGTGGAGGCACAGAAGTGCCTTCGTGGGTGTTTTAAGTAGTTGGTGTTATTGACGGATAATCGTGCCTCAATAGTGTTCTTCTCTGAGGGTCACGGGCGTAAGAAATGTTTTCTGAGGAGAATAAACACCTAACTACCTCTGTATTCAAATTGTTTTTCTAAAGTGTTCCATATGAACGATTTTTAATATTTGTGTGTGCAATGGTTTGTTAGAACATTATGCACTGATTTTAGGAGCATTCTGTAATTGTTGTCCCTGCATTTCGATGCTGCATCCACAAAGGTACTAGTGCATTGCATGCTCGTCATTTTTGTGGATTGCTATGTGTACCTGCTCTGTGTGTTACGCTAATCGTATAGTATCTGTACTGTGTTTATATTTTTTAGTTCACGCCAATCTATTCTAATAATAGAAAACTGCAACATTGCACTGGAAATAAACTTGTTAAGAAGATATGTAAACTAGAAGCAAACTACAAGGTTAACTGTGACATAAGCAAATCTAAATTTAGAACAAGAAAATGGCAGTCTTGAGAGAAAGCAAATCTAATGAGAAATCTAGAATGGCATGAGCAGTCTTCTAGATACTTTTCTTGGCCGGGACCACCTGCTTCAGTAGTCGTAGTCGCCCCAGGACCTTGTGCGCTTCCTGGACTGCTCCTTCTCGAGTTTTGCCCGGCGGAGGCCTTCCTGGATGATGGTGAGGCGGCTCCATATCTTGTACGCAGCATAAGCATCTTTTGCCGCGTACTCGATGTGCCTGATGGGCAGGGGCATGAGCTTCTTCTTCATGTTGTTGTAGTAGTCGTGGACAAGGATGCTTGAGACATCCCCAAGGGAGTCTAGAGGCTTGGTACCTGTAGGCACCCTCCATTCCTTTTAGATGTCGACGAAGTGGGCGATCTCCAGTCCGACGCGCCCGAGCATCTCTATGTCGTCGTCGATGGAGAAGCCAGCAAACATGTATCTGGGGTCGGCAAGGAAGTTGTCGAACCTGGTGCAGTTCTTGTCGGTGGCGCTCAGTTGGAAGAGCAGCACCGAATGATCCTTGCCGACGGAGAGTTGGACAAGGGCTGATTTCTGATCTTCGCCAACGTCGCTGGTGTACTCCACATCAACTCCGACGATCTTGTTGCGCTCGAATTCGAGGTGTCACTCGTACTACTCAATGGTGGTCGCCGCCTTGTGCAAGTCGTTGGTGTGGATCACGTGCAACTTGGTGTTGCTGTGGGCCTGCACCTCCATGAATTCCTTGGTGAATCCCATGGCCTGGAGTAGTTGGTCCTCCTGCAACCTGGTTTTTCATGGGGAACAATGAGTGGGAGCGCAATGGCGATTTCTGTTGTTTGTGTGTGAGAAGGCCACGGCGGAAGTCTAAATTTAAGGGCGGGGAAGCGGCAAAGGAGTGCACGATCTCACTGTCGATGCAGTTGTGCACATTGTGGGTTCTGGATCGTGGTTTCTTCTTCCTGGCGGTGCGGTTGTGCACATCCTAGGTTTTTGATTGTGGTTTTTCTTTATAACAAATAAAAATAAAATCAACAGTTATGTTTTTAACAACCGTCGTATCTCCAGCAAGTCGGGGAGATTGTCTTGCGTAGTTTGCTGTCAAATGTTAACTCTTACAATTTATCTCGTGAGGCATGCAGGGGTAGTATGTAGAAGCACAAGTCTCTGACCAAGATAAGCATGCTTGAAGTGGCTGGTTTAACTCTCAGACACACGGGCGTGGTACATTCACTAGTCGTGGCAATTGTTTTCAGTGATACATTCAGTTTGCTGTCAAATGTTAACTTTTTGCACTCTCGTTGTATAAGTGCTATGTTTTATCAGAGGCACTATTGTGTGTCCGTGTTGCAACTAACTCTATGAGATGGACAAAAAGAACGAGAAACAACGAGAGGTGTGGATATGCAGCTGCAAGAAGCACTCATACAACGAGAGGCGCAACAAGAGGCACATATACGATGCTACGTGAGGCACGGAGATGAAGCTATGTGATTGCACGGACGTCAATTCATGCTATGGTGCTACGTGAGAGGCACGGGCACAGACAAATAGCCGTGCACTCAACTACATTCGCAAAAAGCCACAGATGTGTTTCTGAGAAGCACCATCCTCCATGGTTTTACCGCAAGGTGGGATTCGACATTTATCAAGGGCATTCTGGGTTTTATATGTGTAGGAAGAATCGTTTTTCACTTATATGTTTTGTGGCAGAGGCACGGCTATTACTTGTGTGACGAAGGAATGTACGACGAATGTACATGACGTGAGGATTGACAATAGGCGTCCGTTACTGTTTTCTGGAATGTTTTCCAATTAACTGTGAGAGGAATGAATGTGTCGACAGAACAGGCATGGTCATGTCTGAAATAGTAGCAAGAAAGTGGTCCCTAAGGTGTCCTGAATGTATCACCTGTATGCTTCACTGTTACAAGCACGATTGTTATTCTTGTCGAGGCACGGTGTTGAGAGTCATGAATGTGCCGACGCAACAGGCACAGTCATGTCTGAAGTAGTTGCAAGTACGAGATGGGCAGAAACAACGAGGAGAAACGAGGGGCGTGGGCATGCAGCTGCGAAACGCACTTATACAGCGAGAAGCACAACTAGAGGCACATGTACGATGCTATGTGATTGCATGGACGTCAATCCGTGCCCATGTTCTATCAAATGTTTTAAGTGACAGTTTGTAAAGGCATGGATGTTTAAGGTGACTGAGCCATAGGGGAAGGCGCTAGGTTTTTAGGAGAAGTGATGTGCGGTTGATAGAGGTGTATGCTTGTCCTCCACAAAACTACATGGCATGACGCTACTCTGCGGAGCACCATAGTGAAAAATATGTATACTACTGACGTGCGGAGCTAGCAACGTCACTAAACTATTCTGAAACATACTTCACCACAGCCATTCATCCTCCATTATTAGTCAGTGAATCCTTTTATTATTATCAGAGATAAATAAATTAACCCACGTAAGCGTTTCACCTTCTTTGACAGGGAATTTTCACCACCGTCCTCTTGGACATAATTATATGCTCAGTTACATACCATGACATAACTAAATAACAAAACTGGTGTGTACAGCCTGTTCAAAAAATAGACATAAATTACTGAACTAGGAAGTATAGCCACCGGCAATGCTCTATCAGGAAAGGTCGTTGATTATCATCTGCAACAGCTTCATGTTTCCCAATGTTGGCCACCGCTTTTCAATTGTGACAAGGACAACTGAACCAACCCTTAGCTGAGCTTCCCGGGAAAAATCTAAAAAACCGGTCACCTCCATTCTGCTGTCGATTCGTATGGAGTACTTTGTGCTCATGTCTATTGCATCATACATCTCTGTTAGGCTGATTCCACCGTTTTGAGGTAGATATCCTAGGTTCATCTTTAGAAGCCTCACAACGGCAGACGGAATTCTCTGCAGATTGTACCGATATTACTAGATAAAATCAATGTACAAGGACATAAAACATCGAAAATAGCAAACAAAACCATGGCAGTGGATCAAAACAAATAATCAGTGACTAACCAGACGACCATTTATGACATTGGTGACGTTTAGACGTTGCACAAAGGGTATGGTGGGGAAGTCGTCAGACTCAAACACATAGTATATGATCTGTCCAAATTGTCTGTATGAGAGGTTTACGCCTCGACCGAACACTGTTTTCCCAATGTACACCCTCTCCGAGTCATTTAGAAAATCAAGAGCTGCATGGAAAAAAATAACTCATTTTCAAACAAATTTCTTTAAACAAATGAACTCGGTATTTAAGTTTAAAAGGAATGGTTAAATTCAATGCATGTGATAAAGTTGGGATGATAATCAACAGAATTGCATAAAACATTTTCAAAATAACTTTGACTGGAAGTATGCCATTCATTTAGTGGACAAGGGTAAGAGCACCAAAGTATGCTGATAAACGTAGTTGATAAAACAGGATGGAAGTTGGTGCACTTACCTAGTGATGGTTTGGGGAGGGGCATGTGACCTCCTCGAGAATCACTGAGTCTCAGATCTATCTCAATGGAAAGACTCCCAGTATCCAGGTTTATGATGATTAGATCTCGATAATGAAGATCGTAGTCACTAATTAACTTTTCCCAGCCATGTCCATGAATTTTAGACCGGTTAGGTTCATCGGTGATGCAAATCTCATATGACAGATCATCGTTGGTGATCAGTACTGGATTTCTTTGTTTTCCTTCTTCTTGAAATGCTTCCTCTTTCCACTGATAGATTGAAGAAGTGACTTGCTGCCTGCAATAGCATGTCACATACTACGCAGGAAAAAAATCTTACGAGGCATGTATAACCAAGACAGATAGCGCTTATCATACGTGTACCAATTGTTTTCAACGTGTTGCTATTTGATAAAACAAGGTACATCAAAAATTGAGAACATATCATTGAATGCTTAAATGTAGGCATTCCATTCCAATAATATGGTAGAAACTTTTATTTCCTCCATCAGAAAGATACACTAGTTGGTAGTAACTGATGGGCATCATGGGGTGGCAAACATTTCTCCTTACTAGGCATGTCTTGAAGCATCGAGGAAGATGCACTGTTATCGTGCTATGAAGAACGCCTAACTCCAATCCAGGGCAACCGAAGTTGGTACATATATCACAACACATGGTTTCCCCTGGAATACGTTGCAAAACAACAGCTATATGAAATTCTCAACACAAGGAAAATTTTATTATCTTGAAAAACTATTTGGTTAAACCACCATTTTTACATAAATAGTCGTTCACAAGCAATTTCCTAAAAAGACATGTGCACTGCTTTTGATTAGAAGGTGAACAGTAGATATGGGATATGTAACAACAGAGGAAATACAAATTTAATTAAATCAGTATTTTATTTTCCAAAAATGGTTGCTTAATTCATCACAATTCAGTATTGACTATTTTTAGAGCTGTTCACAATCTTGGTTGTCAATGTCAATCAGTGAAAGGATTTCTGCTACTTGGTTTTAAAAGCAGCTTTAGCAAATGTATATTTCAAGACAAGACAAGCAAAAAGGAGAAACAATAGTTTATCATCAGGCAGCTCAAAGGAGTGTTTGTAACATTAAAATTATATGTAAATTCGTCAGAGCTGCACCCATCAACAACGTCATCCGCAACCATACGCCACCATCGCCGATGTCAACCACCGGAACATGTGTGGCTAGGTGGTTTTTGAAACAGGTGATCCATCAATGTTAACCTTGCCTCCAGCGTACATGACCCCAAACGCTATCCTCAAGCATAGACGCCGACTCCCAGTCAACAACACCCCAAACGCCGACCTCCAGCACCCTAAGCAATAGAGCTCAACATCTTGGACTTCCGGCCACCGCCGTTGTTTGCAAGACCTAACGGGCTTCAATTTAAACTACCAACCTCCCTCGGCGAAGTTCATCGCTCACCTGGGACTTGGACGCCGCAGGTCGCTGCAGCTCATAGCATTCTCAAGCACAAACATCGACTCCCAATCAACCCCACCCCTAAGAGGCACTGATTTGGTTTAGATAACAACTTTTCAGGCAATTCCTAGCATAAAAACGCAGATGCGTCGCTTTCAAACATGGAGAGATGAAACCAACAGAGAGGAAAAAAGATCATAGCGAAAAATTCACATAGAAATTAAGAGAAAATGGACTAACCCTAGATCTAGAGGGAGAATCGAGAGAGAAGAGACGATGAACTCTATAGCAGGTGAGTGGGAGGGGGCGGTCTGGGTTGGCACAACACAGAACAGACAGTTATAATACCCGCCTGCTCACTGACATGGGGCTATTGTACATCAGCAAAGACATTGGCTTATTAGGAGCATAGAGGCACGCACTGATGGCCCCAACACGCACGGACTTACATGCAAATAAGGCACGGCTTTGTTTCTGTTTTTCAAATTTTCTCAGCGAGGCGTTCACTGAGACAGGTTGTGCACGTCCATGACGCACGACCATGCTTCTGTTTTTCGAAGTATTTTTTCCCCTAACACGGTCTCTCGAAGGGACAGGGACGTGAAGCCACGGTGCGCATCATCCTATAAGGATAAGAATGAGACGCACGGAGAGGCCTCTGTATTCTAAATGTTCTCAATGACGTGTTCATGACAGACGCGCGGTCTTTAAGCAGTTGGCGCACGGTTGTACATGCGGACGACGCACATACGTCTTTTGTGTTCTCCTAGTTGTTTTCGCATGACACGACCACTCCTAGTTGTGTTCTCCTAGTTGTTTTCGCATGACACGACCACTCCGAGGGACAGGGGAGTGAAGCCACGGTGCGCATGGTTCTGCAAGGAGAAAATGCACTGAAGTGCCTCTGTTTTCGTAACATTTTAAGTTGCTTGTTCACTGAGAGAGGCACGGGTGTATGTTTAAATGATGCAAGACCCTGCTACTATTTTCCAAATTGTTCATTTCTGACACGGTCTCTCGGAGGGACACGGTGTCTGCAATTAGAAGGGGCACGTAATCTTTCGCTTTCACGAATTCTTCGGATGCATGAGTTTTGTTCAATATGATAATGAGAATGGAAACCCAACATCTAAAAAGCGATTGGAGGTTCGTTGCTGACCTTAAGTCATTATCACAGCATTCCAAATGTTTACAATGACGTGTTCACACGGACGTATGATTTTCACAACCTCTTGATGCACGTTCATTTCTTGTGGGGTGCACAGACGTCCTTCGGAGAGACGCGGTTGCAGCAGTTGCAGGTTTGCAATGGACGCATGTTGCTTTTAAAAGACAGAATTTTATGCCAAGCAACTGAGATAAACAAGAGGATACTAGTTTGATTTATGAGCATCTGTGTTAGCTGATTTTTTTTATCATTGGGTCCAGAAACATATGATCGATTTTGAAAACATAAAGCACGTACATAATTGATATCGTAAACGTTCATATCCCTAATTTTTAAAAATATGAGCTTACTGCCTCAAGAAAAAAAAAGCTTACAGACGGTACGGTGCAAAACGAGTGAGAATTCATTGACCATGTTTACATAATGCCCTCATTCAATATAGCAAGTACATCTCTCTAAACCTGTTTTCAGCATCCACAGTTGAATGGATCTGGCAAATCCAGATATTCAACACCTGTGTTTTTTAAATCCATGTGCATATGCTTGCAAGTTGTTGTTAATTTAAGCTCAGCACAATTAGAAGCCCTTTTATCCATCTGCAGTACCTCTTCTTGCCGTTGGTAAAATTCACTAGTGAAATCTCTACGCAGGCCAAACTTAAGCCTGATGGTTAGTAGCATCCTAGCATTGAGAATAAAGAATGTCACAAATTCAGTGTTTGCATCTGTGACTTCATAGTCTTCCAACATTAATGTCCTCAAACAAATGTAGTGATTATTGAGAAACACCCGCTGCTTTTGGTGCCATTCATTTGTTATACCTCTTTGATCCCATCCTCCCCCATAAACACACATGAAGAGCAAACTGAGCAGTTAGTGACAGTATATTATGTATATTGTGCGTGGACTTTCAACGTGTGTGAAATCATCACCTCGATAAACAAGTTTTGCAAGCATTGAAAGCATCGCAGCAAGTCAACAATCTCATCCAGATTAAAGCATGTCTGTGAGATAAACAAGGTCTTGACGGAATCCAGCACCGCGTGTAGGCTACTTATGCAGACACCCTTCATTGATAACATAACGTGATATTATTAGCTCGTGGATGTGAATCTCAAGTGCTTTTGAATAAGCAGGTCAAAGTAACATGCAGAGGCAGTACCTGAATAACTGTAGGCCCAATGATATTTGTTTCGTTGGGTAATTCAGAAATCTTTCCCAGTGTGTCCAACACAGGCGCGGACAAAACTGTTATTTGTAGTTGTGCATCTACAGAATCATGTAGCAATCTCCGGAGGGAAGGGGCATCCTTAATGATCAGTTTTCCTCTATCGGAACGAATGCCAATGCTTACAAGCATAACTGAGTTTATTTGTAGATAGCAGAATTTCTTGTTGCAAACAAGCAGCAGGCACTTCAGGGTAGGGCAACCGTGGTGGATGAACTTCCGGAAGGAGACATCTGATATATAAACCTCCACCAGCGAAAGTCTCCTGAGCAGTGGGAGGCAAAGCATTTCTACTAGATTGTCTTCTAGTTTGCACATAGCGAAGGTGACGGTGTGGAGAGATGAGCGAAATCTAGAGATGGATGCCGGTGGCGATGGCATAGAAGAAGGGATTCTGCGTGCTGATGGCCCTGGGTAGAAGAAATTTGGGAATATATGATAGAACTCTAAAACCTGGAGTTTGTCCAGATTCCGACACAGGAACAACTCATCGACGCCACAAGGTTGGCACTAGAGGTAGCTTGTCGGTATGCAGAGGTGGCGAATCGGGCCCTCGTGATCGGAGAGGATAGATACAGGAAGACTGAAGCCATTGGCGACAGATTCTCCATGATAGTTGCAACTAAGATGTCGGCATTGAGTTCTGATGTATGTTTCCTGGACGATTTGCTTGCCCGGGAGAACGCGGATGATTTGGCAACAGATTTTTTCCAGAGATCTGGTAGAACGAGTATCAAGGATCACACGGAAGTCGAGATCGAGTGGTGCGGTGCGCCATATGCGGCGCCACCGAGATGCGAGCACTTGTGTGCGCATGCCTTCCTTTATGGGCAGATGAGAGATGATCTCGCCGAGGATGGCATCCGGGGGATCGCTGATGCAATCCAGACCAGACTCAACATGGTTCTCGGATCCAGTGGGCGGGCCACTGCCGCTCCTCTTAACGAGCATAGGGGGCACGGGTACAGCCGCGAACCTCATCTTCTTGTTGCTAGAGGCACGCTTCTTCATCTCCATTCTCGAGCTTGTGCCGCCTCCATTGCAGCTCTTTGTGCGGTTGATCTGGGAAGAGGGTTAGGGTTTTACGATTCACAAAGACGAGAATATATATACGTACCTAATCTAGAAGATTTTGACAGACATGGTGGAATAGTCACGGCTTCAATAGACGTGCATCTTGACGAGGCACGGCTATCAACCGTCCGAATACACAGAAGTTTGGTGGGAGAGGCATGGGTCGGCATACTCAGTTAAGGACATATGGTTGTGCGGTCTGTAGAGACACGGTGGTGTGGATCCACGAGACGGTGGCAAGTGTCATGTGAGGCACGTGCGTGCAGGCACTGGAGGCACCTAATTGCAGTCTGTGCAGGCACCAACCCCATTGAAACCTCTACAGACATAAGTATCAACTCCCTAGATGCACAAAAGTGTGGTGACAGAGGCATGGCTGTGAACTCTCAGTTGAAAGACCCGGTTGTGGAGTCTCTGGATCCACGTGCCGTTTGTCTCCAGGGGAACGTAAAAGCCACGACTCATGGCACGTGAGGCACAAGGGTGCAGACTCCAGGGGCACCAAAGTTTAGCCTCTACATGGACGCACAATTGTCAACCCTCTGAATGCACAAAATGACAGTGGCAGAGGCATGGATCCGAATACTCAGCTATGGAGGCACGGGCATGTATTCTCTGCAACCACAAGGGTCATGACAAGTGTCATGTCAGGCACGTGTATTGAAACACTGGAGGCGCGGAAATGAAGCCTCTTTAGGCACGAGTGTCAACCCAAATGGATATACAAAACTGTGGTGGTAGAGGCATGGGTGAGAATGCTATGCTGGAGAGGCACTGTTGTGAGCTCTCTGGACCCGTGGTCGTCTGGCTCCACAGGCACCTAACAGTCACGACTTATGTCATGTGAGGCACGTAGATGCAGGTGCCAGAGGCACTGTTGTGTAGTTTCTAGACAAAGTCTGACCTTGAGATGAAGAACAACCATCATGTCACGAGACACACAGTTTTATTGGCCTACAAATCACGGACTTGCTTCTGAATTGGAAAGGTTCCCACTGATGAGTTCATTATTAGTGGGAACATGGTACTATACTAACAAAGAGTTAGCGTCGTGCCGGTAAAATACTTAGAATCTTTCCACTGAAACATCTCGATGTGCCTGAAGGCATGGACGTCCCGTAGCATGGAGCACGAGTTTACAACCAGTACATCCACCGGCTAACAGGTCGTGTAAATACACTACGAACATCTTGTTCGCTCTAACAACAATTATATTTATTGTACAAACTTCAATTATACGCTGGAGGCATGTGTATCAACTGTAGGGATACACTGAAGTTTGGTGGGAGAGGCATGTGTCCGAATACTCGATTAGAGATGCACGGTTCTGCGGTCTATAGAGACACGGGGGTGTGGCGCCACGACACGGGGGCAAGTGTCATTTGAGGCATGTGCGTGCAGGCGGTGGATGCACCTAATTGAAGTCTGTACAAGCACGCACCTCGTTGAAGCCTCCACACAGCCAGCTATCGACTCCCTGGATGCACAAAAGTGTGGTGGCAGAGGCATTGTTGCGAACACTCAGTTGAAAAGACACGTTTGTGAAGTCTCTGGATCCACGGCAGTGTGCTTCCGGGGGAACGTAAAAGCCACGGCTCGTGGCACGTGAGGCACAAGGGTTCAGGCTCCGGAGGCACAGAAGTCTAGCCTCTACAGGGACGTACAATTTTCAACCCTCTGAATGCACAAAATGACGGTGGCAGAGGCATGGATCCGAATACTCAGCTATGGAGGCACGGACATGTATTCTCTGCAACCACAAGGGAGGCACAGAAATGAAGCCTCTTTGGCACGAGTTTCTACCCAATGGATGCACAAAAGTGTGGTGAGAATGCTCTGCTGGAGAGACACCGTTGTGAGCTCTCTGGACCCGCGGGCGTCTGGTTCCACGGGCACCTAACAGTCACGGCTTATGTCACTTGAGGCAAGTAGATGCAGGCACCAGAGGCACTGTTGGGGAGCCACTACACGCATGGGCGTGGCGTTTCTCCAGGCCTGGCTCAGCATAAACCCTCTCTAGGTGCAGAAAAGTGTGCACAGAAGGCGCCGAAGTAAGGCCTCTACATGTACGTGTACGAACCTTCTTGATAGTCAGTTAGAAAAGCACGATTGTGAAGTTTCTAGACAAAGTATGACCTCAAGACGAAGAACAACCGTCATGTCACGAGACACACGGTTTTATTGGCCTACGTATCACGGACTTGCTACGGTATTGGAATGGTTCCCACTGACGAGTTCATTATCAGTGGGAACATGGTAATGTACTAACAAAGAGTCAGTGTCGTGCCGGTAAAATACTCAGAATCTTTCCGCTGAAACATTCAATGTGCCTGAAGGCACAGACGTTTGCACAGTGAAAACACTTTCATTTGCACAGTTACATCACTTTCTGGTCAAGGATTGTTATGGCAAGCTTACATACAGTACAAAATATTACAAGGGTTGTCTGTTCATGTTTAGACAAAACGCACGTTCAAAAGGGCGCAAAAACATGTAACCCTGCAAGCTTGAACAACTTAATCCAGCTCTGTGTTCAGCAGTCACAACTGAATGGGTTCGTCAAATCCACGTATTCAACACGCGTGAGTTTTAAATAAAAGAACCGGTGCTTGCACGCTCCTGATAATATAAGGCGAGCACGTTCAGAAGCCTTTTTGTGCCACAGAAGATCCTTTTGATGCTTTTCGTAAAATTCTTCTGTGAAGTCTTGGTGGAAGCGATAGTTAAGCCTCATGGTCTCAAGCTTGCTTGCACTCAGAACAAAGAATCTCACAAATTCAATGTTTACCAAAGCAGGGTTTATAGTCATCCAGCGTTACTATCTCCAAACGAAAGTCATCTTGTTTGACAAATGGTCGGTGCTTACGACGCCATGTATTTGTTTCTCCGCAACAGAGTCCTCCCTAGATGTACATGAAGAATGAAAATACTTAAGCTCTAAAAACAGAGATTCTGTCGAGAGAGCATCCAATGTAAAGTATTTATTGGATTTTTTGTAGATACGGGTGTATGTGAAAGTGCAACTATCCCTAGGTGGTTTTGGTAATTCATAACAACATATAGCTCATTGAGCTAATGCTATTCCAAGATGATTATTTCAGGAAAGCTCAATGATTGGCATGGCATGGATGTGAAAGTGGAACCCTCAAAATGCTAAGGACAAAGGATTGTCTCAAGCTCAAAAGCTCAAGACTCTTCATTTTACATTTTAGTGATCCAAGATCACATTGAGTCTTTAGGAAAAGCCAATACTATCAAGGAGGGATGAGGTGTTGCTTAATGAGCCTCTTGCTTCATGTGCTTAGTGATATGCTCCAAAAACCCTCAACTAGTTTCCCATATCCACTTATGACCTAAACCCTAAGACAAACTCGGTCCTAACGATTCTTTCTATCCGGCGCCACCGAGTTTCACTTGTCATAAGCCACTGCCAAACCCTAGCAATTCGGTTCCACCGATAGGGATCTCGGTCTCACCAAGATGGGATTGCAAACTCTCTGTTTCCCTTTCGTAACTTTTC
Organism: Triticum dicoccoides; assembly: GCF_002162155.2. Taxonomy (NCBI): domain Eukaryota; kingdom Viridiplantae; phylum Streptophyta; class Magnoliopsida; order Poales; family Poaceae; genus Triticum; species Triticum dicoccoides. The sequence continues at coordinate 300,865,694 of NC_041392.1, read as the reverse complement.
GGTCTCACCGAAAGAGCGTATCGGTCCCACCGAGATTGCAATGTAAATTCAATGTTTCCTTTTTGTAACTTTTCGGTCTCACTGAAAGAGCAAATCGGTCCCACCGAGTTTGCCTGACCAACTCTCTGGTTAGCTAATTACCAAAATCGGTCTCACCGAGTTTGTGTAATCGGTCTCACCGAGATTACGTTATGCCTAAACCCTAACCATATCGGTCCTACCGAGTTGCATGTCAGTCCCACCGAAAATCTCTAACGGTTACTAGGTTTACCTTTTCGGTCCGACCGAGTTTGTTGATTCGGTCCCACCGAGATTGGAAAACTGTGTGTAACGGTTGGATTTTGTGTGGAGGCTATATATATCCCTCCACCTCCTCTTCATTCGTGAGAGAGAGCCATCAGAACACATACACAATTCCAACTCATATGTTCTGAGGGAGAACCACCTACTCATGTGTTGAGATCAAGACATTCCATTCCTACCATATGAATCTTGATCTCTAGCCTTCCCAAGTTGCTTTCCACTCAAATCTTCTTTCCACCAAATCCAAATCCTATGAGAGAGAGTTGAGTGTTGGGGAGACTATCATTTGAAGCACAAGAGCAAGGAGTTCATTACCTACACACCATTTGTTACTTCTTGGAGAGTGGTGTCTCCTAGATTGGCTAGGTGTCACTTGGGAGCCTCCGACAAGATTGTGGAGTTGAACCAAGGAGTTTGTAAGGGCAAGGAGATCGCCTACTTCATGAAGATCTACCGCTAGTGAGGCAAGTCCTTTGTGGGCGATGGCCATGGTGGGATAGACAAGGTTGCTTCTTCGTGGACCCTTTGTGGGTGGTTGCTTCTTCGTGGACCCTTTGTGGGTGGAGCCCTTCGTGGACTCGCGCAACCGTTATCCTTTGTGGGTGGAACCCTCCGTGGACTCGCGCAACCGTTACCCTTCATGGGTTGAAGTCTCCATCAACGTGGATGTAGGATAGCACCACCTATCCGAACCACGGGAAAAACATCCGTGTCTCCAATTGCGTTTGAATTCTCCAAACCCTTCCCTTTACATTCTTGCAAGTTGCATGCTTTACTTTCCGCTGCCAATATACTCTTTGCATGCTTGCTTGAATTGTGTGATGATTGCTTGACTTGTCCTACAATAGCTAAAATCTGCCAAGAACTAAAATTGGGAAAAGGTTAAGTTTTTTATTTGGTCAAGTAGTCTAATCACCCCCCCCTCTAGACATACTTTTGATCCTACAAGTGGTATCAGAGCTTTGGTCTCCATTTGCTTTGATCTCCATAGCTTTTGGTGGTCATGTCCTTGGTTTCACAACCTAGGAGAGTATGGCGTCTAGCGAGGGAAATTATCACCGTAGAGGTCCTTACTTTGATGGTACTAATTTTGCTAGTTGGAAGCATAAAATGAAAATGCATATTCTTGGACATAACCCCGCCATTTGGGCTATTGTGTGTGTTGGTTTGCAAGGTGACTTCTTTGATGGGAAAGAACCAAACCGTGAAGCTACCGCGGATGAGTTGAAGATGTTGCAATACAATGCTCAAGCTTGTGATATTCTCTTCAACGGATTGTGCCCCGAAGAATTCAACAAAATCAGCCGTCTTGAGAATGCAAAGGAAATTTGGGACACTTTGATTGATATGCACGAAGGTACCGACTCCGTCAAGGAATCCAAGTTGGATGTGCTTCAAAGTCAACTTGACAAGTTCAAAATGAAGGATGGTGAAGGTGTCGCTGAAATGTACTCTAGGCTTGCTCTCATCACAAATGAGATTGCCGGCTTAGGAAGTGAAGAGATGACCGATAGATTCATCATCAAGAAGATTCTAAGAGCCTTGGATGGAAAATATGATACCGTGTGCACATTGATCCAAATGATGCCCAATTACAAAGATCTCAAGCCAACGGAGGTGATTGGAAGAATTGTTGCTCATGACATATCACTTAAGGATAAAGAGGAACTTCACAACAAATCAAGTGGTGCCTACAAAGCCTCATGTGAAGCCCCTACATCATCAAGTGAGAAACAGGACTTCAATGAAGAATTGAGCTTAATGGTGAAGAACTTCAACAAGTTCTACAAGAGTAGAAGCAAAGATAGAAGCTTCAAGTCAAGGTCCTACAATGACAAAAGATCTTCTAGTCGAGAGCGAAACTGCTACAGTTGTGGAAGACCCGGACACTATTCCAATGAGTGTACGGCTCCCTACAAGAGAAGAGAAGATTCTCCAAAAAGAAGAAGCAAAGAATCACCACCAAGAGAGAGAAGGAGTAGAGATGATCGTTATGAACGAAGATACTCACGGAGAAGCAAGGATTCGGAAAGGAAGGAAAAATCATCAAGGAGCTACACAAAACAAAGACATCAAGCTCATGTTGGTGAATGGGTATCCGGCTCCGACTCCGACAGCCACTCCGAGAGAAGTTATCACTCCGACTCCGAAGATACTCAAGATGAAGGTGTTGCCGGTCTAGCACTTGTGTCAACCAACTCCTACGACATATTTGACTCACCAAATGAAGGAATTGGAAGATGCCTCATGGCCAAAGGTCCTAAGGTAGCACACGCCGAGTATGTTGATTTCAATAGTGATGAAGATGACTTGTTAGGTGATGATTTGCTTGTTGACAACTCTAGTGATGAATACTATGATGAAACGTCAATTAATCATGCTAATCAAGATAAAACGAATGACAATGATAAGGAGAAGATTGAGGCTCTAACTAAAGAACTAAACACTCTTAAGTTAGCTCATGAAACTATCTTCGAAGATCATCGAGAACTTTTAAGAGTTCATGAGAAATTACGCTTTGAAAAGCTCAATCTTGAGCAAGAGCATGAGTTCTTAAAAGCAATCAATGATGATCTTCGCAAGAAAAGTTCTTCTTACATTGCCAAGCGTTTACTCTTATCCACTTACATGCCTCAAGTCAAGTCTAGTAACAAGAACAAGAAAGATTCTTCCTCTAGCAGTAACAATGATCATGCTAAATCCAATATTGTTGCTTCTAGTAGTTCTCTTGATTCCACTAATGATTCTCTTAGCCAAGTTACACTTGAGCAAGAAAATAGCTTATTGAAGGGAATTATAGAGAAAGGAGTGTACAAAAGCCTTGCCGGGAGTAAGCAATTCGAGGAAATTGTGCGCAAGCAAGGAATGCACCGGAAGAATCAAGGTGTTGGTTTTGAACGAAAGTTCAATGCCAATGGAGTTGAGTGGGAAGAAGATCAATACCCCAAGACAAAGTTTGTTCCTCAACAAAAGAAGTATGATGCTTCTTTCAAGGGGACACAAGCTCAAGATGATCTTCCACCACAAGACTACAAGCAAAAAGGCAAGGACAAGCTTCAAGAGGAAATTGATGCATTTGAAGAAGCTCCTAAGACCTTAGTCAAGTGGATTCCCAAGACTACTTCAAGTTCCACTTCATCAAGTACGACTACAACTCCAAGGATTCCCATCAAGATGGTGTGGATCCAAAAGAAGAAGAACTAGAGAGTTCTTGAGGGTGACTCCGCCAACATACTTCACTCTTATCATTTTGGCAAGAACAAGTGCAATCAACTTCCACATCTTGCACTAGTTCAAGGAGTCACAAACCCTCTTGTTGGTAAGACAAGGGACAAGGTAACCTAAAAGTTTTCATGGACATCATCTTGTGTGTGCATCACTCTATGTCTATGGATATCCTTGTTTGTTCCTTGTGGGACTAACCCATGTAGGTATTGAAAGTGCAATTCACTCAAATGGATAGCTCCAAGTGATCTACATCAACATTGAGCGTCCACATCTTCAACATCTACATGAAGTCATCATCGACAAACCCGAGGTTAGTTCATCCCTCTAAGGGGGGATATCACATCTAGGGGGAGCTTTACTCTAAGACTTGAGCTAAAGCAACTCTAAAGATGTGAACACAACAATGCTTTATGTAAAAGTGGTAACCCCACTTGAGCTTAAACGATGAGTATGACCTATGATCAAGTGTTCTCACTTGACTCCTAAGTCAATATACTCATATATAGATGACCTTGTCATCGCAAATTGCTTGGTAGATGCTAGAATTGGTTGTGCATGCCTTGTCACATATTTCATGGGCCATCTTATTGTGTGAGCATGCTGGTTGCATATTTTACTCATTCGAGGACATCCACTTGTTGTTTTGATTGTTTGGTTTTATTTCCTTTTGCCAAGTGGATGGACAAGAATGCCTAAGAACCTCCTCTAGCTATCTATGCTTTTCTCGTCTCAAACTCTATTCATGCTACATCACAAAATTTGATCAAGTCAGATTCGAACCACTCTGTGTGAGGAGCGCTCGGAGTCCCCGATTCGTCATAGACTTAAACTTCCAAAACCTCTTTATGACTCTCGGTCTGACCGATACCCTACTTTCGGTCCTACCGAGATCATTAAGTTGATCTAGGTTTTCGATCTCGGTGCAACCGATTTGAACCTTTCGGTCACACCGAGTTGCAACAACTGTATATAGTTTTGCATCTCGGTGCCACCGAGTCGTTCCACTCGGTCACACCGACAGGGTCGGGCTATATATAGTCATGGGCAAAAATTTGGAAATTTCTCCGAACCCCTTCGCCCGTGCGATAGCCTGCTCTGCCAACGTGGTCTCCGGATCGTCTTCTCGCCGCCAGCCGCCTCCAGTCGCTGGTCTCCGTCGCCGTCAACGGGAATTACCCTGCCGTTGCCGCCGTAGTGAGTCTCCGTCGAACTAGGGTATGGACTCGATCTTTGTGCTATTACCCAATCCAATTCTTAGCACATTGTGATCATCATGATTCTTGCCACGATTGAAACACTCCTATCCAGTCAATGCGTTCGTAGATTAGTTTTGATTCGAAAATTTTAGGGTTAGGTTTCCGCCGAAACCATCTCGGACCCACCGAGTTGAAAAACTCGGTCCCACCGATTTGGCTTATGCCATTGCACAAGTGAGACTCGGTCTGACCGAGAATTACTTATCGGTGTGACCGATTTTGGAACTCTGTGAAACCCTAGCAGTCTCGGTGCCACCGAACTGTGACTTGGTCCGACCGAGTTCACTAGTTTAGGTTCCAAAACTGCTTCGGTATCACCGAGTTTGAAAATCGGTAGATCCGAGATGATTTCAGTGGGAAACTAAAACTAAGTTTTTGGATCATTCTTTTGCAAAAATCTCTGCATTTTGTGATGCTCATCTATTCTACCTCATCTATAAACTATTCACAGGGTCAGCAGTCAGCTTGTTCATCATGTCAGACCAGAGTGATAGCCAGAACATGTCAGAAGAGCAAGTGCAGATGAGTGAGGGCACTAGTCCCTCAAGCTCTTTAGATGATGGCAGCAGAAGTACTCCTAGCAATCTGCCAAAAGCTGCCACCAGACAAAGAAAGAAGAGAACTTCAGATTCTGAGGATGAAGATTATGTGGCAGAAGAGGAAGCCACATCAAAGAGAGTCGAGCCAGCACAAGGCACAAAGCCAGGGATGAAAATCAAAAGGCCAGCAGGCAGGTAGCCTATGTCAAAGTCCAGGGCTTTAACTGAAAAACCTGCACCCAAAGAGCCAGTTGCTGCTGAAGGAAAGAAAAGGAAGGAAAGGGTCAAGAAGACCGTGGCCAGAGTGCTTGGAAAGGCTTCCATCATGGAAGAGGAAGAGGAAGAAGAGGTTGCTACACCAGCACCAAAGGCACCTAAGCTTATGGGTGATGCTATCAGGACAGGGGCTGCCACATCTAAGCCCAAAGAAGCACCCAAAGCTGCCTCCAAGCCCAAGTCTGCACCAAAGAGAAATACAAGAAGCATCCCAGCTGCTGAAAAGAACAAGGCCCTAGTGCCTGAAGCTGTAGAAGAAGATGATGAAGAGCAAGTACTCAGAAAGCTCAAGCCCAAGATCCCAGACCATAGTGATGCTCATCCTGTGGCTGAGGACATGAAGCTCAGAAGAGACTCAGGGCTGAGGAAGTGGAGAGAAGCAGATCCGTATGCTTCAAGGAGGAGGACTGCTGTTGACTACAGGTTCCACTCTAAGGAACAGCAGGACTTCTATGAGACAGTTTTGTTGGCCAAGAAGCCCATTGTTTGTGACATGAGATGGGTCGACTGGACCTACATGAAGGAAAATGAGGAACACTAACCTGGAGTGTATGACAGCTTCATAGCTTGTGGAGTAGCTGACTTTGTTGGGCAGAAGCTCACAAAGTGGAATGAGGAGCTTATAATGCAGCTCTACTCCACAACACATTTTTATCCAGATGGGAGGATCACATGGATGTCTGAGGGTACAAGGTACCAATCTATAGTTGATGAGTGGGCACAGCTCATTAATGCCCCAGAGGAGCATGATGATGACTTGGACATATATGCCAAGAAGAAGATGGACCATAACTCTATGTCCAATATGTACAAGGAAATTCCAAATGAAGCACTTGACACGTTCAAATTTGGCTCAGTGCACTATCTTCTGTCAGGGCTGCCAACCATCAATTGGATTTTGAGGCACACTCTCTTTCCCAAGTCAGGTGATCACAAGATAATCAGAGGCCATGCAATCAATTTGCTTCATGTATTTGATGTGCCATAGAAGTTCAAGGTGATGAGCCTCATAGTAGAGACTATCAAGAGGACTGCAGCAGATCAGAAGAGGAGCTGTGGTTATGACCCACAAATTCAGGAGCTCATCAACTCCAAGATGGGCACAGGCATATACTTATTGGACAAGGAACACCTGCCCATCCGTCTAGATTTTGAGGACAATCAAGTTGTGATGACTGAAAATGAACCATCGTCTGCACAAGCACAAGCAAAGAAGGAGAAGGCAAGGAAGGAGAAAGCTGCCAAGATGCCAACTCAAGAGGAGGCATCTGAATATTTCTTGAAAACCAAACAAGAGCAGCTTGGTTACCTGATTGCATCCACCCTGCGGATTGAGAAAGGACTAGCCACCCTAACTCAGAACCAGGCAAGCTTAGAGAGAATCATGGAACAAAAGTTCTATGACTTGGATGCCAAGGTGACAGAGATTCAGACTGCAGTGGAGCAGCTCCAAGATGATATGCAGGAGAGGAAAGGGAAGAGAACCACTGATGCCTTTGCCAGAGTGCCACAAGGTCCGAGGTCGTCTGCAGTGCCAGTTCCTGACACAAGAGCAACTGCCTCAGCTCCAGCCGTAGCACCAGCCCAACCTGCTCCAGCGTCTACTTCAGCTCCAACTCCAGCATCTACGGAAGCCTTCGTCCTTGAAGATCAAGCCTAAGCGTCTATCTAGCACTATGCATTTTCTAGGAACTTTTTGGTAACTTGTTGCCAAAGGGGGAGAAAAATGTATAGATCATAGGCTTCGAGAGAGAGAGTGTTGCTTTTTTCTCTCTTGCTTTATTTGGTGGTTTTTCGAACTTTGTTTGCTTTTGAGTGCTTGGATACTATGTCATTGCTTGTGAGACATTGATGATCATGTGTTTGATCATAAGCTACACTTAATGCTTGCTTACTGCTATTATATTATCTATCTTATGTGATCATTCACTATTCTTGGTGATGAGTGCATGTATTTCATTCTTATGATTTTAAGCGCTCCACCAAGATGTATGTGACATGGAAGAGTAACCCATGACTCTAACTCCTTGTGCATTTGCAGTCCAAAGCAAATTTTAAATATGCACAAATTTAGGGGGAGCTCTTACTTGTCACATACTTCTCAAAGCGACGATATATTTCATGCTTATTATCATTTGTCGAAGCTTTGATCTATATGTTGTCATCAATTACCAAAAAGGGGGAGATTGAGAGTGCAACTATCCCTAGGTGGTTTTGGTAATTCATAACAACATATAGCTCATTGAGCTAATGCTATTCCAGGATGATTATTTCAGGAAAGCTCAATGATTGGCATGGCATGGATGTGAAAGTGGAACCCTCAAAATGCTAAGGACAAAGGATTGGCTCAAGCTCAAAAGCTCAAGACTCTTCATTTTACATTTTAGTGATCCAAGATCACATTGAGTCTTTAGGAAAAGCCAATACTATCAAGGAGGGATGAGGTGTTGCTTAATGAGCCTCTTGCTTCATGTGCTTAGTGATATGCTCCAAAAACCCTCAACTACTTTCCCATATCCACTTATGACCAAAACCCCAAGCCAAACTTGGTCCTACCGATTCTTTCTATCCGACGCCACCGAGTTTCACTTGTCATAAGCCACTGCCAAACCCTAGCAATTCGGTTCTACTGATAGGGATCTCGGTCTCACCGAGATGGGATTGCAAACTCTCTGTTTCCCTTTCATAACTTTTCGGTCTCACCGAAAGAGCGAATCGGTCCCACCGAGATTGCAATGTAAATTCAATGTTTCCTTTTTGTAACTTTTCGGTCTCATCGAAAGAGCAAATCGGTCCCACCGAGTTTGCCTGACCAACTCTTTGGTTAGCTAATTACCAAAATCAGTCTCACCGAGTTTGTGTAATCGGTCTCACCGAGATTACGTTATGCCCAAACCCTAACCATATCGGTCCTACCGAGTTGCATGTCAGTCCCACCAAAAATCTCTAACGGTCACTAGGTTTACCTTTTCGGTCCGACCGAGTTTGTTGATTCGGTCCCACTGAGATTGGAAAACTGTGTGTAACAGTTGGATTTTGTGTGGAGGCTATATATATCCCTCCACCTCCTCTTCATTCATGAGAGAGAGCCATCAGAACACATACACAATTCCAACTCATATGTTCTGAGAGAGAACCACCTACTCATGTGTTGAGATCAAGACATTCCATTCCTACCATATGAATCTTGATCTCTAGCCTTCCCAAGTTGCTTTCCACTCAAATCTTCTTTCCACCAAATCCAAATCCTATGAGAGAGAGTTGAGTGCTGGGGAGACTATCATTTGAAGCACAAGAGCAAGGAGTTCATTACCTACACACCATTTGTTACTTCTTGGAGAGTGGTGTCTCCTAGATTGGCTAGGTGTCACTTGGGAGCCTCCGACAAGATTGTGGAGTTGAACCAAGGAGTTTGTAAGGGCAAGGAGATCGCCTACTTCATGAAGATCTACCGCTAGTGAGGCAAGTCCTTTGTGGGCGATGGCCATGGTGGGATAGACAAGGTTGCTTCTTCGTGGACCCTTTGTGGGTGGTTGCTTCTTCGTGGACCCTTCGTGGATTCGCGCAACCGTTACCCTTTGTGGGTGGAGCCCTCCGTGGACTCGCGCAACCGTTACCCTTCGTGGGTTGAAGTCTCCATCAACGTGGATGTAGGATAGCACCACCTATCCGAACCACGGGAAAAACATCCGTGTCTCCAATTGCGTTTGAATTCTCCAAACCCTTCCCTTTACATTCTTGCAAGTTGCATGCTTTACTTTCCGCTGCTAATATACTCTTTGCATGCTTGCTTGAATTGTGTGATGATTGCTTGACTTGTCCTACAATAGCTAAAATCTGCCAAGAACTAAAATTGGGAAAAGGTTAAGTTTTTTATTTGGTCAAGTAGTCTAATCACCCCCCTCTAGACATACTTTCGATCCTACAATATGTAATACTAAAACATGTCTAGCCACGGGTGTATCAATTTACAGACGAATGTAAGACACACTTTTTAAGACATACAATAGAAGTAATACAGTATGCATGTTATGGGCTTTCAATGTGTGTGAGAATCATCACCTCGATAAACAAGTTCTCAAGGCTTCGAAAGCATTGCATCAGGGAAACGGCCACGTCCACTTCAAAACACATCTTGATGAGCAAAGTCTTGACCATTTGAAGCACTGTTGACAGGCTGACTGATGGCAAACCCTGTATGGTGCATGCACAACGATTTTAAAAATTGAACAAAAGGTTCTATTACATGAAATTTGTTTACTCGGACAAATGCAACTGAAAACTAGGTACCTGGATAACTGTAGGGTTACGCATGACCTTGGATTTAGAGAAAAAATCATGGAATTTGCCCACAGTCTCCAGTTTAGGTGCAGACATGACAGTTATCTGCAAGTTGCTGCTGAGAATATCGTTAAGCAACCGCTGAAGTGACGGGGCATCCTCTATAACAAGTTCACCATGTCCACAGCGAATTCCAATGCTTACAAGGTTATGTGAGTTTATTCTTATGCAGCAGCTTTCCATATTCCAAGTAAGCAGTAGGCATCGGAGTGCGGGGCAACTAGAGTGGATGATGCTTTCAAGCGAGATGTCTGATATACCAACGTCCACACGTGAAAGTCTCTTGAGATGTGGTAGTTTAAGAGCCTGAACGTAACTGTCTGGTATTTGGCAAAGAGCAAAGGTGGCAGTGTGTAGAGAGGATGCAAACCAAGAGAAGGACGCCGGTGCAAAAGGCGCAGATGATGGGTGTGTGAGTGGTCGTACGACACACTCTCTGATGAAATCTGGGAACATGTAATAGAACTCGAGCATGTGGAGATTGTTTAGTTTGGATGATTTCAGCCAGGCGTCGACGGCGAAGGGTCTGGACTGGAGGTAGCACGCCGGTATGCAGAGACGGTGAACTGCTCCCCCATGGGCAGAGAGGATGGCTTCCGGAAGGGTCGTATCATCAGTGCCAGATTTGCGAGGGCACCGAGTTCCAAAGTGCCTTTCGTGGGCGAGCTCCCAGGTAGGAGGCTCCACAGAGATTTTCTCGATATGAACTGTTTCTATAGGCTTAAAAAGACGAGCGGCAGGGATCTCACGACAGTCGAGATTCAGAGGTGCGGTGGGCCATAAAGGACGCCATCGACGAGCGAGGATGCGGGTATGGATGCTATCCCTGATGGGGACACGAGAGATGATCTCACCTAGGATGACGTCCGGTAGATCGCTGATGCGGTCCAGACGAGTTTTTTTCCCGTGCTCCTCAGATCCGGTGGGCGGACCCTCACCGGTCCCCGCCGATACCGCCAAACACCCAGAGGAATGCGTCGTCGGTGGCATGAGCCTTGCCCTCTTGGTACTAGAAGCATCGGACTCCATCTAGGAGCGACTGGTGCGGTGGATCGGGAAAGATGGTTTGTAGGACGAAGGTGTTGCAAAACACCATTTATCAAAAAAGTAGTATTGTTTATGCGATTTCATTGTGAGAATAGTGACATCGGACAGTGGTAACAAGTCAGACTCCATGCCTCCACTTGATTCACGCACATGCCTCTCCGAGCAGCGTGTCACTACAAACACACTGAGCACGGACGCACGATCGCATCTCTTCTTTTTGACATGGGACACACGACCGCAAGTCTTCTTCCTAATATGGGACCGTGCCTCCGCTTGCTCGACCAACGTGCCTATCTGAGTACATGACTCAGCTGAAATAATGACAACTGGGAGGCACGACCGTCCTCTCTTATACTATATGACCGTGCCTTCACTAGCTTCACGGTTGTGCCTTTCTTACTGCACAAAGTCAGCTAAGTTAATCAAAGCACAGAGGCATGACCATGAGTCTTCTTAACACAGGACTGGACCTGCACTAGGTTCAAGTGCCTCTCTGAGCAAACATGTCGAACCGAGAGACACACCACCACCACCACCAACAACAACAACAACTACAACAACAACTAGAACAACAACAATAGCGACGACAACCACGTTTATGATCACATCTGCTTTCAGTACCATAGTCTGGATAAGAATTTGAACTAATAAGTTCTATTAGGTATGTACTATGAGGATTTCAACTGCACTCATAGTTTGAAATAACACACGTACGATACTTAACTCAATACCATAGTAGTTTAAATTTATGTGGTGTAATGCCATCCCTCCATCACCGTACACATCTCGCGTCATGTCGTTTTTTTGTAAAGACCGGTGATCACAAGTGAGAGCGAGTCCTCCCCACGCATAGTGTGCCACTCGATACTGATGAGTACAACGCAATCAACTATCAGCCTGGCTGCATCTGCAAAAGCAGAAATCCCGGTGATCGCCATCCTTCCATCTTTGTGTATATAGTAGGTGCTAGGCAAATCAAGGCTGCTGAAAATTTGAACAAGCCTGATGCTGCCCTTGAGAGGCAAATATCCAAGCTTCATCCTAAGATCATTGGTAACAATAGCTGAGATTTTCTGTACAATAACAAATTATTCTAGCATTAGATTACGAAGACACGCATGTTGACTGTGGTTTAGAGAAAGAAACAACGACGTACCAAACAGTCTGTGTGAACGTTGGTGAAACATAGACGGTGCACAAAGGTGATGGCAGGGATGTGTTTAGCATTTAGGACTTGTTTAATCATGCAAGCCCTGTCGATATAGGAAAGTTTATGCCCCGGGTGTAGACTGTCTCGTCTATGTAGCTCCTTTCCAATAAACTGAGGCCTTCAAGGGCTAAATAAATACAACCATGTATTAGCCACTATGTGTGAAGCAATGAATAGAGCAGTTAAAACTAAAATAAATGAATATTGGCTTCTAAAAGGGAAATTACAGTTTTAAACTACATTGTGAGTACAAAGAAATATTTAATACATTATATCACAGGGATTAAGCACATAAATATCAACGACATGCCACAGTAAAATTATAATAGATAAATGTTAAACCAGAACAAATATTGATAAGCGATCAGAACATACTAACGGAAGGTTTGGGAAACGCTTTGTGACCTCCTCGAGATTCACTCAACATCAAGTCAATGAGAAATAAGAAATCTTCTGCATGCAAATGCAATTTTATAATATCACCATAAAAAAGATCATAGTCACGCATCAACCTTTCCATCCAGGTCCATGAAACTTAGACATGTGGTTGCCATCTGTAAACTTAATCTTGTAAGACAATTCCTCAGTGGTGCCGAACAGAAGGTCAAAATCTTCGTCTTCAAAACCATCCTCAAGAGCTTCATCTTTCCATAAAGAGATCAAAGAAAGGACCTGGTTCCGGTAGTAGCATGGGACATACTGCATAAAAGTAAAATTAAGACAAAGGTATATAAATGTTTTACTGATTTTCAGAAAAAATGCATGAAAGTGTTTTTTTCCTTGAAATTTCTTGGCTTTCAGGCACCGGCACAAGCACCATCTATGACATTTAATTAAACCTATACAAACAATTGAACTTCTAATTACATCAAGGCCTATAAAATAAAAAAAACATGCGCAGTATAGTTCGCTCCGAAGGAATACATGTGGTTGCTGACTGCAGAATAAAGATAACTGCAACAAATACAGTGACGAAGGTTTTTTACTGGCCACCCGTGATTTGGTAGCAAAACTTACCAGGCATGACTCATAACAACAAGGCAAAGACACATTCAAGAAAGATTGGGCAACATCAAATTCAACACCGGGACTGTTGAGGTTCGTGCAAACATCACATGCCATCTTTGTCTGCGAGATGTAATAGTATATAAGACTCGGGTTCATTAATTATTAAAGAAAAATTTATTTCAACACTCTGCTAATGGTACAAAGAATTAAAGGACTGTATATCACTGATACACGGTTGTTTCAATGAGTAAGATAGAGCGGAGCGACTGCTGATATGGTGATATCCCTTGATGTTAGTGTCTCTGTAAAAAATGAAAAAACACACACAAACCTCCTCAAATCTACAAGCTTGCAGCGAACTAGCTGGAAAAAATGAACTGTTGTCCTCCAACATTATTCCCCTATAGAACCTCTTAAAAGGGGTAAGATATTAACACAAAAACTAAAATTAAAAAGGTAACATACAACAAGAATCCATCTAAAAAAACATAGTGCGCAACGCGTAAGTATTAAGCAGAGGGGAAACAATTTACTGTATTTCAGAGCAAGTGGGCGAATCGTAGATCCATCTATGTGGACTATAGAGTGAGGAAGACGAAGCAAGATAGACGGAAGGAACCAGAGAAGAAGGGGAGAAGAAGAGCAAGTGACTCGGGAGAGAAGGCGCACAAAACCATGTATTTATGGAGTAATCATGGAGAGGGAAGTAATTTTGTGTACTCGCTTGCCAAGGCTGAAAGTACTGACAATAATAAATGGCTCCTTGCCATCCCAGTGTAAAAAAGGGGGGTGGGGGAGGGGGGTTGGGGTTGGTGGGTCTGGCGAGTAGGTGGAGTATTTGGTCAAGCCGGACCATGTCGAAGTCCCTCGCTTTCATTTCCCCTCTCGCTCTCTCACTATATCTCCTCCCCTCTCTCTTTCTCTCCCCTATCTCTCTCCTCCCGAATTCGACACCGCCTATGACACAGCATCTGCTCACATCCTCTGGGCCATGTCGACACAAAAGTTCGGACAAGAGGGGAGGAAGGAAGGAACCCTAATACCATCGAAGACCATGATTTCTGTGGCAAAGAGCTCGACCGTCCTCTGTACTGTGTTCTCCACGATACCAAGCCTCTCAGGTGTGTGGCCTTTGAAGGAAGTGACACGGGGAGGAGGTTCTACGGCTGTGCTGTGAAAGTTAGTCACTTTCGAAAATCCGAGCCTTCTTTCTTGGTGAATCAAACTGTTTGGATATAGGGCTTGTAGTCCTCCAAAGAAGACTGATTTCTTCTTGGGTTTTCCGGTTGATTGTAGGAAACATTGTGTAGTCCTTTTACTTTACATAAAAGGGTAAAGGTGACTACTTATTTTACATCATTGAACACAAAATAAGTGATCTAGCCACTCTCAGGTTTGTTTACAAATGGGACTTCTATTTAATGGTCAGTATATTCTTCCAAAAAAAACACTCTCCAAATAAGTTGACTGCAGAGGTAGCTCTAGATTAATTCAAGCTGGCTTAAAAGAAACTAAGTACAATTATGAAATAACTCCGCGGACAGGGTGGGCGAAGTACCATAATTAGTGTTGTGGGTACCTAACTATTGATGTGCCACAAACACGGTTCATAGTTAGTTGAATAAGGTTATAAACCAAGTATATGTGCACTAGAGTATTAATAGTATCCATTTATTTTGTTCCTTTTTGTTCGTAGAGAGGCGTGAACTGTGGAGTCGTAGAATGGGTTGACCGCCCATGGCCTATCATTATGCAGAGGTGCCTACTCAAGATCTGGGGGATGTTGCATGAGAGCAATGATTATAGGCAAGCAAAGGATGAAGACATAAGCAGGCTTAAAATGGTTATTGAACAAGTGAACCTTAAGCTCGAGAATCTTGTTGTAGCCGTGGAAAGAACTAATGTAACTACCATGAAGATTGACAGGCATAAGAAGCAGATGGGTATCGTTGATAAAGGCGTCAAGCGCATTCAGAGGTCTCTCACAAGTGCCATTCATAATCTTAAGGACGACAAGGGTGAGATTAAGCTGGACAGGGATTTTCTAAAGGAGGAGGTTCATAATCTGAAGGAGAATAGAAAGAAGATGCAAAGCGTCATCTGTGATCTTTTGGGGAAAGGGTTTGCGAACACTGATGACCTCCTGATGATCAAGGCAATCCTCGAAGAATGATCATTAACGGTTGCCTTCTTTTGAAACGTTGCAAGGGATACTCATCTATTATATTTATGCTTGGACATGGTTACTTGACTAAAGAAATGTATCTCATTTTTTGCAATCTTTCAGAGGGTGTGTGACGGTC
Source organism: Triticum dicoccoides (assembly GCF_002162155.2). Lineage (NCBI taxonomy): Eukaryota > Viridiplantae > Streptophyta > Magnoliopsida > Poales > Poaceae > Triticum > Triticum dicoccoides. The sequence goes on along the minus strand of NC_041392.1, from coordinate 300,850,183 downwards.
TACGCACATCAAATATTGATCTCCTAAATATTTTTATATTTCAAAGAAACGTGCTGCTAGCGAGGCGCATCCAACAATATTTTGTCTTACATCATTCAATGAGGCATGGGTTATGCTATGTCTTGAGCTTGCGTTGGTTTTCCCCAAAGAGGAAGGGATGATGCAGCAGAGTAGCGTAAGTATTTCCCTCAGTTTTTGAGAACCAAGGAATCAATCCAGTAGGAGGCCATGCTCAAGTCCCTTGTACCTGCACAAAACGATAGCTACTCGCAACCAACGCGATTAGGGGTTGTGATGGGTACTTGGTATGTTGACTTTTTGCGTAGACTCCCCGACAACGGCGCCAGAAATCCTTCTTGCTACGTCTTGAGCTTGCGTTGGTTTTCCCCGAAGAGGAAGGGATGATGCAGCAGAGTAGCGTAAGTATTTCCCTCAGTTTTTGAGAACCAAGGTATCAATCTAGTAGGAGGCCACGCTCAAGTCCCTCGTACCTGCACAAAGCTATAGCTACTCGCAACCAACGCAATTAGGGGTTGTCAATCCCTTCACGGTCACTTACGAGAGTGAGATCTGATAGATATAATATTTTTGGTATAAAGATGCAAAGTAAAAAGTAAAGGCAAAGTAAAAAAAGCAAAGCAAGATTAAAGTGATGGAGATTGATATGATGAGAATAGACCCGGGGGCCATAGGTTTCACTAGTGGCTTCTCTCAAGAGCATAAGTATTCTACGGTGGGTGAACAAATTACTGTTGAGCAATTGACAGAATTGAGCATAGTTATGAGAATATCTAGGCATGATGATGTATATAGGAATCACATCCGTGACAAGTAGATCGAAACGATTCTGCATCAACTACTATTACTCCACTCATCGACCGCTATCCAGCATGCATCTAGAGTATTAAGTTAAAAACAGAGTAACGCCTTAAGCAAGATGACATGATGTAGAGAGATAAATTCATGCAATATGAAATAAACCCCATCTTGTTATCCTCGATGGCAACGGTACAATACGTGCCTTGCTGCCCCTTCTGTCACTGGGTAAGGACACCGCAAGATCGAACCCAAAGCTAAGCACTTCTCCCATGGCAAGAACTACCAATCTAGTTGGCCAAACCAAATGGATAATTCGAAGAGACTTGCAAAGATAACCAATCATACATAAAAGAATTCAGAGAAGATTCAAATATTATTCATAGATAGACTTGATCATAAACCCACAATTCATCGGTCTCAACAAACACACCGCAAAAAGAATATTACATCAAATAGATCTCCACAATAGAGGGGGAGAACTTTGTATTGAGATCCAAAAAGAGAGAAGAAGCCATCTAGCTACTAACTATGGACCTGAAGGTCTGAGGTAAACTACTCACACTTCATCGGAGGGGCTAGGATGATGTAGAAGCCCTCCGTGATGACGGCCCTCTTCCGGTGGAGCTCCGGAACAGGCCCCAAGATGGGATCTCGTGGATATAGAAAGTTGCGGCGGTGGAATTAGGTTTTTGGCTCCTGTTCTGATCGTTTGGGGGTACGTAGGTATATATAGGAGGAAGGAGTACATTGGTGGAGCTCCGAGGGGCCCACAAGGTAGGGGGCGCGCCCTAGGGGAGGCGCCCCCCACTCTCGTGCCCTCCTCTTTGACTCCCTGGAGTAGGGTCCAAGTCTCCTAGATCACGTTCGGTAAGAAAATCACGTTCCCGAAGATTTTATTCCATTTGGACTCCATTTGATATTATGTTTCTCCGAAACACTGAAATAGGCAAAAAACAACAATTCTGGGCTGGGCCTCCGGTTAATAGGTTAGTCCCAAAAATAATATAAAAGTGGAAAATAAAGCCCAATATAGTCCAAAACAGTAGATAATATAGCATGGAGCAATCAAAAATTATAGATACGTTGGAGACGTATCAGGTTACTGTAATCTAGCAAGGCACATATGTCGCTTTGGCAGGCATGGGGAACCATGCCTCTTGTAACTTGGCACTGACTTGTCAAAGGCACAGTCCTATGTGAGACAGAAGCACCGCACTAGCGCTGACACACATAAAATCTACAATATATAGAGTCCTGCTTACTCCTGATGCAGACGCACGTTTGTGCCTCCGTGACTCGATTGTTTGTACTCAGACATAAACTCGTTCACGGACATGCGTTTACATGAAAGGCACGTACAGTCTAAGGTTGCTGGGAGCACGATTTGATATTAAGCAGAGCCACGACCATGCGCACATACAATCTGCCACGAAAGGAGGCAGTGCCGTCCGGTCACTGCAAACGCACTGGCTTACATGCACTAGATGCACGTTCCTTGCAGAATAGGCAAGGCCGTGCCTCTTCTCTTCCAAATGTTTTTGTTCCCTGGTTGACTACCGCACACGAATGTTTTTGTAGCACTGCGATAGTGACATAAAACTATCAAATTTTCAGAACAGTGGGTGCATAGCACAAAAGTATTGTTATAACAAGCTTACAAAATGGTGCAAAAGGCGAATGGATTGTTTGGTCATGTTTAGAAATAACACAGTCTCAGATTGGCGCAACAACATCTAACTATACTAGCTTGACGAACTAACTTCAGCCCTGTGTCCAGCAGGCACAAGTAAACGGATCTGACAAATCCAGGCATTCAACACGCCTATGTTTCAAATCCAAGCACAGATGATTGCAGCATGCTGATAACTTGAGATGGGCGCGTTTGGAAACTTTGTTCTCCCACAGGAACAACTTCTATTGCTGTTCGTAAAATTCTTGCGTGAAGTCCGAGGGAAAGCGAAACTTGATCCTCATGGTCTCTAGCTCCGTTGCATTCAGAATAAAGAACCTCACAAACTCAGTGTTCTTCCCGCTTTTTTCATAATCTTCCAGCATTACTGTCTTTAAATGAATGATGTGTTCTTTGAGAAACGCACGGTGCTTGCGACGCCAAGTATTTCTTGCACCATCAGGAACGTTTCCTCCCTGAAAACACATAAAGGTTGAAAGATACTCAAGATCTACCGAAGGACAAAATGAACGATAAATTCCATGACCCCCGTCCCAATCAGTTCGTCGAACATTTCCCTAGATACAGATGAATGTATAATAATAAAAAAACATGCCTAGACATAGGGTGTATCCATTGCAAACAAAATGTAAGATAAGCTTTTTGAGATGCAAGGAGTGCTGCACTATGCACGGTATGAGCTTTTCATTGAGCGTGAGAATCATCACCTAAACAAACAAGTTCTCCAGATTTGGAAGGCACTTAAGCAAGTGAACGACCAGGTCCACTTTATAAGTCATGGCCAAAAACAAGGTTTTGACAGATTGCCGCATTGTAGGTAGGATGACCATCGCCAAACCCTTCACATAACATAGAAAATAAAACATAAAATTATTAGAACAAAAGGTTGGATGACATGAAACTACTTTCTCAAGGAAACGCAGCTGGAATTATTGTGAAATGTCAGTACCATAAGACCCGTGGAGTCAAGCGAGATCCTGAATTTGCCCAATGTCTCTAGTTTGGGTGCAGAGACGATGAATACCTCCATGTTATTGCTCTGGAGATCGTGGATCAACCTTTGAAGTGAGGGGGCATCCTCGATGATGAATTTTCCTTTCTCACCACGGATGCCGATGCTTACAAGGTTAGGGGAATTTATTGTGATCTGATGCCTTTCTCTATTGCAAACAAGCAGCAGGCACTCGAGTGCAGGGCAACTAGAGTTGAGCATGATTTGCAATAAGAAGTCTGATATATCAACCTCAACAAGCGGAAGTCTCTTGACCAATGGTAGTTCAAGTCCCTCTACATAATGGTCTGGTATCTGGCAACACGCGAAGCTGACAGTGCGCAGAGAACAGGAAAACCAAAAGATGAACTTTGGTAGTGAGGGCGTAGATGAAGAGCATGTGTGTGATAGTTTGACAGTTTTTTCACAAATCATGGAAACAGGTAGTAAAACTAAAGCACATGGAGATTGTTCAATCTGGGGGACTGAAGCCAGGCGTGGAAAGTAGAGGGCCTGCATTGGAGGTAGCACGCTGGTATACAAAGGCGGAGAACTACGCCCACATGGCTGGAGAGGATGGACTCTAGAAGGCACAAACCATCACCAGGAACTGTTTTTCCCTGATGCCAAGTTCCGATGTATCGTATGCGAGCAAGCTCCTCACTGTAGGCAGAGAGCCTACTAATTATCTCGACATGAACTGTTTCTAGGGTGTTAAAAAGACGAGCGACAGGGATCTCACGGCAGTCAAGATTCAGAGGAGCGGTCAGCCAAACAGGGCGCCAACGACGTGCGAGCATCCGAGTGCGGATGCCCTCCCTAGTGGAGAGACGGGAGATGACCTCACCGAGGATGGCGTCCGGGAGGTCACTGATGTGGTCCGGACCAGACTGCTCTTCCTGATCCTCGGATCCGGTAGAAGCACCCTCGCCGCTTCCAGTCGCTACCACCAAACCACCAGAGGACGGCGTCGCCGGTGGCGCGAGATTCTCCCTCTTGGTGCATGGCACACCGAAGTGGATCTCCATCTCCGTCTCCGTTGCTGGGATCGCGCTGCCTGTGAGCACCTCTATATGTGGCGTGGATCTGAAAAGACCAAGGAAGAGGGTGTGTCTAGGGTTTCGAGACTTTGTCCGGCTTAAATAGCCGGAGCCTGGCCTCGGGTGACGAGCCAGAGCGGCGTCGCTGGAGGGGACGCCCGTCGGATGCTTGGGTTTCTGGAGCGGCGCCACGTGGCGTTCACACCCGAACGTTTCGACGACTACTTGATTGCGGAAACACAATGTTTCGACGGGCGTCTCCACCTATTCGGGTGTGAACGCCACATGGCGCCGCCACGGAAACCCAAGGGTCCGACGGACGTGTCCTCTGGTGACGCCGGTCTGGCTCGTCGCCCGAGGCCAGGCTCCAGCTATTTAAGGTGGATGGACAAAGTTTCAAAACCCTAGCCACACACTCTTCCCCCCTCTTCCCGCCGCTAGGCCATCCATTCCTCTTGCTGCTCTCTATCCTGACCCTCTCCGCCATGGCTGGTCAGGAGGAGACTACTGCGAAACCCAGTGTCCAGACACTACAGGAGATCCTGGCTGGCGAGGGTTCCTCATCTGTAAGTTCAGTCTGCTTCCACTTCATTCGTTTATTCTTTCCTTCGGCTACTTGATTTAGTTGTGAAACGTGAGTACGCCAGACGGACTCTCGAAACCCTAGCCACATCCCCTTCGTCCTTTTGTCCACCTCCAGGCCATCCAATAATCTTGCTGTTCTCTATCATGACACTCTCATCACGGTTGTGCAGAAGGAGACTACTCCAGAGCACCGTGTCCAGTCGCTGGAGGAGATCTCAGCTGGCGAGGGTTCCTCATCTATAAGTTCGCTCTGCTTCGGCTTCATTCATTTTTTCTTTCTTTCGGCTACTTGATTTAGTTGTGAAACATGGATAATTGTGGTGAGCTTCATCCTAATGTTGATGAGGGTGCATCCTGCCATCAATCTGACATCTTCTCCTTTGACCAGCTGAAGGACCTATTCAATACTGTGGAAGACTTCGTGAAGATATCCACGAAGTTGGACGACGAGAACAAAGCCATCATTGCACTTCTTATGGATGAGAAGGCGCAGATCGAACTTCAGCGCGATAAGCTGAAGTTGGAATCATATGTTATGAAGAAACAAATCGAGGAACTTCGCGTCAAGCAACCAAAAAAGAAGTCTTGCCAAACTAAGTAGACAGCAGCGACCCTGATCCTCGTATCTGAAGCTATTTAGCAGTGCACTAAAAGTTTCTTATTTTGTCTTATGTTACCTTGTGCCGTCAGTAACTTTGATAACAAATGTGTTTTTCTTTCCTGGGTCACGTTCATTCCAAGTTTATGGGTACATATGAACATTAACGTAATGGCCATTTCTAGAGACATTGTTTTTAAAAGCACGGACGTGAAGTCTCTGCAGCCAAAGTTTTTGAACCAACTAGAGTCATGTCTTGTGCACACATGAAGGCGTGGACATTCCTGCCTTTCTTTGTTTCAGTGTTTCGGGTCACAGGAAGGCATGGTCGGTGGTATTACATAGAGTCACGCTAGCCTGTGACTCTATCAGACGGAGACGCACGTTTAGTGTTAAGGGTCACACACACGGGCATAAAATGCTCAAAGGAATGGTCGGTGGTATTACAGACATGAACTCTTGTTATTAAAAGTTCACAAGATATGAACTCTCTACAGACACAATTGCATATGAGTTGGGTCACGCTTTTTCTTGATGTTACGTATATTATTCGATAGAGGCGTGGAGGTTTGTCGTTGTATGTGTCACAGTGTTAAGGTTCACAGGCACTAGCGTACAGTCCTCAAAGGCATGGTATTGTATTATATAGAGTCACACTCGCCTGTCTTTGTGTTCCGAATGATTCCGTCCACTCGATCAGATGAAGAAGCACGGTTGTTAAGCCCACAAAGGCAAAGCTTTGTCTTATGCACAGTCACGTTCTTTCTTTAATTGCGGAGACCCTCCGGAATTGGTTCAGATGTGAACACCCACTGTTTACTAACATGATTCTACCCAATGGCACGCCGTGAAGCCCAGACAGGCATGGTTATTCTTTACACAGAGTCACATTCATGCCTTTATTGGGGAAACCCAATGGTTCGACGGGTGTCTCCTCGGATTCGGCTGTGAACGCCACATGCCGTTGCTCCGGAAATCCAGTGGTCCGACAGGCGTCTCCTCTGGTGACACCGCTTTGGATCATCGCCCGAGGAGAAGCTCCGACTATTTAAGCCGGACGATGTCTCGAAACCCTAGCCACATCCTACTCCTCCCTTTTTCTGCCGCCAGGCCATCCATTCCACTTAGTGTTCTCCATCCCGACCATCTCCACCATGGTTGGGCAGAAGGAGTCATGTTCGCTTGTGTCTGTTTTCCGGATAATTCCGTCGACTCGTTTAGACGGAGAGGCACGGACGAGAAGCCCATGGAGGCATACTTCAGTATTAGGCAGAGTCACGTTCAAGCGTTTACTGCACAAACCGAACACGAGATAGACACTTAAGTTAGGTCTTCATTGCGCACGTCCAAAAACACAAGAGCTTAACAGAGGAGGAGGAGAAGATCTCAGAAAAAAACAAGGATGAGGCATAGTGCAGGGACATAATTGCAGATGTCACCGCTGGCGCGGGTTTTTTAAAAGCACGGGCTTGAAGTCACTGCAGCCACGGTTATGTACGTTTGTGACTCTCTGTGTTTGAGTCATTAGGGTCACATGCACGGGTATCAAATCCCCAAAGGCATCGTGTGGTATTATATAGAGTAATGTTCGCTTGTATTTGTGTTCCAAATGATTCAGTCGACTCATTCAGACGGCAAGGCACAGACGAGAAGCCCATGGAGGCATACTTTAGTATTAGGTAGGGTCACAATCATGCGTTTATTGCGCATGGTCGGTGGTATTACATAGAGTCACGGTCGCCTGTGAGACTCGACCACACGGAGATGCACGGGCGTCTAGCCCACGGAACTGAACCTCTATCTTATGCACAGCCACGGGCGTTTACTCTATGAGGCACTGGGGCCTCAATTCCGCCCCACGCGAAGCCGAGCGAGTGCGCTCCCACCGCCGTGCGTCACTCCAACGCCGGCGTCCACCAAACCGTCGCCTGCCGCTCCGGCAGTGCCGGCCCCCTTCCCCCCTCCTCCGCTCCCGCTCCCTGCTTCGTGGCCATGGCGGAGAGCCCCCGCTCTGTCAACTCAGTGTTCCCTCGGGAGAGGCCCGTCGTCTCAGGTCTGGGGATCTCCTCGGCCTCTGAGAGATCTGTCGAGGACGTGGCTGGCCCGCCGGCGCCGGGCGCGCCACCGGCCGTGCTTCCATTGGAGGGTGTAGTGGAGGAGTCTTGCCGGTGAGTGTCCCCATGGCAGGCGGCCCCTGCTTCGAAGAAGACCCTGTGGAAGAGGGTGGGTGCGGATCTGTCGGCTGGGGCTCCGCGCCGGCCTTCGCCGGTGAGGAAGGAGGTCTCGCCGAAGATGCAGGATAATTGCTTTTGGTGCCTAGCCAAAGGGCACTTTCTGAAGGATTGCACCAACGAGGTGGTGTGCTTCCGCTGCAGGCTACCCGGCCATGTCGCCTCACAGTGTAAGCGGCTGCGCAGCCCGTCGCCAGTGGAGGAGCTCCGACGGGATGCGGCGGCTAAGGTGGCTCGCCGTTCCGCGCCGCGGGACGTGGTGGGGCCTGGGTCGTCCAGGCACGCCGCTTCTGCCAGGGCTGCACCCCTGCCGCCCTCGGCTGATCATACAGCAGGCTCTGTGTGGCCGCGGCTCGCCCCGCAGCGCTTGGAGGTGGCTGTTGAACCGAAGATGGAGCCGTCAGAGTTGTGTGTTGTAAGGAGGACCCGCGCCATGGATGATATCGAGCACCAGCTCCACAAAGCCATGGTGGTGTACATTGGTGGGGATAGGTCAGAGATCTCGCCGGAGCTGGTGAGGCGTGCTCTGAAACACAAGATGGGAATCCCTGAGGACAGAGTTTTGGTGCACAAGTTCTGGCCGGAGGATTTTCTGGTGGTCTTTGCAAGGCAGGAGGATAGGAACTAGCTGAGCAGGCGTCCGGTGCTGGAGCTCGGCAGGCACATGTTGTCGTTCCGGCAGTGGATCAGGCAATCTCAGGCGGTGTTCGCAGCCATGCGTTACAAGGTGAGATTGGTCATCGAGGGGATCCCGACGCATGCTTGGGAGTTAGAGGTGGTTGAGAGTTTGTTGGGCGGCGCATGTATCATCGACTCTATTGCGCTGGAGACCTCTGCTCACTCAGATCTTGCTGCGTTCAAGTTGCTGGCCTGGATGTCGGACCCGGAGCAAATCCCCACCCGCCGATGGCTCGCGGTGCCGGAGCCGGAGGAGCAGAGGGATCTTTTTTAGCCTAAGACTGCAATACAAAGTTCTCATTCACCTGGACTCTGTGATCTCGTTCCCGGAGGGCGAGGAACCTTGGTTCTTGGGCGGCTCGTCGGACAGTGGCTAGAGCGGCCAGCCGGACTCAGAGATGGACATGGGAGGAGGCGCTAACACGCAGAATTTGGGCTGGCAGTTTGGGGTCCGCGACTCGTGGGGTGACAATGCCGACGGGACGGGCGGTGGCCAGAGCTATGCCGGCGGCGTGGCCCGTAGCATCGTGCCATCATCGGAGTGGAAGATTCCCCCCAAGGCTCAGGCCAGAGAGTGAAGTCGTGGTGGGGCCAGGGTCAGCGCCCACGATAGGCTGACGGTCCACCAGTCAGCTTTTGACCGGATCGTTTATGGGCCCGGTCAGGTGGATAAGGTTGCAACGGAGATAGTTCGAATTTTGAACCCCATTGGCGCGTGCGCTTCGAGGAGGCAGGTGGTGGGCCCGGTGGTTCTAGAACGGTCTAATGGAGAGGAGGTGAGGATTCCGGCACCAATCATGCAACAGGCGGATCGGATGGATTCCCAGGCGCTAATCATGAGCCATGCTGTTCAAATTGACGTGAATCCGATGGTTTTTGTTGGCGAGCCTGAGGAGATGCGGCTTCTGGCTGCCCGGACGGACATGACCACGGGCGTGATTGGCGGGTCTATGGTGTGACCGCAGCTGGATGGTCCCACTGCGGAGGTGGCGTTAGCAGCAGCTCCCACTGGACCCACCTTGGTGGTTGGTGCGGGACAGGATCTCAGGTCTGAACTACGCGATAGGGGAGACAAGGATGCAGGTGCGTCTGGATGCGCAGAGGGCCACATGCAGGATGGGATCTCGGCCTCCACACTGGACCCTATTGGGTGCGCGTAGGAGCCAGCCCCACCCGGGCCTATCGGAGACCAAGCGGGGAGCGGTGGACCTATGGGGATCAGCGCCCAGCCCTTTTCGCAGGGTGGATTGGTGCCAATGATTGGCACGGATCCACAAGCAGGCGGGGACGAGGTTGTTCCTGGACGAGTGGCGACCATGCAGGAGTTTGAGGCCGGCCAGCAAAATGCGCACGTAAACTACGACATGCAGAGTGGGGAGTTGGCATGCAATGGTGGCATGAAGCCACAGGAGGTCGCTGCTTTCGGAAAACTGAAGTGGTTCTGTAATGCTCTAGTTCGCAAGCTGGCTCCCCCCTCCTTCAGGAAGTGCAATCATGGCTGAGACCGGAAGCAGAGCCTTTCACGCCGCGCGGTACTACATGAGCACCAAACGTGCAATGTTGTCAATTCCCACAAAGGCTACGCAGGCGGAGAACGTGCTCATGCGGGCACTAGGCTTGGCCCCGGAGGATTTAGAAGGAAATGAGGATTCTATTGCCAAGCTTGCGGACATCTTCGACACCCCTCTCCGGGAGCAGCATATCAAAGTGATCGCCGCCTTGTTTGGGAAGGAGGTCCCTCCGGCTTGCAAACTGAGGGCCGACAACACGGTGGTGGCAAGCCCAGCTTGATCGCTGGGTGCGGAGGTGGTTTTTTCTCATCGCAATGTCCATGGATCCTAACCCACATGTGTTGTGTTGGAACGTGAGGGGTCTTAACAACCCTGCCAAGAAGCATGCTGTTAGGGAGTTTGTAGTGGCAGCCAAGGTTAGCCTTGTGTGTCTTCAAGAGACAAAACTCGATGTATTCGATCCTTTCATCGTTATGCAATGCATTGGCCCATCTTTCGATGGGTTTGACTATGTACCGGCTGCGGAGACTCGTGGGGGCATTCTTCTTGCATGGGATAGCACGGTGCTATCCGTGAATAACATAGTGCGCGTCTCTAACTCTATCACAGGGCTCGTGATTGATAAGGGCGGATCGAATTGGTGGGTTACGGTGGTGTACGGGCAGGAAGGAGAGGGCCCCAAAACTCAATTTCTATGTGATCTTCATGCTCTGCGCGCGGCCTGCCCTGGGCCGTGGATGGTTTTGGGGGATTTTAACATGATCCTTCGGGCGGAGGACAAGAGCAATAATAACATCAACAGATGCATCATGAGGAGATTTAAGGAGTTTGTGGATAACAATGAACTTAAGGAGGTTTACATGCATGGCCGGAGATTCACGTGGACTAATGAAAGGGAGCAACCGGTGATGACGAAGATCGATCGTGTGTTGGTGACTGTGGACTAGGAGCTTTCTCATCCGGACGTCCTCCTCGAAGCCTTGTCCACTAACATTTCGGACCATGCCCAGCTCCATCTATCTACTTCCGCTCCTTTCTGCCACAAGAGAAGATTCCATTTTGAGATGTACTGGACCAAACTAGAGGGATTTGATCAAGCTGTTCGGGATGCATGGGTTTGCGATGAGAACATAATAGATCCTTTCAAGAGGATGGATGCGCTCATGAGAAATACGGCTGTCACGCTACATGCCTGGGGACATAGGAAGTCTGGTAACATCAAGACGCAGATCGCTATTGCCAACTATGTTATCCTCAGGTTCGACCATGCCATGGAGATGCGTGCTCTCACCCACGCTGAGATTTGGCTTCGCAAGACTATCAAACTGGCGCTCCTGGGGCCGTCCTCTCTGCAACGTACCATCGAGCGCCAGCACTCACGGCTGTGGTGAATCCGGGAAGGAGACACGAACACCAAGCTCTTTCAGGCTGTGGCGAACGGGCGGAGATCCAAAAACTTTATACCTCACATTCGGCATAACGAGGATCTCATTACTGAGCAAGAGAGGAAGGGTGAAATCTTCACCAAGGCTTACGAGCAGTTGCTGGGTCATGCAACGTCCAGAGAGGCAGATCTCAACCTCAACTTTGTGGGTATGGAGACTCATGATCTTGGCGAGCTTGATAACATTTTCACGGAGGAGGAAGTCTGGAACACCATCAAGGAGCTACCACCGGATCGGGCCCCTGGGCCGGATGGGTTCATTGCCGCTTTCTATCCGAGGGCATGGCCGATCATAAAAAACGATGTTATGGTGATGATGATGAAGCTGTATGTGTAGGATGGGAGGGGGTTTGGAAAGCTTAACAAAGCACATATTGTGCTCAACCCTAAGAAACCCGATGCGGAGATTGTTGGTGATTTTCACCCTATTAGCCTTACCCACAGCGCTGCTAAGCTTTTTGCCAAGATGTTGGCTAACCGTGCGAGGAAAAGAATGAAGGAAATTGTCATGACGAATCAGTCAGCATTTATATGTGGCAGGCACCTGCATGACAACTTCCTCCTAGTGAGGCAAGTGGCCAGAAAGATCCATGCGCGTAAACAAGTTGGGGTGTTCCTAAAGCTAGACATATCGAGGGCGTTTGACTCTATATCTTGGCCCTTCCTATTTGAGGTAATGAGGCGCAAAGGCTTTGGACAGAGATGGTTAGCATGGATCGCCATCCTACTGTATACGACTTCTACTAAAGTGCTCGTCAATGGCGTACCTGGTAGGAGCTTTTTGCTCGCTTAAGGTCTGAGACAAGGTGATCCGGTGTCCCCTCTATTGTTCATCATTGCAATGGATGCGCTCTCCAGCATCATGGTTAAGGGCGCGGAGGAGGGTGTTTTAAAGCTGTTTACCGGCATCAGGCCTAATCAAAATGTGTTGATTTACGCCGATGACGTGGCTCTGTTTGTCAGGACAAATGAGGTCGACCTCAGGTTCGTGACCATGGCACTCAAAGCCTTTGGGGATGCGTCTGGTCTGAGGGTTAACTGTGGCAAGTCATCTGCTATTCTCATTCATGGCGAAGAGGAAGACAGGATCAGGGTCTCTAACCTACTGCAGTGCGAGTTGGGGAAGTTTCCCTGCAAATACCTTGGGTTGCAACTTGCCATACATCAGCTCAAGAAGACGGACTGGCAGCCCATGTTGGATAGAGCGAAGAAGAGTGCCCCTGGCTGGAAACGTGGTTTGCTACAAAGATCCGGACGCCTTGTGCTGGTCAAGTCCGTGGTTGCGGCCAAACCTATCCACCATTTCATGATCACTGACGCCCCGGCATGGGTGTTCGAGGAGCTTGACAAATGGATGAGAGCTTTCTTTTGGGCGGGGAAGGATAAGGTCTCGGGTGGCAATTGCATGGTAGCTTGGAATGCAGTCTGCAAGCTGACGTTCTTCGGAGGGCTCGGCATCAAGAACCTCAAGCTGCAGGGGCTCGCGCTTAGGGTTCGTTGGGAATGGTTGAAACGCACGGACTAGGAGAGACCTTGACAGGGCCTGCGCATGATAGAGGATGAGGCTGCTCGAGCTGTTTTTGACAGCATGGTCAAGATTGAGGTGGGCGAGGGCACAAAGGTTCTCTTCTGGAGGGACCGGTGGATACATGGCTTCGCGGTGAATGATATTGCACCCATGATCCACGCTTTGGTTGACACTCGCACAAGGAACAAACGTACGGTCAGGGAAGGGCTGGAGAATGGCCGGTGGCTGCATGATATCAATGGGGAGGTGAATTTCGTTGGCCATTTACAGCTGGTGCACTTAAATCTAGGCATTAACACAGTGCAAAGGGATCCTAGCAATCCGGACTGTTTCTCTTGGCCTGCTGATCCTTTAGGTTTATACTTGGCCAGGTCGACCTACCAAAGACTTTGCCTAGGTGATGAAAGGGCTCCATATGCCTCCTGCATCTGGAAAAGTTGGGCACCTTTGAAGTGCAAGATCTTCATCTGGCTGGCTGTGCAGCACCGTATCTGGACTTCTGACCGAAGGGCAAAGCATGGATTACAAGATCAACCGTCTGCTTGCTACACATGTCTGCAGGACGAAGACAATGCCGAACACATCCTGGTAAAATGTGGATATGCTCGACAGGTGTGGCACATCTGCTTTCAAGATCTAACCCTAAATATTCGGGCTCCGGTAGTAGGTGATACCTTCCTCGATTGGTGGATCGAGACTAGGATGGGGATGCCTAAGAGCCTAAAGAGAGGCTACGACACTTTCATCATCCTGGTTGGATGGGAGTTATGGAAGCAACGGAACGTGCGCGTGTTCAACAGGTTACAACAACAGAGAACCCCGAGAGAATTGGTTGATGATATATTCAGAGAAGTGCAACAATGGAGACAAGCCGGTGTAGGAGTTGGTGGTTTAACCCATTTTGTGAGAGAGTAGCTTTAGAGAGTAGAGTGGTTTGGGTGTAATGGGTGTTGGACGAGTTCAGATGCTCACATCTAGCTCGTGCCTCTCTTGTACATTGCCTTTCTATCTTCTATAAAGATAAGGTACGTCATTGGCATACTCTCGAAAAAAACTCTGTGAGGCATGGAATTGCCTATATGAGAACCGTGTCCATATGGAGACATAATTGCAGATGTCACCGCTGGGGCGCGTTTTTTAAAAGCACGGGCTTCAACTCACTGCAGCCACGGTTATGTACGTTCGTGACTTGTGCCGTGTACGTACGTTGCTTTTTGTGTTTCAGTGATTAGCGTCACAGGTACGGGTGTCAAATCCACAAAGGCATCGTTAGAGTCATGTTCGCTTGTGTTTTGTGTTCCGAATGATTCAGTCAACTCATTCATACGGAGATATCCACGAGGTTGTACAATCTTATGGATGAGAAGGCGAAGCTTGAACTTTAGTACGACACGCTCAAGCTGGACACATACGTTATGACAAGCTCAAGCTGGACACAGGCACGGGCATGAAGTGCTCAAAGGCATGGTCGGTAGTATTATTACATAGAGTCACACTAGCCCGTGACTCTGTCAGACGGAGATGCACATGCGTTTGGCCCATAGAGCTGAACCTTTGTCTTACGCAAAGGCATCGTGTGGTATTATATAGAGTCATCTTCGCTTGTGTCTGTTTTCTGAATGATTCCGTCGACACGTTTAGACAGAGATGCACGGGTGAGAAGCCCGCCGAGGCATACTTTAGTATTAGAGAGAGTCATGTTCATGCATTTATTGCGCAAACCGAACAAAATTGGGTTCTGATATAAACACTCGTTGTTTACTTTGTGAGGTAATGAGTGGCAGATTAGAGAGACGTTGTTTTTGAAGCGCTCAAAAGGCATGGTTGATGGTATTACATAGGCTCATGGAGATGGATGGGCATTTAGCCCACCGAGCTGAACCTTTGTATTACGCACAACTACGGGCGTTTACTCTGTGAGTTACAGAATGGCCTATGCGAGGGGCGCTGTTTTTAAAATCTTATTTCCTAGTATTTAAAAGCACGAACGTGAACTCCCTACGGACACGGTTCTGTATTGAGTTATGTCACACTTCTTTCTTGATGTTACGTATATTATTCGATATAAAAGGCGTGGACGTTCGTGGCTGTCTATATTTCCTTGTATTTAAAAGATAGCGACGACACGCTTTTAAACAAAGTACAAGCACAGTGGTTCCATGACAAGCACGTCTCAATTTGCAGAAACAGCACTGTCATGATTCTGTAGGACGCTATGTTCTAGGTTGTGCAGCATGTTTCCACCCAAACGTTCACCACAGGGTCATGGCCATACACAGAGGAAGTGCCGTTTAGTGATAACAGACGCACAGTCTTACAGGTACAAGATGCACAAGGAGGCATGTTGATTAACACCATCACAAATGAAACAGATTATACATGCACACGCATATAGAGAGATGCATAAAAAGTGGACTACAAGAGATAAACTAAGTTGGTAATAGTAAACGATCGATGCTATTAATTAATAATGGAAATTAATGACAAGCATACAATATTAGATTCAAATTTATAGTAGAGCACACACAATAAATAGAAGTCCTGATCATGATAGATCGACTGGGTCATTGAAAACTCAAAGGTAGTAGTAGCTAGCATAAATATATAGGACTTGCCTCCAAGCATGTGAAATGTGGCTTGCAGCAAATGAATGGAGAGCGAAGGCAGGGACCTAATCAAGGAGCCTGGGCTTGTGCCCTTGATGGTCCTGAGGTTGGACGAGAAATGGGGGCGGCGTCGGCGAGGTGGATGTGCTCCTGAATGAGCTTTGCCAAAGTTTGCTTGTGGTCGAAGTAGGCCGCCATGGTCGCCTCGTGGACGGTGCTACAGGTGTCCTCGTAAACAATCTGTCTGTAGATCTGGCTGAACTTGTCGATTTCATCATGCATGATGAGGCGCTGCGCTGCGAGAACGACCTCCAGGTGGTCCTTCGGCGGCGTGCCGACCGGAGCTGCAGGGGCATCAGCGCGCGAAAGAGATCGTTCGCATGGAGGACGGCGAGCCGGGTCGCGAAAGCCGAGGCAGAGGCTCGGCCTTTATGGAGGTGACGCATGTAATGGAGGCGAGTAGTCAGGTCCTTCACCTTGCTGTTGGCGAAGCTGAACTTGTGGATGAAGTCTTCCAGTGCACCCTTGAGCCAGGCGGCGAAGCTGGCATCGAAGAAGGAACACGCCGTGGCGGACATCAGCAGCCCCTGGAGGCGCTGTAGCGCGTTGGGCTGTGGGTTGCTCTCCCTGACCACCTCGATAAGAAGTATGGTGGTCGCCTGAATCGCCTCCATGGATGATCTCTCACCGTCTCGCTCTTGCTCTGCACCCTTACAAGAAGATGGAGGGTGAGCCGTGGTGAGAGAGTTGCATGCTTTATATAGGAGGGTGTCGCTAACTGCTAGTTTGCGAAGCTAGCGACACCATGCTTTTAAACAAAGCTTAAGCACAGCGGTTCCACGACAAGCACGTCTCGATTTGCAGAAACAACACTGTCATGGTTCTACTAGACACTATGTTCTAGACTATGCAACATGTTTCCACGCAAACGTTCATCACAGAGTCACGGACATGCACAAAGGAAGTGCCGTGCAGTGACAACAGACGCACAGTCTTACAGGTACAAGAGGCACGACCGCCCCTGTATTGTAAAATACTTCTGCTAACGAGTTATTTGGAGAGTCAAGGCCGTCACATCACATGTGACTGCGTGTTCCTCATGATTTTAGTCGCTCACTCTATTCACAAAAGGAAATCCAAACATACAGATGGTGCACAAAAACATGAAACTTGATAGTTTTTTGAGCTTGTGAGTTGCTTCACGGCTGAAGAGCACAAAAACAAGTTCCTGACAACCTTATAGACAATGGATAAAGTACAAGATGGAAGTCCAAGTTGGAAAGCACGCAACAACACCTATCTCTGACAGCCGGATAACCGTTTTCAACATTCACAGGTCAATGGATCCGGCAAATCCATGATTGGACACTGGTTTGTCCAGATGTGTACTTTTAAATCCAAGTTCATATGCCTACAATACCCTGACAATATAAGACGAGCACGTCTAGAAGCCTTGTTGCCCCATTTAAGCACCTCTTCTTGATGTTCATAAAATCCTTCAGTGATGTTGTCTGGGGGGGAGAGAAACTTAAGCCTCATAGTCTCTAACTCCTTTGCGTTCCGAACAAAGAACGTTGCAAATTCAATGTTTTTGTTGTAGTGTACATATTTTTCCAGCGTTACTGTCTTCATATGAATGTCATGCTATTTGAGAAACACCCGGTGCTTGTGGCGCCACTTATTTGTTACACCTTTCTCGCGGCATACTCCTCCCTGAAAATGCATGAAGAGTGAGAATACTCGAGGACTACAAAGGGAGATAGAGGCCTCCAATATAGTACGCTATGCATTGTATGTGCTTTCAATGTTCCTGGAAATCGTTACCTCGATAAATAGGTTCTCTAGGCTAGGAAAGCATCGCATCAAGGCAACAACCTTATTCAGATTTAATGACATGTGGATAAGAAGGGTCTTCACAGATTGAACTGCCATTGATAGGCTGAGTATAGACAAAGCCTGCGTTAACCACATATCATAAAATTAGCTGGATAAAAGGTCACATGACATGAAACTTCGGCACTGCAACGAATGCGAGTAAAGACCATAGTGCAAAAGGTGAGTACCTCGATAACTGTATAGCCAAAAACAATCTTGGATTCAGGAAATCCTTCATAGAAATTACCCAGACACTCAAGTTTAGGTGCAGAAAAGACAGTTATCTGCAAGTGCCAGCTCTGAATATCGTGAATCAATCGTTTAAGTGAGGGCGCATCCTCAACAACGAGTTCACCATTCTCACAAAGGATACAGATGACTTCAACTTTGTCTGAGTTTATTCTGACGCAGTGGTCCAAGTTATTGCAAACAAGCAGGAGCCACTCGAGGGCATGGCAACCATGGTTGATTATGCTTTGCAGTGAGACATCTGATATATCAACTTCCAAAAACGAAAGCCTCTTGAGGAGTGGAAGTTTAAATGATCGTGCATACTTATCAGGTATCTGGCAAAGAGAAAATGTGACGGTGTGCAGTGAGGAGGAAAACAACAGCTTGGAAGTCGGTGGTGAGGGCGCAGACGAAGATATTTCGTGTGGTTGTGTGATGGTTTTTCCCACAAAATGTGGGAAGATGTAATAGAACTCGAGAACCTAGAGATTCTTTAGTCTTCGGGATCGAAGCCAGGCATCAACTATAGAGGGTCTGCAGTGGAGGTAGCACGCTGGAATGCAGAGACGATGAAATGTTCCCCCATGACCGGAGAGGATGGCTTCCGGAAGGCACGAACCATCAACGTCAGGTTGAAAACTACACCGAGTTCCAAAATATCTAATGCGGATGACATCCTTACTGGGGAGCATGGACATACGTTGATATGAACTGTTTCTAGGGGCTTAAAAAGATGACCGATAGGGATCTCGCTGCAGTCGAGATTGAGAGGAGCGGTGCGCCAAACAGGGCGCCACCGACATGCAAGGATTTGAGTGCGAACACCTTCCTTAGTGGATAGACGGGAGATGATCTCACCGAGGACACCATCCGGGAGGTCGCTGATGCGGTCCAGACCAGACTGCTCTTCTTGATCCTCGGATCTAGTAGGCGCACCCTTGCCACTTCCAGCCACTACCGCCAAACCACCAGAGGAAGGTGTCGCCGGTGGCGCGAGCTTCGCCCTCTTAGTGCTCGGGGCACCGGAGTTGACCTCCATCTCCGTCTCCATTGTAGGGATCCCCCCGCCTACAAGCGCCGCTATATGTGGCGTGGATCTGGACAGATGGTGGATCTGGAGAAATGGACTAGCCTGTCAATCCACGAAACGACTTAAATACCCATGACGGGGAGCGGAGGGGTCCAGATTAATTACTTAACTTTTTCCAGATTAATCCTCGTAGCAAGTCAATGGTAGATGGGTGCTTGAAACATTAAATAGAACCACGGCTTTCAAGGTACGAAATGCACTGTTGCACACGCAGACCAGGCACGGGCGTGCCCCTTAGTGCTTTAATTATTTACGACACACATTGACTAGAAGAATCTGTTCGACGCCGGAAGCACGATGGACTCAGCAGGAAAGAGAGGCACGCACGTGACGCCCACGAAGGCATGGGCTAGCACTCTCTACAGCCACGGTTATGTAGGTTTGTGACTCTCTGTGTTTCAGTCATTAGGGTCACAGGCACAGGCGTCAAATCCACAAAGGCATCGTGTGGTATTATATAGAGTCATGTTTGGTTGTGTTTGTGTTCCGAATGATTCAGACGACTCGTTCAGACGGAGAGGCACGGACGAGAAGCCCATGGAGGCATACTTTAGTATTAGGCAGGGTCACAATCATGCGTTTATTTCACATGGTCGATTGTATTACATAGAGTCATGCTCTCCTGTGAGACTCGACCAGATGAAGATGCACGGGCGTCTAACCCACGGAACTGAACCTTTGTCTTATGCACAACCACGGGCGTTTACTCTGTGAGGCACGGAATTACCTATATGAGAGACTCTGATTTTAAAAGCTTATTTCCTTGTATTTAAAAGCACATACGTGAAGTCCATACAGACACGGTTCCGTACCGAGTTGCGTCACGCTTCTTTCTTGATAAAGGCGTCGACGTTCGTGGCTATGTGTGTTTCAGTGTCAAGGGTCACAAGCACAGGCATACAACCCTCAAAGGCATGGTGTGCTATTATATAGAGTCACACACAAAGGTTTTCTGATTCTGTTCCGAATGAGTCTGTGGACTCGGTCAAAAGGAGAGGCACGGACGTCCAGCCCACGGAGGCATGGTTTGTTCCTACCCGGAGTCACGTTTGTGCGTTTATTACGGAAACCTAATAGAATCGGGCGACTATATTATCAGGACATGCACGGTCGGGATGCCGATGGAAGCATGCTTGTGTTTTACGCGGAGCCACGTTCATGCGTTGATTGTAGAAACCAAACGTTTCAACGGGCGTCTCCACATATTCGGGTGTGAATGCCACATGGCGCCGCTACGGAAACCCAAGGGTCCGACGGATGTCTCCTCCGGTGACGCCGGTCTGGCTTGTCACCCGAGGCCAGGCTCTGGCTATTTAAGGCGGACAGGCGGCGTCTCGAAACCCTAGCCACACTCTCTTTCTTGTTCTATCCAGATCCACGCCACATAAAGCGGCGCTCGCAGGCCGCGCGATCCCTGCAATGGAGACGGAGATGGAGGTCAACTCCGGTGCCCCGAGCACCAAGAGGGCGAGGCTTGCGCCACCGGCGACGCCTTCCTCTGGTGGTTTGGTGGTAGTGGCTGGAAGTAGCGAGTTTGCGCCTACTGGATCCGAGGATCAAGAAGAGCAGTCTGGTCCGGACCGCATCGGCAACCTCCCAGACGGTGTCCTCGGTGAGATCATCTCCCATCTGTCCACTAAGGAAGGCGTTCGCACTCAAATCCTCGCACGTCGGTGGCGCCCTGTTTAGCGCACTGCTCCTACGAATCTGGACTGCCGTGAGATCCCTGTCCCACGTCTTTTTAACCCTCTAGATAAAGTACATTTCGAGTTGGTCACCGCAAACTCCATCAAATCGGAGGAACTCGTTCGTGTAACATACATTGGAACTTTTTTAGAGGAGAACATGTCGGTGAAGATAATTTGTATGATGATTCATATCTTCCAGAGGCCATCCTCTCTGGTCATCAGAGCACAAGTCGCCGCGTTTGCATTCCGGCGTCCTACCTCCACTGCAGGCACTCCACAGTCGACGACTGGCTTCAATCCCCAAGACTGAACAATCTCCAAGTGCTCGAATTTTACTACCTGTTCCTACCATGCTTGAGACAACATGACATAGGGCCATTCTCATGCCCTTCGCTCATGCCATCACCACCAGCATTAAACCCTCAGCTTTCCTCCTTTCTTCAAACCATCGCCTTTGCTCTTTGCAAGTTACCAGACAATTATGTACGGGTGCTTAAACTACCACTGCTCAGGAGACTCTCGCTAGTAGATGTTGATGTATCAGATGTCTCATTACAAAGCATCATCAGCTCTACTTCTTCTACACTTGAGTCTCTGCTGCTTGTTTGGATAGTCAGGCACCATTGCATCAGAATAAACTCACCTAACCTTATAAGCATCGGCATTTCTAGTTACTATGGGAAAATTGTTATAGAAGATGCCTCGTCACTTCAACGGTTGCTTTGTGATGGTGATAGCAAGAAGTTGCGGATAGTTATCACCTCTGCACCTAAACTGCAGGTCATGGGCAAATTATCTAATATTTTCTGTGAATCCGGCGTCACAAATGACTGTATAATTATTCAGGTACTGACTTTGAACAATACTTTCACCTCCATTCATTGGTACAAACAAGTTCCATGCAATTCAACCTTTACTCTACTAATATTATGTTTTATTCTACATGAAGTGTTTGCCAATAGTCAGCACATCCACAGTGGTTCATTCTATCAAGACGTTGTCTATCAGCATGGATTATGACCTGCACACAGTCTTTTCCTTGGTGGAACACTTCCGAAGCTTGGAGAACTTGTATATCGAGGTGATGCTTCTCACACAAATTGTAAAACACATACCATGCATGGTGTAGAACTCCATTCAACAAAAAAATGTCACTTACATTTCTATGTAATGGACAAAGCTGTATATAGTGATGGACCAGTATTAGGACAAAACTAAAAAAATCTTTTATTACAATAGAGGTTATAGAATCATTCCTTCACTTGCTCTCCTAGCAGAATCACTCTTTATGGAGCTTAACCATTTCAAATCTTCATGTTTATTCAGGAAATAGCCTCTAATGAAGAAAGTCTTGCAAACGACTGTTCTTGCAAGCACCATCATGACATTCGTTTGAAGTCACTGACGCTGGAAAGCTATGTTCAATGCGAGAAAAGCATTTGATTTGCGACATTCTTTATTCTCAACGGAGCACGGTTGCATACTATGAGGATCAAGTTTCTTCTTCAGGAAGACTTCACGGAAGAATTCTACAAACAGCAACAAGACGTGCTTCAGTGGGACAAAAAGGCTTCTAAACATGCTTGCCTTAGGTTGTCGCCAAGTTGCAACCACGGGAACTTGGATCTAAGGCACGCATGCGTTGAGCACCTGGATTTCAAGGATCCATTCACTTGTAAGTGCTGAAAACAGTGCCAGAGTGAGATGTTTCCGCCACTTTCTGGTTTGGAATTTACGTAGGTGTGGTGAAACAATGCCCGTACCTTTTTGCTCAATCTGTAACCTTGCCAACAACAAACTCGGTATTTCGGTCTATGGCTAAACAGTATTTTGCTCATGCCATACATTTCATTAGCTAAAAGGGCTTCAAGTCTCTGCAGCCACGGCTATGTACATTTGTGACTTTCTGTGCTTCAGTGATAAGGGTCACAGGCACGGGCGTCAAATCCGCAAAGGCATCGTGTGGTATTATATAGAGTCATGTTCGCTTGTGCTTGTGTTTGTGTTCCGAATGATTCAGTGAACCACGGCTTGTCAGCAAACACACAGACGATCATGCCTTCGTAGAAAAGTGATTCGAGACGCACTGTTCTACCTGTCACACATGCACGACCATGGCAAACACACGGTTTTCCATGAACCACACAACGGTCGTGAAGTGATACGACGCGCACTGTTCTACATGCCACACAGGCACGCTCGTGATTCCACATGCTTCAGTAGCACGTAAAGACGTAATTCTTTCACAGGAAACGCCGTGAACCTACTGCCAGGCACTATATCCATTTGTAAAACAGAAACGCAAACACAACCGTGACCCGTTGTGTTTGAAATCTTTGCATCACAGAAGCACCGTGTGAAGGCACATGAAGTACGGTTGGACACGCATCGCAAGCACGATTATGCACTTGAGGTATGGTTAGGCATAGTGCAGGGACATAATTGCAGATGTCATCGCTGTTGCGCGTTTTTTAAAAGCACGAGCTTGCACTCTCTGTGTTTCAGTGTTTCAGTCATTAGGGTCACAGCCACGGGCATCAAATCCACAAAGGCATAGTGTGGTATTAAATAGAGTCATGTTCACTTGTGTTTGTGTTCTGAATGATTCCGTCGACTCGTTCAGACGGAGAAGCACGGATGAGCAGCCCATGGATGCATACTTTAGTATTAGGCGGGGTCACAATCATGCGTTTATTGTGCATGGTCGATGGTATTACACAGAGTCATGCTCTCCTGTGAGACTCGATCAGACGGAGATGCAAGGGCGTCTAGCCCACGGAATTGAACCTTTGTCTTATGCACAACCACGGGTGTCTACTCTGTGAAGCACAGAATTGCCTATATGAGAGACACTGATTTTAAAAGCTTATTTCCTTGTATTTAAAAGCACAGACATGAAGTCCATACAGACACAGTTCCGTACTGAGTTGTGTCACGCTTCTTTCTTGATAGAGGCGTCGTTGTTCATGACTATCTATGTTTCAGTGTCAAGGGTCACAAGCACGGGCATACAACCCTCAAAGGATTTCTAATTATATAGAGTCACACACAGAGGTTTTCTAATTGTACTCCAAATGAGTCGATGGACCCGGTCAGTTGGAGAGGCACATACGTCAAGTCCACGGAGGCATGGTTTGTTCTTACGCGGAGTCATGTTTGTGCGTTTATTACGGAAACCTAATAGAATCGGGCGACTTTCGTTGTTACAATTGTTTTCGTTGTAAGATTTTAACTCAAATGCACGAAGGCAACTTTATATGTTTAGTAGCGTCACGGTCCTTTACGCATGAAGAAGACTTTCTGTGTGTCATTGTTTCAGGTCACATGCATGGTTGTCAAGCCCACAAACGCATGAACTGTAATTATCCAGAGTCACCTTCGTGTCTATTTGTGCCACCAGGAGAGGCACGGTCCGGATGCCGGGGGAGGCATGCTTGTGTTTTACGCGGAGCCACGTTCGTGTATTGATTGCGGAAACCCAACGTTTCGACGAGCGTCTCCTCCTATTCTGGTGTGAACGACATGTGGCCCCGCTCCGGAACCCAAGGGTCCGACGAGCGTCTCCTCCCGTGATGCTACTCTGGCTCGTCGCCTGAGGCCAGCTCCGGCTATTTATGCCGGACGGAGTCTCAAAACCCTAGACACACACTCTTCCCCCCTCTGCCCGCCGCCGGGCCATCCATTCCTCTTGCTGCTCTCTATCCTGACCCTCTCCGCCATGGCTGGCCAGGAGGAGACTACTGCGGAACCCCTTGTCCAGACACTAGATGAGATCAAGGATGGCAAGCGTTCCTCATCTGTAAGTTCACTCTGCTTCCGCTTCATTCATTCTTCCTTTCCGTCAGCTACTTGATTTAGTTGTGAAACGTGAATAAGCCAGACGGAATCTCAAAACCCTGGCCACATCCCCTTCCTCCTTTTTGTCCACCTACAGGCCATCCACTCCTCTTGCTGTTCTCTATCCTGACACTCTCCGCCATGGCTGTGCAGGATGACACTACTCAGCAGATCTTGGCTGTCGAGGCTATCTCATCTATAAGTTCTCTCTGCTTCGGCTTCATCCATTTTTTCTTTCTATCCGCTACTTGATTTAGTTGTGAAATGTGGATTATTGTGGCGAGCTTCCTCCAAAGTTGATGAGGGTGCGTCCTGCCATCAATCTGACACCTTCTGCTTTGTCCATGTGCAGAACATGCTCGAGGATCTCCTGGAGAGAGCCACGAAGTTGGACGAGGAGAACAAAGCCACCATTGCACGTCTTATGGATGAGAAAGCACAGCTCGTCCTTCAGCGCGACCAGCTGAAGCTGGAATCATACGTTATGAAAAAACAGATACAGGAACTTCGCACCGAGCAACCAAAAAAGAAGTCTCGCCGGACTAAGTAGACAACAGCGACCCTGATCGTCGTATCTGAAGCTACTAAGCAGTGCACTGAAAGTTTCTTATTTTGTCTTGCGTTACCTCGTGTCGTCAGTAACTTTGATAGTTTTGCTTTCCTGGGTCACGTTCATTCCAAGTTTATGGGTACAGATGTGAACATTAACGTAATGGCCCATTCGAGAGACGTTGTTTTTAATAACACGGACGTGAAGTCTTTGCAGCCAAGGTTCTTTGTACTAGCTACGGTCATGTCTTGTGCACTCACGAAGGCGTGGACATTCATGCCTTTCTTTGTTTTGGTGTTTCGGGTCACAGGCACGGGCATAAAACGCTCAAAGGCATGGTCATTGCGTTTATTCTGTGAGGCACGGAATGACCTATGTGAGATAGCCTGTTTTTAAAAGTTTTTTCCTTTGATTTAAAAGAACGGACGTGAACTCCCTATGGACACGGTTCCTTATTGTGCTGCATCACGCTTCTTTCTTGATGTTATGTATATTGTTCGATAAAGGCGTGGACATCGTGGCTGTCTGCGTTTCAGTGTTAAGGGACACAGGCACGGGCATAAAACGCTCAAAGGCATGGTCGGTGGCATTACATGGAGTCATGCTCACGGATCAAGAGGAAGAACGGTCGTCGCTTCCTTCCACTCCGACGACAAGCACACCACGAGAAGGCGGCGTCGCTAGTGGAGACACTCTGGACCTTTTGGCAGCACACGACGAGCAGCGCATTCCATCTTCACCTCCATTGCTGCGGTGGCGCCGCCTACGACCAGTGTTCGCTATATCTGGAAGAGGCACGACGAGAAGCCCATGGAGGCATACTTTAGTATTAGGCAGAGTCATGTTCATTCGTTTATTGTGCAAACCGTACATTTCATTAGCTAAACGGGCTTGAAGTGTCTGCAGCCACAGTTATGTGTGTTTGTGACTTTCTGTATTTCAGTGATAAGGGTCGTAGACACGGGCATCAAATCCACAAAGGCATCGTGTGGTATTATATAGAGTCATGTTCGCTTGTGTCTGTTTTCCGAATGATTTCGTCGACTCGTTTAGACGGAGAGGCATGGACGAGAAGCCCATGGAGGCATACTTGAGTATTAGGCAGAGTCACGTTCATGCGTTTACTACAGAAACATAACAGAATTGGATTCAGATGTGAACCCTCACTGTTTACTTTGTGAGGCAATGAATGACCAATCCGAGAGATACTGTCCTTAAAAGCACGGGCAAGAACTCTCTGCAACCACGGTTCTGTACCAAAGAGCCACTTTCAAACGCATGGAAGTCATGCAACGAGGGACACACTTTTAGTAGTAGAAAAAGCACTTTATCACCTGGCGTTGCTCCTTTGCTACACACACAGTAGGGTGGCTGTGGAAGCACGTTATTCAAGCAGAGAACAAACATCACGATGCCAGGACAAGGTCAAAAGCATGGTTGTGAGTCTGCAGTGTCACGGCTAGAATCCTTGAGACACATTTCGGTGTGGCCTGTTGAGTAGAAACTCGGTTGTGCGGTCACCAGAAGCACTACGTAACGCCCTGCAAAACAGGTTTGGTTCACCGTTGTGGTGGTTGTCTATGCTTTCAACTCTTTTCATCTCTCCTGTGTCGTAGCAAAGACGCATGGTTGTATTGTTACACCATCCAACTACATAAAGAAAGGACTGCAAACATTTACAAACAAACCTATCACTCTTATAATATTTTCCCAGCTGAGTAATAAAAATACCTAAACAAGCAAAATCTGTTCTTCTTACATTTGCTTTGTTTCTACAATTGCACCAAATAAACTTACAAGCCGTTTTTTTATAACCACAGTACAAGGACCAGAAACAGTGTAGCGGCTCAAATGCAGCTCCATCAGTGCAAGGCTCAACTGCAGGTCCTCAGTGTGTATGGCAGGTACATCCGAGAAGCACCGCTCTACCTGCAACACAGGAACGGTTGTGCATGCATTGTGTGCATGACAGGTACATATATAAGACAGGCACCGTCGTACATACAACACAGCACCGTTACACATACAGCGCGCATCTCTCTACAGAAAAATTAAATCTACTTTATGTCTCTTAACCTTGGTGCCACAACATTTTATGGTCCTTCGGCCCATACAAAGCCGCAAAACCACACATTTCCTTCATGACTGCATGGAACACAAAAACAGACAAGCCTACACACAGTGCAAAGACTACAATGGTTGTCTGATAAAGTTTACATAAAACCCAAGATCAAAAGAACACAACAACAAATAACTCCATACACATGGACAACTAACACAAGACCTGATTTCAGCATCCACACGTGAACGGAGCCGTCAAATCCAGGTATTCAACACTCCTCTTCATTAAAAGCGGACGCGCATGGCTGCAACTTGATGATAATCTAAGACGTGCATGTTTATAAGCCCTTCTATGCCACTCCAGAACCCTTTGTTGCTTTTCGTAAAATACTCCCGTGAACTCTGCGGGAGGGGAGGTAAACTTAAGGGTGATGGTCTCCAGATCCTTTGCACTAAGAACAATGAACATCGCAAATTCAGTGTAACTCCCGGAGCGAACGTAATCTTCCAGCGATACTGTCTTCAGAAAAACATCGTGATGGTTGAGAAACTGCTGGTGCTTAAGACGCCATTTGTTTTTTTCACCATGGCAAATCAACGATCCCAAAAATATAAATGATAGGTTGAAAATACTTAGCGTCTATAAAAAGAGATACATACCATAAAAAACAAAATGAAACAATTAGTTCTACAACCTCCGTAACAAGAAGTTAGACATACACTTGTCTATATATGGATGTATCCAACAATAAATCATGTGTAGTTATGGGTGCATCAATTCCAGTCAAAATTAAGACAAGAATTTTGAAATGGAACGAGTACTACAGTATGCACATTTATGAAGATCATCACCTCGACAAACAAGTTCTCCAGTTTTGGAAAGCACCGCAGCACTTCAACGACGGTGTCCACCTTATAATACATGTAGATAAGCAAGGTCTTGACAGATTGATGCATTGTGGTTAGACTGACTGTCTTCAAACCCTTGATGAAAATTAACAGAAGATGGGTCACAAAACTAATAGCATAAATGCTGGATGAATTAAAACTTGTTTCCTCACAAATAAAGTTAAGCATGAAGTATCATAAAAACTCAATACTTCAAGACATGTGAGATGACATGGATACAGTTTAGATGCAGAGACAGCGGTTACCTCCAAGTCCTGACTCTGCATGAAGAATAGAACATAGACCATCCAATTAATAGAACAAACATCGGAACAAGTACAAATCTGTTCCAGTAGGAAGGAAAGTCAGTACCTCAAGACACGTCGAGGGAGACACAAACACGAATTCACCCAACATCTCCAGTTTAGGTGCAGAGACAACGGTTATCGAACAGTCGTCAACCAGACAATCAACAATCAACCGTCGAAGCGAAGGGGCATCCTCAATAATGAGTTCTCCATGTGGACAACAAATGCCAATGCTTACAAGGTTAGACGAGTTTATTGTGACGCGACAACCTCCTCTATTGCAAACAAGTAGGAGAGACTCAAGTGCAGGGCAACTGGAGTGGATTATGCTTTGCAGCAAGGCGTGTGATATATCAACCTCCACAAGCGAGAGTCTTTTCACCAGTGGTAGCTTAAGCGTCCCTACGTAATTGTCTGGTATTTGGCAAAGAGCAAAGCTGAGGGTATGGAGAGAGAGGAGGAAAACCGAAACACGGACTCCAGTGCCGAGGGCGTAGTTGAAGTGCATAGATCCAATAGAGTAACCTCTTGCGTCAGAAATTCTGGGAAGAGGTAGTAGAACCCAAGAACCTGGATATTTTTCAACTTCTAGGATCGGAGCCAGGCATCAACGGTGGAGGGCCTGCACTGTAGGTAGCACGCCGGAATAGAGAGGCGGCTAACCGAGCCAGCATGGCCGGACAGAATGGATTCCGGAAGACTGACAACAAGATTTCGATAGAGTCGCATTGCGGAATAGCATTTGCGAACCCGCTCCTTGGTGAAGGCGGATAGATGAGATATGATCTCGATATGAACTTTTTCTCCATCGTTAAAAAGACGAGAGACAGAGATCTCGCGGAAGTCGAGATTCAGAGGAGCGATGGGCCACAAAGGATGCCAGCGACATGCAAGGATTCAAGTACGGATGCCATCCTTGATGGGAAGACGAGAGATGATCTCACCTAGGACGCCGCCAGCGAGATCGCTGATGTAGTCCGCACGACATCCCTCTTCTTTCTCCTCGGATCGACAGGGAGCACGGTCGCCGCTTCCATCCCCTCCGACGACCAGCACACCACCAGAAGGCGGCGGCGCCGGTGGCGCCACTCTCGACCTCTTGATGCTACGAGCAGCGCTTTCCATCTCCACCTTCGTTGCTAGGGTGGCGCCACCCACGACCAGTGCTCGCTGAGGTGGATCTGGAGAAATGGATTATAGCCTGTCAATCCACGAAACGACTTAAATACCCACGACAGGGAGCGGAGGGGTCTAGATTAATTACCTCTTTTTTTTCTTTTGACGGGAGAGTCTGGGTTAATTACTACTCGTAACAAGTAAAAGGTAGGTGGCTGCTTGAAACATTAAATAGAGCCATGACTTTGAAGGTACGAGATGCACAGGTGAAGACGTAGACCAGGCACGAGCGTGCCCGTCCGAGTTTTAATTATTTACGTCACACATTCAATAGAAGAATCTGTTTGACGCCGGAAGCACGATTCTATAGTCATCTTGCCTCTGCGAGCAGCAAAATTTT
Source organism: Triticum dicoccoides (assembly GCF_002162155.2). Lineage (NCBI taxonomy): Eukaryota > Viridiplantae > Streptophyta > Magnoliopsida > Poales > Poaceae > Triticum > Triticum dicoccoides. Next base: position 300,820,418 of record NC_041392.1, on the reverse strand, counting down.
CCACGGGCATGTTCACATTTAAGTCAATAGAAGATTCAAGGCCGTGCCTCTGCTTTGCAGATGATTCTGCTGAAACGCTCAAGGACAAAAGCAATGAAGCATGGTAGAGGCATGGCTTGTCACGTACCAGACACACGGTTCTGCCTTCGGCATTGTGACCCACTGTTCTACATGCCACACAGGCATGTAGAACAGTTCGTGTCTACGTTCGTGTCTCTTTGTGTTCCAAATGATTCCGCTGACTCTAACACCAGGAGAGGCACGGTATGGAGGCCCAGAGAGGCGTGCTTGCGTTTTACGCGGGGTCACAATTATCATAGACACGGGCATGAAGCGTGCAAAGACATGGTCGGTGGTATTACATAGAATCACGCTAACCTTTGTCTTACGCACAGCCACGGGCGTTTACTCTGTGAGGCACGAAATGGCCTATATGAGAGACCCTGTTTTTAAAAGCTTATTTCCTTGTATTTAAAAGCACGGACATGAAGTCCATAGTATATTATTCGAAAAGGGCGTCGATGTTCATGGCTATCTGTGTTTCAGTGTCAAGGGTCACAAGCACGGGCATATAGTCCTCAAAGGTTTTCTAATACATAGAGTCACGCACAGAGGTTTTCTAATTGTATTCAGAATGAGTCGGTGGAGAGGCACGTAAGAGGCATGGTTTATTCTTACCCGGAGTCACGATTGTGTGATTATTACAGAAACCTAATAGAATCGGGCGACTGTCCGTGTTACAATTGTTTTCGTTGTAAGATTTTAACTCAAATGCACGAACCGTCACCGAACCGTCAAGTTTGTCAGTGCTTCAGGTCAGAGATCACCTTCGTGTCTCTTTGTGCTCCAAATGCATCCGTTGATCTATCACCAGGAGTGGCACGGTCAAGATGCTCAGGGAGGCATGCTTGTGTTTTACGTGGAGTCGCGTAAGTGCGTTAATTGCGGAAACCCAATGTTTTGATGGGTGTCTCCTCGTATTCGGGTGTGAACGCTACGTGGCACTGCTCTGGAAACCCAAGGGTCCGAAGGGCGTCTCCTCCGATGACGTCGCTCTGGCTCATTGCCCGAGGCAAGGCTCTGGCTATTTAAGCAGGACGGGGTGTCTAAACCCTAGCCACACCCTCTTCCCCCCTCTGACCCTCTCCGCCATGGCTGCGCAGGAGGACACTACTGCGGAACCCCGTGCCCAGACACTGGAGGGGATCAAGGCTGGCGAGGGTTCCTCATCTGTAAGTTCACTCTGCTTCTGCTTCTTTCCATTTTTCTTTCCTTCGGCTACTTGATTTAGTTGTGAAACGTGAATAAGCCAGACGGAATCTCAAAACCCTAGACACATCCCCTTCATCCTTTTATCTTCCTCCAGCCCATCCACTCCTCTTATTGTTCTCTACCCTGACACTCTTCGCCATGGCTGTGTAGGATGACACTACTCCAGAGAGCCGTGTCCTGACGCAGGAGGAGATCTCGGCTGGCCAGGCTTCCTCGTCTGTAAGTTTACTCTGCTTCCGTTTCACTCGTTTTTTCTTTTTTCGGCTACCCGGATTAGTTGTGAAACGTGGATCATTGTGGTGAACTTCATCCTAAGTTGATGATAGTGCGTCCTGCCATCAATCTGACACCTTCTCTTTTGTCCAGGTGAAGAACCAGTGGGAGGCTACAGAAGCTCACCTCTTGAATATCGTGGAGATATCCACGAGGTTGTACGATCTTCTGGATGAGAAGACGAAGGCAAAGTTCAAACTTGAGTATGACAAGCTCACTCTTGAGACATACGTTATGACAAAAGAGATCAAGGAACTTCGCGCCCAGCGACCCTGATCGTTGTATCTGAAGCAATTAAGCAGTGGACTAAAAGTTTCTTATTTTCTCTTGTGTCACCTCGTAGTCAGTAACTTTGATAACAAACCTGTTTTGGTTTCCTGGGTCAAGTTTATGGGTACAGATGTGAACATTAACGTAATGACCAATTCGAGAGGCGATGTTTTTAAAAGCACGGGTGTGAAGTATCTGCAGCCAAGGTTCTTTGTACCAACTAGAGTCATGTCTTGTGCACACATGAAGGTGTGGACATTCCTGACTTTCTTTGTTTAAGTGTTTCGGGTCATAGGCACGGGCATGAAGCGCTCAAAGGCATGGTCGGTGGTATTACATAGAGTCACGCTAGCCTGTGACTCTATCAGATGGAGACGCACGGGCGTTTAGCCCATAGAGGCACGCAATGGTCTATGTGAGGGACGCTATTTTTAAAATCTCATTTCCTTGTATATAAAAGCACGGACAATAACTCCCTACGGACACAGTTCCGTATTGAGTTGCGTCACACATCTTTCTTGATGTTACGTACATTATTTCGATATAAAAGGCGTGGACGTTCGTGGCTTTCTGCATTTCATTGTTTCACAGTGAAGCACAAGAACGCTTTAAAAAAAGCACAAGCACGTCTCGATTTGCAGAAATAGCAATGTCGTGGTTCTACAGGACGCTATGTTCTAGGCTGTGCAACATGTTTCCACCCAAACATTCACTACAGGGTCACGGACATACACAGAGGAAGTGACGTGCAGTGATAACAAACACACAGTCTTACAGGTACAAGAGGCACGACCGCCCCTGTATTGTAAAATACTTCAGCTAACAGTGATTCTACTAAAACGCGGACAAAACCAAGTGAGTGAAGTGATGCCAGAAGCACGACTTTTCAAGAACGAGACACACGGTCCTGCCTTCGGCATTGTAACGCACTGTTCTACATGCCGCACAGGCACGACCATGATTCCACGTGCTTTAGTAGCATGTAAAGACGTGATTCTCTCACAGCAAACACCGTGAACCTACTGCCAGGCACTATATCCATTTGTGAAGCAGAAAAACAAACACAACCATGACCCGTTCTGTTTGAAATCTTTGCATGACAGAAGCACAACGTGAAGGCACACGAGGCACGGTAGGACACGCATCACAAGCACGGTTATTTGAATTACTTACAGACATGCATTCATAACAGAACAACATGCATGAGAACAGGCGAGGCACCGTTACCATGAAAGCCATGGTTATGCAGCCCCAGAAACACGACCCAGATTCGGTGCTTAAATTTTTTTCCATTCCATAACGGCAGGCGTGACCATGCAACCGTGAGAGTCACGGTTGAACACTCACCGGTGGCATGGCCGTGGCTGCCTGTGCCCTTAGGTTATTTTTATCTCTTCGTCATGCAGCAGAGAAGCATGCTTGTATGCTTACAACATCCACATTCAAAAACCGACGCGGCTGCGGAAAATAACAAGGAAACATGTGCTTCTGATATTTTTCTCCGTCGAGTAAAAAATACATAAAGAAGCAAAAGGCGTTCTTATTTAAATTTCATTTGTTTCTATAACTGCAGCAAATTAACTTACAAGCTGTTCTTATAACCACAACAGAAGAAGATAAACAATCGACACCCGCCCGCCCTCCCCACCGATCGCTTGCTATTTCATCGCTCCACGTGCGGCCTTGTTTTTGAATGTTCAGCGATCCATTCTTCCCTCTTGACCCTTGTGCAACCCCACCCTTATGCGTAGCTATTCAACCTATTTACCTGTAAAATTAATATTCATACATAAAAACAAAGCGAAAGATTGCGGTCATCATTGTTTTTCTTACATCCTATTTAAGCTGCATTATTACCTTTTAATTTTTCTATTCATACTGTTCTCCGGTACCAAAAAATGTCCACTCAGACCTTTCCTTTCTGGAAATGGACCGCGCATATTCCATGACTTGTCCCGAGCTTCCCTCGACGCATTCAGTGTGCCTGGCTTGTGTGATGTTCGATTCTCGCGTAGATGCAAGACTTTGGTAAATGCTCCCTGCTGTCAGTGGGGTCATTGGAGTTGCTGACGTTTGACGTCTTCCTCCTGGGCTTGCAGTGCATTGTCCTGAGCCGTTTGATGTCCTCATTGTTGTTGTCGATGTTGTCGGCCATTTCATTGACCTTGCCCTCTTCTCCTACTGCGATTTCCTCTTCTCCTCTTTAATCCTCATCCTCTCCTGGACTTCTGGGTTATCCGGGTAGTTTGTTTCCTGTGACCCTTTACTCTACAATGGACGCACTTGGATGCGGCTTTGTTGCCTTTTCCTTTCTTCTCAGAACTAGCTTTGATTCGATCTCCTTTTTTCGTGCCCTTTGAGCCACTCATGGGAGGGTTCTTGAGAGTTCGGCAAGAATGCATGTGTCTAGTTCCTCGACAAGTGCCGCCATGACTTTTATTTTCATATCTACCGTACACTCACGGAGTACACAGTACGCCTTCTCTTTTCTGCAAGCATTTGAACAGATATTCAACAACTTAGCGTAAGCGAGGCTGAATCTCATAGTTTCATCGTCTTGTATGGTCATGCTATTACCTTGACTTGTAGACAGAACTTTCAGACTCTCTGATAGATTCCTGGTCCATCTGGGGATGACAAAGGATTTTGGAAGTTGATCGACCATGCATGTTTGGTCCATCACCTTAAGCACATGGCAGCACTGAATGCCATCCCTACTCATTTTCTTGCAGCTGCAACTGTATATTTCTTTTTGTTCATCCACATCTACCTTGAACTCAGACCTGTCAAATTCCTCGCCCGGATATGGTTTCCACACTTTTTCTCCGGGCTTAGTAATCTTTAAAAAAAATACTACCTCCCCTTTGCCAGGTCAGAGCACTTGAAGTAAGTCCGGCTCCGTAGCTCCAGCTAGAATTTCCTGAAAATTTCATTCATGTATACTTGACTTGCTTGTCTTTCAATCGGAAAACCTGTCTCTAGTGATGGTGCCTTCTCTTCTGTTTGGTGTCTTTTCTTATCGAGCGTGGCGAGGCAATTTTGTGGAATCATGTGATGACCATCGACAAACCTTTTTATTATGTCCTTGTGGTCGATGTAATTCTTCCACATCGAATTCGTGCTCTCACTGCGAGTGGTTCTTGACGAGAAAGGATAGAAGCAGTCCTTGAAGTAGTCCGGCACCCAGAAATTTCGAAGTTCCCGTAGCATGTTCAGGTGTTCGTTGCCTTCCGCCTTGTGCACAGAAATTGCTGCTTTCCAGGCACGCTCAAACTCGTCTTGATCTAGTGAGTTTTTAACGATTTGAAATAAATCATCAGACATCCCTGGGTGATGCGCAAACACTACTGCATTATTTTCCTTCAGGTTCTTCCTAATATGCCACCAACAGAACCTGTGCCTCGTTCTCGGAAGAGCTTCCTTTATTGCAGTCTTCATCGCCTGGTCCTGGTCTGTTATTATGTATTTCAGCTCTTTACCTCCCATTGCCTCGACAAACATGCTTAGGAGCCACTTGAATGACCCTATTTTCTCATCCTTCAAAAGACCTACTCCAAACAGGACGGTCGACCCATGGTTGTCGACACCTATAATTGGTGCAAATGGCAAGCCATATATATTCGTAGAGAATGTCATGTTAAAAGACACGAAATCTCCACATAGCTCATAATTCATCTTACACAAGGAGTCTGTCCAGAACAGGCTGCGCACTATATTGTTCTCTGTCTCTTCCACATGGTGGAATCCCGGCCTCTGCCTCTGCATATCGGCAAATAGTTTCATGGTGTCTACGGTATCAGTGCTGCGCTCTCCAGCCCTGTCCCGGCATGCAATGTTGCTTATGTCAATCATGTTGAACATAATTTCTCACCTCGGTTTCCCCATGGCAGTAAAAATCTGCATAACCTTCCTTGGTTCTGACCTCGCCTTATGCAACACTTGTATAAAGAATTTCTCCTGACGTGTCATCTTCTTATAGAATCTCATGAACTTCAGCATCCAATCAGATGGGTGAAGCTAGTGGTTGTGCTCTAGACGCACGTTCTTTAGATACCATTTCCTCCTATCTGTATACCTCTTGGCTGTTATTTGGACTAGGCAGCTTGTCCGGATCAAGCAGTTGCTCCTTCTCTCCTTAACATGTCTCTTAGTTGTTTTATTCTGCCCTTCCTTGGTGCACTAAAACACCTGCTTGTCAAGCTGCTGTCATATGTTGATCTTCTGCTCGTTGATCGCTTGGCAGCAAAGCCAACCTTTCTAGCATATCTGCAGAAAAAGAAAAAGCACTCATCCAATGATCCGAATACCATACCACCCTCTGGTTCGAGCGCTTCGGTGACCTCCTGAATTGTTGGGTATATGCCTTATTTAAACATGTCATCCATTTCTTTCTCTACAATGGTCGGTGGCGCCATGATGATTCTGTCTACCGTGTCTTCGTTCGTCTGATCGCATTCACTTCTGACGACATCAGTTTCATCACCAGCCATAGGTCCAGTTACAGCGGAGCTGCTGCTACTTTGTTGTTTGTCACACGCAGCAGCGTTGTTTCTGCATGGCACGGTCAAATCCATAAATGAGTCTGCCTCTCCACTTTTGCATTGTGCAATGCTGCTCCCTGTTTCTCCGGCACTCGTGTAACCAAGGGACTGTGCTGCTTCTACCATGAAATCTGTGCTGGCGTTGTACGATACTTGCTGTTGTGAACGTTCTGTTTCCTTCGAAATGGATGAAGAACTATGATATTTCTTTGCCTCATATGTTATCCCCTCCGCCAAATCCTGAACACATGGCATGAAACAGAATTAGATGTCTAGAGCAGCATATGCATTCTTTCAATTTCTAAACAGAAGATTCATATGACTCATCAGGGCTCATCTGGTATACCAAAACCAGACCCGTGCCTCTTCACCGAGTATAAGCGGTACACCAGAGGCACTGTTCACATTATACCCAGCATCATGAATGTGACCATGCTACACACATCTGGACAAAGAGGCACAGATGTGCTTCTGTTTACACCATACAACCAGAGAGGCACAACAACATCCTATACAAAAGAACAACTGCACGTACGGCCATACCAGACGGACAACCGTACTCCTGTTTTGCACTTTACCCTGTTCTTCCATAAAACTGTTTGTGTGTTGAATTGAAAAAGCATAGTTCCGACGTCACCTTTGTTTTCCCATGCCTCTCTTGTCCAGCAAATCTTGGCAACAACCTTCGTGCATTGGTGATTTCACTGACGATTCTGAATGCCATTGGAGATCCTTTGGAAGGACCCCTCACATTGAACGCCACAGGTGATCCTTTCAAAGGACCTTGCCTTATGTTTTCATTGATACGTGGACTACCGCGATACTTGCTTCCTTGCTCGTACACCTGCGTGTGCAAGATACTACAATTTAAATATACCAGACGAAAACAAAGAAAAAATTTCTCACAAAAAAATATAATTTTGCTTTAGATGTTGTTTCACGTTCGTATTTGCTGTCACCTGTATTGCTTTCTGGTGCTGCTGTATGGTAGAGTTTATTGCTCCTATGTTTGATTTTTTCGTTGGGCTCTTCATGCTTGTGCAAACCGTACCGAATCCTTGAACACCAATGCTTTTGTTGCCAATGATCCTTGTGCTTGCATCAAAGGAAATTCTGTTACCCGGTACCTCTTCATTATGACCGCCTACAAACGCTAGGCCGTCACAACGCCCGCTCTGCGCCTTTGTGGGCACCTATTTCTTGAAACCAAAAAATAATTAGAGGCACATGCGAGTAAAACTTCCACATACGTTCAAAACCAGTGCTTGAAGTATTCGTCGTTACCTGCATAATCTGCTTAGTGGAGTCCCTGCTGCTTAGAATGCTCCTCTTCGCAGGTGTCTGTTGCACACCATGCTCCTAGTTGGGACGTTTGCCAAGATCTTGTATCTCACTCTTGACTCCAATTATTCCAGCCCGCATGGCATGTGCGTGTTTGACAACATCTGCATCCTTGATCTTCTTCTCGTTTTGTAGTAATTTTTTCTTCCACCTCTCGATACTCAACTGCAGAGTAGATGCACAGGATAAACAGATATTACAGCATTCATCCAGGATATATAAATCATTTTTGTTTTTGTTAATGATCTACTATTTGGTGTTCTCAGTGGTGGCACCTTGACAGCAAACGTCCTAGAAATAAAAGACCAAACACTAATGTTCAACTGCCTTACTATTACCTACCTCCCATAATCCTTGCCGATGTCGTTCAAAGACCGACCATCCCTGTTGTCCTGACCAGATGACGCACTCCTCAACATCTGCCCAAAAAAGAGACGTAATAAATATAAAGGTTATAAACCTGCAGTATCAGTGTTGAAACCTTTCGAAGTCAATCTCAATCTTCCTTACTAACCTTTTACACTTACAACGCAATAGAGATATGTTTTTAGTTCTATATAATTGACATATATAAATATATACATAAATTAATTTTTAATTAAACTACAACCTCAACCAAAGTGAGATCCTCTGATGCTAATTTGCTTGTGGAACACTTAACACAAAGATAACCATGAAACCTAACAAAAGTAACAAGCTCGTATTACAAGGACGAGAGTACACAAAACAAAAAACAAACTCAAATCGGAGCTACAATATAAAACTAAATAGGTTTATTCTATGAATCCCGACCACAACAAATTCATCAACGAATTGAATCTCGTGTATCAGGAATCGACACGCAAAAGGTGCATTCATAAATTTTTTACTAACCTTTGATTGCCGAATCTTATGCACTGATTGTTCAGAACTCACACCTTTCTAAATTGTGGGGGGATCTGCTTCCCTGCAGTTTGTTAGCAATCTCCTTCAATGATTTTGAATCTAGGAGAGAGAGAAAAGAGAGAGGGAGAGAGAGAGAGAAAGAAAGAGGCTACTTCAATTTTTTGCGTGCAGGAGAAGAATAACCTGATAGGTGGGGTGAGTTTTGCGACGCATGAGAGATGGGCATGTTTCTTGGGCGGGACGAGATGTGGTAGGTCGACTTCACTTGACCGTCGACAAGAATGACAAGTGGGCTCTCAGTTACTAATTCCTCTAAGTCTCTCACTAACCTGTGGGGTCGGCCTTATATGACTCCTACGAGGAGTACCTCCATCTGAGGTGAGAAAATGTGGTAGGTGGACTTCAAAGTCATACTGACATGTGGGCTCTCAAATGGTTCCTCCAAGTATTTGACTAACTTGTGGGGTCGTCCACAGATGAGTTCCAGATCTCTCTCCATCTAGCATCGGTGGCGACAGGCGAGGCATATTCTGGCTCTCCAAAGGAAGGCCAATCCTGATCCCTCCACGGAGTTCGCTCGTCACTGAAAAATTATCGGTCTCCTTCATCTCACTCGCCGTGGATCTCCTGTTCAGGTAATCCATTGCATCCTCACCATGATTATGCCACCGATTCAACGTTTGAACAAAACAATTACCTGTGCTAGCAATTCCGCGGGCTGCGTACACACCGCATGTGCGCAACACAGCAGGTGGGACGTGATTTGAATATTGGTTCCGGATCCAATTATCTTCAGCTGGTCCGTGCTCAAACTGTTGCGCCGTCTTAAGAGCAGACGGGTTATGGATTTAAAATTAGGATTCAACTGACCTCACTTTAATCATGCCAACTGCATGCTTGCGCCGTGGTTTTGCTAAGTTGAGCTATATCTCCAGCCATGCAAAACTTAAGCACTCTCGTGACCACAGATTATATTATTTGCAGAGCTCAATGAAACTGCAGTCAAAATTCACTATCCTGATCCCTAACATGAGGACACAAGTCAAATGATTGTATAGATCCACAATCTATAGCAGAGATCCAAATGACTTACGTCCGTTTTTGCAAAGCACTTACTAACTCAGAGTTAGAATCCGTCTTAGCTAACCAAACTATTGATGATGGTCTCACATGGACGGCTAACAACTGTCTTACATAACTGACCTGGTAACGATGACGTCTCATGGCCTCTTATGTAGAGTTCGATGAGATGGACTCCACCCCACAGCTGTCGGAGACTCAGTCTCAGTCTGTCGATGGCACGGAGATTGTCACCCAAGATTTCATTGTTCATGACCAACTAGAGACAGAGAGACTAAGGATCGAGTTAAAACGTGCAGTGCACACAAACTTGTTGAGGAGTACAGGACAAAGAAGCAGCTTGCTGCCTTGAAGTAGGTGTTTTTTATCATGCATCTCGCGTGTGTTGTTGAAATTTCTTTGTAAATCAATACCTCTCATTCTAGCTGCATTTTTAATCACGGCTTAAATATTTGTCTCTGTTTTGCTGACTCGGCGTTTATATGTAAGCTTTTGCCAGAAAAGCATGTGGTTCAACAATACATTCGCTAAAGGTCATTTCTTATCTTTGTCCACAGAGCTGTTACAATGGGTGAATATGAAGAAGAGTTCAGCACAAAACTTAGTTTCTAGAAATTCATTACTGTCTGTGAAAAGCTAACAAAACCACAAAAGCAGCTTGTCAGAGATATTGGTTTTGGATACCTTCTAGATCTGTGCTGTCGTGAGCTTCCAAGGTGTTTCGTTCGCTGGCTTGTCTGCTATTTTGATTGCCCTTTGAGGTATTTCATACTGCCTAGTGGATACATATTCCTTATCAACTCGTACACCATGCACCGGATCTTAGGAATTCCACTGTGCGGGCAGATTATCCCTAGAAAATGCTCAGAAGCTTTCAGATGTCAGGTTAAGTCTGAAACTCGGTGTGCTGGGCACGCTCCAAACATCAAAGAGTTAACTGATCTCATAACCCCAAAGCTGACAGGAGAAGTGTTTCAATGGGTTTTCGTGATGTTTGCAACAACGGTATTTCTATGCCCAACGACATATGATTGCGTTAGCCCCGACTACTTAGCCGCTCTAGAAGGACCAACAAGTAACATATCATCATATGATTGGTCCAATGTTGTCACAGAGAAACTGGTGGCATCACTCCAGCCCTTCAAGGAGAAAGGATTCGCAGGCACCCTGTGTGGCTGCCTCCTGATTCCGGTGGTTCGTTCACTAACTTGTACATTTCTTTATACCCACAAGCAGCTACAAGAACATGATTAATTTTTACCTCTTCCCCACTTGCAGATAACGTATTTTGAGTACCTAGATACAAAGATTATGGACCTGGAACCTGACACTCCTGCAAGATTTGTCATGTGGGGCTTAGAGGCCATTATGAATTATGCTAACATAGACAGCCTGTCAACAGAGGACGGAATTTTTGGGAAACACACGGTGAGTCAACTTTTCATCATTTTCATTTAGCGAAGTTTTCGACTCAACATAATGACTTAGCTGCCATGTATTAATTTGACTTGACTGTAATTGTTTCCTTCGACATGGCAGCTGAAAGACATTAGGCGCACGCCTTTCCAACCACCGCCTGGCTTTCAGGCGCCATTTTTCCAAATGAGCCCCAGACTACAAGCCTACATAGAAGAATTTGTGCCTCAAGAAAAACTTTGTTCCGTAAGTGATTTCCAGCTTCTGCACCTAATTTTATGTTTGAAATGATGTTCCCTGAGTTTTTATGAAACAGATACATGTCCTATTGTGTTCATCCAGACAGTTTCCTATAGAACGTTAGCTACGCTTTTGTGTTAAAACTAGAAGTGCTTCATATAGGACGTTAGCTGTCCTTTCATGGTCATCCAAACAGTTTCCTATAGTACCTCAGCTGTGCTTTTGTGTTAAAACCAGAAGTGCTTCCAATAGGACGTTAGCTGTGCTTTTGTGTTAAAACCAGAAGTGCTTCCTATAGTACGTTAGTTGTGCTTTTGTGTTAAAACTAGAAGTGCTTCCTATAGGACGTTATCTGTGCTTTTGTGTTAAAACCAGAAGTGCTTCCTACAGGACGTTAGTTGTGCCTTCGTGTTAAACATAGAAGTGCTTCGTATAGTACGTTAGCTGTGCTTTTGTGTTAAATATAAAAGTGCTTCCTATAGTACGTTAACTGTGCCTTTGTGTTAAATATACAAGTGCCTCCTATAGTACGTTAGCTGTGCTTTTGTGTTAAAACTAGAAGTGCTTCCTATAATACGTTAGATGTGCCTTTGTGTTAAAACTAGCAGTGTTTCCTATAGTACGTTAGCTGTGCCTTTGTGTTAAATATAGAAGTGCTCCCTATAGTACGTTAGTTGTGCTTTTGCGTCAAAACCAGCAGTGCTTCCTATAGTACGTTACCTGTGCCTTTTTGTTAAAACTACAAGTGCTTCCTATAGTACGTTAGCTGTGCTTTTGTGTGAAAAGATATTTTTTCATTTTTGGTATTAATAACTTCTTTTCATTCTCGGTATTAATATTTTCTAATGGTTTTTGTTTCAATTCCAGGCCAAGGTGAAAATTCCCAAAGTTATCAATGAAATGTACACATAAATTTTCTCGCGGTTTCAACCAGTTCTCGAGCAGAAATTGGAGAATCTCCGTTCACTTGGTAGGGATCTTAATGCAAAAGAAACCAAGACTAGAGACCAGGGCATTTATTGTAACTTGCAATATGACAACTCAAATGAAAAAGAAACTTTTTCATCACTCCCTTTAACATATTCTACGCTTCCAAGTTCTAGCACGACAAGCAGTCAAAGTTCTTCCAGCAGTGACTCGACCAGTGTCCTTCACGCCACATCATAGTCCCTGGAAAATTTAAAGGGTTGCTGCGATACCCCTGACCCAGAATCCCAGAATCCGTACGACAAAGAGCAGTCCCAAATTCATCTATCTTCACGCCTAAAATCATCAACCTAGATTAAGTTGCTACTGGAGGTGAACAGGATCGATCACAACAAAGAGGACATTGATGAACAAGCCAAGAGTCATCTGGAGAAAGTGCATAACCATCTGCACAACTACCTTGATGGCTTGCCGGTTCATGAGCCCTTTGTGTCAACATCTGAGATGCTAGAGAGCAGGGCAATTATAATGACTGGTGAAAATTCGTCTGAGTGTTCTGTACCGATTGAAACCCAAAATTCTACTGGAGGATCTGCATACCACAACTCTCTGACAAGCCCACTGGAAAAAATCTTGGAGGAAACAGCAAAACCTACTGCAACAGAAACATCAGCCTCGCACTCTGCGGTTGACAAACAATTACTGACTGATCCAATCTCAATAGATACACTTGGAGCACCTGTTTATCACATTGGGAAAACATCACCAACTACTGCACGGCTAGCGGTTCTGACAGCGCTCACAACAACTCTTCAACCAACACAAAGAGCCTAACTGTATCCCAACCTGCACAAAAATCAAACAATGTCATTGTACAACGTTCTTCTTCGCTGTCAGAAGATAAGTTCCATCTTGTTTCAACTTTGAGTGACAAGAAGAACATTGCTGAAATAGAACGCACAAGAGCTACTTCCTCCCTTGCTCCTACAGTAGAAGTCGCCGGAGATTCTGCCAGCGGTTCTGGCTCAGTACTGGACACGGGAAAAACAATTCCATCCACTAGTGATGCTCCACTGGTTGCTGCAGCATTTGTCGATGCAGAAGACAATAACATTGCAGAAGAACATGAACAATGTACGAAGCAACCACCTATTGATCCCATAGACAGCATCACTATTACCACAAGCGCACATCTGCCAGAACCAGAACCACAAATGGCAGCTCACAAGAGGTCCTTACAGCAGTCAGAAGATCCAGGTAACAAGAGTACAACGCCTCCTAAGAAAAGAGTTAGGATACTGGAGCCTCCACATAATTCAACAGAAACTACAAACAACCAGTCTCTACGTGCTGACAACCACAGAGGGCTCCTTGATTGTGGATTCACTGATGATGATCAAATATGGTCTGGCCCATCTATCTATGAACAACTTGACAGAGTCATTGAACAAAAAAAGAAACAACCCTTTCATAACCAAGTAGCATCACAACAATGCCAACCTGATACTGTCTCACACTTGGCCAAGAATTCAAGCTCATCAGCTAGATCTTCCCTTTCTAACTATCCAGAGCCACCTATACCCAGCAGATCAAGATCAATGTCAGGTGGTAGCCACCTCACACAGGCCTTTGATACGTCATACTCTACAGGTTTAACTCAAACTGTCTTGTCCCAAAGTTTGCCAGCAACTCGCTTGTCCCAACACTACAACCAACCAGCTCCTAGTGTCAAAAACCACTTCTACCAACATCCTGGTGCTCAGAATAACGGCGGTTCAAACAACAGCCAGCGCTCACCATATGCGATGAACAACCAAAGTCACAAGAAGTACCAGCAACAAACCACTGTCCGTGATGCCCACTACCCCCAACACAATGATGCTCAGAATAACAGCACTACATGGTGCCAACAATGCCAACCTCAAGAGCAGAACAATCAGCAACCACACAAAGGCGAGTCTAATGGGCCAAGTTACAGTGCCTTGCAACAACAGTTCAACAGCATGCAGTATTCCGGCCATCCTCTCTAGCATTTTCCAACAGATATTCCTTCAAGCTCAACCGGTGATCCAACTGTCAGAACATTAGAACTGCGCATGCAGCACCAACCACAACGCCTAATGTTCCAAAGAAACAACAATTATAATGAGGGTCGTCTGCAACTTAGTAATGGTCAATTGAACTCCGGTGGTCATGTCTTCCAGCCTCATCAACATCATTCTCAGCTAGAACATACTAGATTCACTGACCAAGGGAATGACCATCAAGATCACTGCCAACTTTTGGAAATAAGAGACTCTACAATGGAGGAGAAAGAAGTGTATGAAACAATCGTCGACAGTACGCCAGGTATCAAGCAAAATGATAGGTAATGAATTCGTTGTTCCTGTTACAGTAAAGTTTTGGTCCCTTCATTTACTAATGCAATGTATTCTGCCTGGAGCTATCATATTCAAGTGTTTCGGCTCGATTCTTCTACTATTGTAATTGAATACAAATCATTTCCTCTTATGTTAAAAAAGAAAATCTTACGATTTAAAATTCATTTGTTTTTTTCTGACAGCAAGAGGATATTCTCCGTCGATCGATGTTGGGCCGATCATCGAACTTTAAGTTTGTCAATGAAGGTATACGGATATATCAACTCATTCATGGTCGATGCCTACTCAACGTTACTGATGAAAGAACAATTGTATGGACAACCAACACTTGTGCACAAGCATATAATGTACATGGACACTTCTGTAAGTTCTTGCATCTCATAAATAATAATAACAAGCCACATTTACTACTACTACCACACTGAGTGACACAGCTTCAATTTTCTGCAGGATAAATTTCAAGTTCTAGGAGCAAGCATTGAACTACTCAAGGAACACATTATGGAAAAAACTATTGGGTACAGACTGCCCAACAAATGTAGCATCGTGAGTTCACCCTACTCACTCTATCTGCCCAGTGTTCGTCTTCGATTCTACTAGTTTTTCTTGTTACAATGATATTATTCCCTGTTAATTATTTTAGATCTTAATACCTATGAGAAAGGAACCACATTTTATCTACCTCATCATCGTGAATCTTTCAATAAGTCGCTTCAAAATTCTTTGTCCTTATATCAATTGCGATGGTATAAAGGAGCACTCGGGCATTGTCATCAAAAACTTGAAGAGAGGTTACCATTTTGCTTACAACAACCATCCTCACACCATGGCCTCCTTTCATGTCAAACCTGTGCAGAGTGTATGTAACTCAGACAAAGAGTGAGTTTCTTTTATCTATAGCTATACCTCATTTAAACCATGCATTTCTTTGTTCCACTACACATCCCATATCTACTGTTCACCTTCTAATCACTAACATTAATGCTCTCAATTTTTAGGGATGACAGTGCTATTTACACCATGCATTTGATGCCGCTCATTAATTTGAATAACAATTCATTTTTTATCAACAAAGTAAGTTCAGTCTCATTGACAACAAATCAACATACGTTCATCCAAGCCAGCTGAACATTATGTTTTACAATAAATTTCATCAGTTTGCATGGTTATGTGTTTGTAGATCCATGTGAAACCAATGAGAGAACAACTAACTTACAAAATGATAACATCCCACTACAACATAGGGCATGTATTTGAGGCACTAAGCATCATCCTCGACAAACACAATATCTGGCATGAAAGAAGAAGAGTTGGAAGAAGATGACTACTGCTTAAATGAGCCTTAATTTAGTTGGAGCCATGCGAACACTATTTCAGCCATATTGACTCCTATAATCACAACAATGTTTCAGCTATTTTTGTGTCGGTCCAAGATATCTCCTATGGATCCCATTAAACACATATGTAGTTTTTCCAAAAGTTATAAACATGATATTCAAGACAACACTTCCTTGCACTATAACACCACTCACTTCGAGTAGACATAATAAAAGAAACATCTGCAACACAGAGGAAAAACACTATCGATACGTAAGCATCTGATGAAGGAGCTAAATGACTCACCTCCAGTAATGTTGCTAAATGACTCACCTCCAGTAATGCGGGGATAGAGGCACTATCGTGCCTCTTGTCCACGTACAACATGCATCTCTTACCACAGACAACTAAGCTGACACACACAAGTGCGCCACCAGTTAACACAGGACCGTCCCCTCTCGATAGCTTAGCACCGGTTCCTCTCCAAGCCAATGAGTCATGGAAGCACGGCCGTGGCTCAAGTTAATGAAAGAAGAACCATCCTCTGTGATAGACGACTAAACTGAAAAAATACCAAAACAGAAGAACGACCGTGACTTCAACTGTAAAAGGTCCGTGACCTCACAAGTTTCAACGATGAGTCTCTCTTAGCAAATAAGTGAAAGCAAACGTTTTGAAAGAAAGGCACAACCGTGCCTTTGAGTAACATCGTAGACGTGCCTCTCCGAGCGAACGTGTAAGAGAAAGCATTTGCGAACAACAGACAGAACTCTGACTCAACATAACATAGGACATGCCTCCACTAACTAGATAGACATAACTTCACTAGCAGACTAACTAGAAATATTACAGAACATACAACCATGACAGTAACTCATACTAACATAACACAATGCCTCTCCGAATTTAATACCCAAAGGAAGGATAACACCTCTACCAAATATACGACAATGCATCCAATGCCTTCACGGCCATGCCTTTCAAAATCAAAGTACCACCACAACAATTGAAACACAGAGACGCAACCGTCGATAACACAATAGTCCCACAACAACTATCACAATGGATTACCGTCCCTAAAACACAAAACATATATTGAAACAGACAACATATATTGAAGTAGACAACACAGTGAGAAAATTTGAAGAATCTTAAACACACGCAAGGTCTGCATAAAAACATTTCAAACACACAACCACAACCGTATATTCAATATAAAAACAACCGTGCCAAACACAGTAAAAACACAAAGCAAAAGTAAAGCCCCTACCTGTCAGTGTAACGATATTGAGAGAAGAACTGAAGCAGCTAGCAAACTAATAACACTAGAGCGTGCCTTGCCTAAAACAAAAACAATGCCTCCCTGAACAGACGACTGTGCGCTACCTAGAGTCACGAAAGTGCACATCTAAGTGCTCCCCTTAATACATCTCATCTTATACCAACTCATAGCAAAAAACATTAGAGGAAAATATTCTTGAAGGCACCCAATCAAGAAAAACATAATGGAACAAAAATAAACTTAAATTTCCAATCTATTCAACTCCATCCGATTCAAAATAAAACCACCACAATTACAAATTCATCAGTCTATGTAGTATTACCCCATACAATAACTATCAAATAACCAATTCATCACACAATCCATCTTGCCAGCACTTCCACCTGGAATACTCCTCAGAAACGTCCTCGCCATCTGAGATCAGGAAGACAACGACGATGCATGATGTCCCTCATCGACAGAAACCAGCAGTATAGCTCATAGCTTGCATACCCTTCCTAAAGGAAAAGCAAATGAAAACATGAATATACAAAAAATAAGTACTATTCTAGCAACAAAGGCAGAAACTAACAAAAATGAAATCTTGACTTACAGTAGCTCCATATTTCAGGTGATCAAAAGTAAGTGGCTTCCAATCCCAGTAGTGACGAAGAAGTTCTGGAAAAGATGACTCCAGCTTCGAATAAGATTCGTCAATGATGGCTCCTGGTAAGTCCTCCATGGAGTCCCTTTCTTCGCCGCCTTTGATAATAAACTTCTCTTGGATGTCGATGTGGTACCCTTCTGGAATTCTGATGAAATCTTGAAAAAGAGCATCTATAATATTCCTGACGCCCACACTAGAGATAGTTATACCTCTATTCTCAAGGAAATCCTTCAGGGCAGGGCACTCCGTCCTGGCCCTGCAGAAGTGATAGAGCAAAACATGATTCCGCATAGCCAGTTGCATGACGACGACTTTTCTACGCCTGTAACAATCCTTTCGCGTGAACTCCATGCCGAGACCAACAAACTTGTGCTTCTCCTCGCGCAACCAGTACTCGTACAAGGCAATGATCTCCTCCACCTTGCCAGGCTCGTTGGTGTACCACATGTCGAGCTTCATGCTACCATCGACAACTATAGGATGGTACTCGGTGGTGTTCAAGAAGTCGTCCATGGCAGTGAGCAGCAAGGTGCCAATGGAGATTCCTGAGACCCTGCGACAAGGATGGGGTGTGGTGAGGAGGGTGGGAACTTCCTGATGTTCTTTGGCTACAATACGACGTGAAGACCTCACAACACAGCCAGTATTTAACCTTGGCGAGGGACGTTTGAGTTACAAGGCGCATTAACGTGTGAACTAGGAACAGCGAATAGACGGTTGTGCTTTCGAAGCTCATAAAACCATGCACTTCGTAAAGTCACGGCTATGTAGAAATATTTGATACCATGGAGAAATTGAATTGCCTCTAACTTTATTTTACGGAAACTGACACACTGAATAGTCACATCGAACAGCCGGCACATCGGTCATCAATTCCTCCTTTGAACAAAGACCAACGACAGAAGAATCCAATGAAGCAAACGAACAGCCAGCCGTACACCTTAGATCCGAAGGCCAAAACTCATCCGCGCCTCATCTAGCTAGATTCACAACATCTGTCCCTCGATAGTCAAGGCTGGTTTAACGCGAGGCCCAGGTACGCAGGCACAAGACGCACATACGTGTCTATCCCACAAGCACGGGTATGCAGGCACACGACGCACATACGTGTCTATTCCACAGGCATGGGTATGCAGGCACGTAGAGATACAGGCAGCAACTCGCCGGAAACATGTGAATGCAGGCAACGCAGGCACGGAAACTTAGCCTCTATAGGCACATGCTTCGGCTTGGCAAGGCATGAATACGGCATTGCAATTGACATTCTCGAGCCACGGCTACACACCCTCTGCGTACAGACATGGAATTGCAGCTTCTCCGATGCACAAGCACGGTTTTTGAATTGGCATTCTCGAGGCACAGGTACAAATCCTCTGGATACAAATCCTCTGGATGCAAAAAAGAGAGGTGGCAGAGGCATCGGAAAGAACACTCTGTTCGAGAGGCACGGTTGCAAACTCTCAAGAGGGACAGCCATGTAACACCGCAGACACATAGAGTCGTGACGTGTATCACATGAGATACATCAAATACAAGCAGCGAATCAATGGGAGAAATGAAAGAGCCACAGTTTTAAAGTGTCCAGAGGCACGGGCGTGTAGAAGCACAGGCACAACGAGTCACAGCCACCGCATCCCCTCACGGACGGGCGTCTGGCACCACAGGCACGTAGAGTCACGGCCAGCGTGTCTCCTGAGACAAGCGAATGCAGGTACAGGACGCACAGAACTGAAGCATATACATGCACAGAATTGCAGCTTTTGGCGCACAGGTACGGCTTTGGAATTGGCGTTCTCGAGGCACGGGTACAAACCACCTGGATGCACAAAAGAGTGGTGGCAGAGGCACGGTTGTGTAGTCTGAAGAGAAACTGTCGTGTGACACCACCACATAGAGACATCGCGTGTGTCATGTGAGGTACATGAATAGAAGAAAAGAAGCCACGGAAGTGAAGCCTCTACAGACATGGATGTCGGGCTTCTAGAGGCACGGTCCCGAAGAACATAAAGACATGAAACTAAAAATGTTGCCTCGTACGTTACCAGACGTGCCTCTCTTGTGCGAATGTGTAAACACAACAATACAAACACAAACAAACGGCGGTGAATATAAGCCAAACAAAAACACGCTTCTCCCAAACAATACATATGCGTCCCCCTCACGGACGGGCGTCTGGCACCAAAGGCACGTAGAGTCACAGCCAGCATGACGCCTGAGACACGCAAATGCACGTACAGGAGACACAGAATTAAAGTGTATACAAGCACGGAATTGCGGCTTCTCATAGTTCTCGAGGCATGGGTACAAACCACCTGGATGCACAAAAGAGTGATGACAAAGGCACGTTTGTGTAGTGTCAAGAGGAACTACCGTGTGAAACCAGCACGTTACAGACATGGCGTGTGTCATGTGAGGTACTGATAACCCACAAGTATAGGGGATCGCAACAGTTTCCGAGGGTAGAGTATTCAACCCAAATTTATTGATTCGACACAAGGGGAGCCAAAGGATATTCTCAAGTACTAGCAGCTGAGTTGTCAATTCAACCACACCTAGAAACTTAATATCTGCAGCAAAGTGTTTAGTAGCAAAGTAATATGATAGTAGTGATAACGGTAGCAAAAGGTAATGGTAGTAAAAGCAATGTTTTTGGTATTTTGTAATGATGACAGTAATAGCAACGAGAAAGTAAATAAGCGAAGAACAATATATGGAAAGCTCGTAGACAATGGATCGGTGATGGAGAATTATGCCGGATGCGGTTCATCATGTAAAAGTCATAACCTAGGGTGACACACAACTAGCTCCAGTTCATTGATATAATGTAGGCATGTATTCCGAACATAGTCATACGTGCTTATGGAAAAGAACTTGCATGACATCTTTTGTCCTACCCTACCGTGGAAGCAGGGTCCTTACAGAAACTAAGGGATATTAATGCCTCCTTTTAATAGAGATCCGGAACAAAGCATTAACACATAGTGAATACATGAACTCCTCAAACTACGGTCATCACTGGTAAGTATCCCGATTATTGTCACTTCGGGGTTAACGGATCATAACACATAATAGGTGACTATAGACTTGCAAGATAGGATCAAGAACACTCATATATTGATGAAAACATAATAGGTTCAGATCTGAAATCATGGCACTCGGGCCCTAGTGACAAGCATTAAGCATAGCAAAGTCATAGCAACATCAATCTCAGAACATAGTGGACACTAGGGATCAAACCCTAACAAAACTAACTCGATTACATGATAGATCCCATCCAACCATCACCGTCCAGCAAGCCTACAATGGAATTACTCACGCACAGCAGTGAGCATCATGAAATTGGTGATGGAGGATGGTTGATGATGACGATGGCGATGGATTCCCCTCTCCGGAGCCCCGAACGGACTCCAGATCAGCCCTCCCGAGAGGTTTAGGGCTTGGCGGCGGCTTTGTATCATAAAACGCGATGATTTCTTCTCTATGATGTTTTTCTCCCCGAAACTCAATATATGGAGGTGGAGTTGGAGTCGGAGAGGCAACAGGGGGCCCACGAGGTAGGGGGGCGCCCCCCCCACCCTCGTGGCAAGGTGGCGGCCCCCCTGGCATTCATCTTTGGTAGGTATTTTTCTTATTTTCTGAAAAGTGTCTCCGTGAAATTTCAGGTCATTCCGAGAACGTTTGCTCCTGCACATAAATAACACCATGGTAATTCTGCTGAAAACAGTGTTAGTCCGGGTTAGTTCTATTCAAATCATGCAAGTTAGAGTCCAAAACAAGGGCAAAAGTGTTTGGAAAAGTAGATACGTTAGAGACGTATCAACTCCCCCAAGCTTAAACCTTTGCTTGTCCTCAAGCAATTCAGTTGACAAACTGAAAGTGATAAAGAAAAACTTTTACAAATTCTGTTTGCTCTTGTTGTTGTAAATATGTAAAGACAACATTCAAGTTTTCAGCAAAGATTATAACTAACCACATTTGCAATAACGCTTAGATCTCAAGTTTACTCATATCAATAGCATGATCAACTAGAGAGCCATTATAATAGAACTCGGATGACAACACTTTATCAAAACAATCATAATATGATATAACATGATGGTATCTCGCTAGCCCTTTCTGAGACGGCAAAACATAAATGCAGAGCACCTTTAAAGACCAAGGCCTGACTAGACATTGTAATTCATGGTAAAAGAGATCCAATCAAGTCATACTCAATGTAAACTAACAGTAATGAATGCAAATGACAACGGTGCTCTCCAACTGGTGCTTTTTAATAAGAGGATGATGACTCAACATAAAAGTAAATAGATAGGCCCTTCACAGAGGGAAGAAGGGATTTGTAGAGGTGCCAGAGCTCGGTTTTGAAACAGAGGTGAATAATATTTTGAGCAGTATACTTTCATTGTCAACATATCAACCAAGAGATGGCGATATCTTCCATGCTACACACATTATAGGCGGTTCCCAAACAGAATGGTAAAGTTTATACTCCCCCTTCTACCAACAAGCATCAATCCATGGCTTGCTCGAAACAACGAGTGCCTCCAATTAACAAGAGTCCCAGGGGGAGTTTTGTTTGCAATTATTTTGATTTAGTTTGCATAAAGCATGGGACTGGGCATCCCGGTGACCAGCCGTTTATCTCGCGAGTGAGGAGCGGAGTCCACTCCTCTTGAGAATAACCTGCCTAACATGGAAGATACAGACATCCCTAGTTGATACATGAGCTATTTGAGCATACAAAACAGGATATTTATTTGAAGGTTTAGAGTTTGGCACATACAAATTTACTTGGAATGGCAGTAGATACCGTATATAGGTAGGTATAGTGGACTCATGCGGAATAACCTTGGGGTTTAAGGAGTTTGGATGCACAAGCAGTATTCCCGCTTAGTACAGGTGAAGGCTAGCAAAAGACTGGGAAGCGACCAGCTAGAGAGCGACAACAGTCATGAACATGCATTAAAATTAATCAACACCGAATGCAAGCATGAGTAGGATATAATCCACTATGAACATAAATATCGTGAAGGCTATGTTGATTTTGTTTCAACTACATGCGTGAACATGTGCCAAGTCAAGTCACTTAAATCATTCAGAGGAGGATACCACCCTATCATACCACATCATAACCATTTTAATAGCATGTTGGCACACAAGGTAAACCATTATAACTCATAGCTAATCAAGCATGTCATAAGAAACTATGATCTCTAGTTGTCATTGCAAACATGTTTATTCATAATAGGCTGAATCAGGAACGATGAACTAATCATATTTACAAAAACAAAAGAGGTCGAGTTCATACCAGCTTTTCTCATCTCAACCAGTCCATCATATATCATCATAATTGCCCTTCACTTGCACGACCGAACAATGTGAATAATAATAATAGTGCATGTGCATTGGACTAAGCTGGAATCTGCAGGCATTCAATAAATAGGAGAAGACAAGGCAATATGGGCTCTTTTGTCAGATCAACAATAATGCATGTAAGAGCCACTTCAACAATTTAATTATGGTCTTCTCCTATCGACCCCCAAATTAAAGAAAAGAAATAAAACTATTTACACGGGAAAGCCCCCAACAAGCAAAAGAAGAACAAGAAATCTTTTTGGGTTTTCTTTTTAATTACTACTACAAGTATGGAAGGTAAACTAATTAAAAGCTACAACTATTTTTTTTGTTTTCTTAAGGTTTATTAAACACACAAGAAGAAAGCATAAAAAGGAAAATAAACTAGCATGGATAATACAATGAAAAAGTGTGAGCACCGACATCTAGCAATGAGTGTGTGAACATAAATGTAATGTCGGTGAGAAATACGTACTCCCCCAAGCTTAGGCTTTTGTCCTAAGTTGGTCTATGTCCATCGCTGGCCTGGCGGATATCCATAATAGTAGCTGGGGTCGTACTGTGATGCAGCAGCTATCGCCCGCTAAGCTACAGCGTGGTGACGAGCGGCCTCCTCTCTCCTCTCGTACTCATCTGCCTCCTCTCTGGCAATAGTATATCCTCCTCTTGCCCGATAATCAAAGAAAGCAGGAGCAGGGAGAGTAATACGGACAACACGGCGTCTGTTAAAGATTAGTCGATACTGGAGAGGTGATTCATTCCTCTCGACAAACTAGTGGTGAACCATAGCATTAAAATCTAGATAGGCAGGAGGTAATTCAATAGCATCTTCGCGTACATCAATACCAAGACAATTAGCTATGCACGTTGCATAAATTCCACCAAAGAAATCTCCATTACGTCTATTAAGATGCAACCTATGTGCAATAATGGCTCCCAAATTATATGATTTGTCTCCTAACACAGCACTCCTAAGAATAGTAAGATCGGGGACACACATGTGACATGCCTCATCTTTACAATTAATGCATCTATCTATGAAGAGAGCAAAATAATGTATAGCAGGAAAGTGAATGCTCCCTATGGTAGCTTGCGTAATATCTCTAGATTCTCCCACAATTATATTAGCAAGAAAATATCTAAATTCAGATTTGCAAGGATCCCTTATACTACCCCATTGTGGAAGTTTGCATGCAGTGGTAAAATCCTCTAAGTCCATGGTATAAGATTTATCATAAAGATCAAACAAGACAGTTGGAGAATCACGTGAAGTTGAAAATTCAAACCTCCTCACAAAGGAACTAGTGAGATTATGATACTGACTGCACTTCTCTTCCTCGAAGCTCACGAGATCAGCATTACACAAATATGCGTTGAATTCCTCTTTTATTCCCGCTCGATCCATAAAATTTTCAGAAGGCCACTCACAAGGACGCACTGGAGCATCTCTTGGTGGCTCTTCATCAGCGTCACGCATTACAAGCCTGGGTCCTTGCTTCCTTGAAGAACCACCTTGGAACATTTTCCTAAGCATTTTCCTTCCTCTAAAAAATCTAAAAAAATTTAGTAACTTCAAAATAAAAGTAAACCAAACTCAATAATATTGATAGCAACTACTCCTACAAGTGCCTAGGGTCTATATCATGCATCAAAACTACTTTGAACCATATAAAATTGACATGCAAGCTCAAGAACAGGGTCACATTAGCAGCAAAAATTTGCAATGAATAAAGCACTAGAACAAAAACTAATTGGATCAATGGAGGAGTCACATACCAACGAACAATCTCCCCAAGTAGTTTTGTGAGAGGTGCTTTGAGGAAGGAGATCGAAAATGGCAGCAAAACGAGCTTGGACTCGGGTTTGAGCTGGTTATTCGTGTTTGGGGGAGGAAGATGAAGTGTATGGGTGAAAGGATAAGTGGAGGAGGACCACTGTGGGCCCACGAGGCAGGGGTGCACCCTAGAGGGGTGGGCGCGCCCTCCACCCTCATGGGCAGGTGGTTGACCCCCCTGGTGTGTTCTCAGTTCCATTAATCCTCAAATATTTTAGAAAGAATCATATTTAATTTTCAGGGCATTTGGAGAACTTTTATTTTCGAGGTATTTTTCTATTGCACGGATAATCAGATAACAGACAGACAAATATTTATTTTTATTTTATTTAATATAAATAACAGAAAGTAAAAGTGGTATACAGAAGGTTGTGCCTTCTAGTTTCATCCATCTCATGATCATCAAAAGAAATCCACTAACAAGGTTGATCAAGTCTTGTTAACGAACTCATTCCGAATAACATGGAACCGGAGAAATTTCGAATAACACTATGTTACCTCAACGGGGATATGCACACCCCCAATAATAAGAATATCATATTTCTTCTTGGCAGTAGGAAGAGGAAATTCAAAACCTCCAAATATAATCGATGGAATTTTTCCAATAGAGTTGATTCTATGAACTTGAGGTTGTTTCCTCGGAAAGTGTACCGTATGCTCGTTACCATTAACATGAAAAGTGACATTGCCTTTAGTGCAATCAATAACAGCCCCTGCAGTATTCAAAAAGGGTCTTCCAAGAATAATAGACATACTATCGTCCTCGGGAATATCAAGAATAACAAAGTCCGTTAAAATAGTAACATTTGCAACTACAACAAGCACATCCTCACAGATACCGACAGGTATAGCAGTTGATTTATCAGCCATTTGCAAAGATATTTCAGTAGGTGTCAACTTATTCAAATCAAGTCTATGATATAAAAATAGTGGCATAACACTAACACCGGCTCCAAGATCACATAAAGCAGTTTTAACATAATTTCTTTTAATGGAGCATGGTATAGTGGGTACTCTTGGATCTCCAAGTTTCTTTGGTATTCCACCCTTAAAAGTATAATTACAAGCATGGTGGAAATTTCAGCTTTCGGTATCTTTCTTTTATTTGTAATAATATCTTTCATATACTTAGCATAAGGATTTGTTTTGAGCATATCAGTTAATCGCATACGCAAAAAGATAGGTCTAATCATTTCAGCAAAGTGCTCAAAATCCTCATCATCCTTTTTCTTGGATGGTTTGGGAGGAAAGGGCATGGGTTTCTGAACCCAAGGCTCTCTTTCTTTACCATGTTTCCTAGCAAAAAAATCTTTCTTATCATAACGTTGATTCTTTGATTGTGGGTTATCAAGATCAACAGCGGGATCAATTTCTATGTCATTATCACCACTAGGTTGAGCATCATCATGAACATTATTATTAGCATTATCACTAGTTTCAGGTTCATTACCAGATTGTGTTTCAGCATCAGAAATAGAAATATCATTTGGATTCTCAGGTGTTTCAACAATAGGATCACTAGAAGCATGCAAAGTCCTATCATTTTTCTTTTTCTTCTTTCTAGAAGAACTAGGTGCATCTATATTATTTCTCTGAGAATCTTGCTCAATTCTCCAAGGGTGGCCTTCAGGATACAAAGGTTCCTGAGTCATTCTACCAGTTCTAGAGCCACTCTAACAGCATAATCATTATCTTTACTATTCAATTCATTGAGCAAATCATTTTGAGCTTTAAGTACTTGTTCTACTTGAGTGGTAACCATAGAAGCATGTTTACTAATAAGTTTAAGTTCACCTTTGACATTAGCCATATAATCACCCAAGTGTCCAAGCATATTTGAATTATATTTTAATTGTCTACCAAAATAAGCATTAAAGTCATCTTGCTTAGCCATAAAGTTATCAAACTCATCTAAGCATGGGCTAGCAATTTTAGTAAATGGGATTACAGCTTTATCATATCTATAGAGAGAATTTACCTTTACTACCTGTGTCGGGTTATCAAGACCATGAGTTTCTTCAATAGGTAAAGGATTAAGATTATATGTTTCTTCAACAGGCGGTAAATTAAGACCATGTATTTCTTCAATAGGAGGTAAATTCTTAACATCTTCCGCTTTAATACCTTTTTCTTTCATAGATTTCTTCGCCTCTTGCATATCTTCAGGACTGAGAAATAGAATACCCCTCTTCTTCGGAGTTTGTTTAGGAATAGGCTCATGAATTGGCTCCGGAGGTGTCCAATTATTTTCATTTGTCAACATATTATTCAATAGAATTTCAGCTTCATCCGGTGTTCTTTTGTAACACCCCGGATGTAACTTCCCAATTTGTACTCCAACTCTTGCTGTCTCCAGCGTTAAGTTATATTTATTTTTTTGGGTTCGGGTCTTTGTGTTCGTGTGTTGTTTTCGTTGTCATGCATCTCATATCATGTCATCATGTGCATTGCATTTGCATACGTGTTCATCTCATGCATTCGAGCATTTTCCCCGTTGTCCGTTTTGCATTCCGGCGCTTCATTCTCCTCCGGTGGTCATTTTCAGCTTTCTTTCGTGTGTGGGGATTAAACATTTCCGGATTGGACCGAGACTTGTCATGCGGCCTTGGTTTACTACCGTAGACCGCCTGTCAAGTTTCGTATCATTTGGACTTCGTTTGATACTCCAATGGTTAACCGAGGGACCGAAAAGGCCTCGTGTGTGTTGCAGCCCAACACCCCTCAAATTTGGCCCAAAACCCACCAAACTCTACTCCATGTCCTAGAGCGTTCGATCACAATCGCGTGGCTAAAAACCGCACCTCATTTGGACTCTCCTAGCTCCACTTATGCCTAT
>NC_041392.1:300782569-300791984 GCF_002162155.2 Triticum dicoccoides | reverse complement strand
ACCGGGCCCGAGCGCCCCCGCTCCTCTCCGCCTCCAGCGCCGCCGCCCTCTCCAACGCCGGTGGCCGGCGCCACCGTGAGCCGCCCCGCCGCCGTCAACTCCGGGCCGGCCGCCCAAGCCCGACGCCGCTGCCTCGCCGCCGCCTCGCCGCCCGCGGTCGCCACCTCCTCCACCGGCGTCCTCGGGTCTCCTTCCCCCGGCCTCTCCTTCCCCGCGGCAAGTCTGGCTACTAAACTCTGGTGAGCTCCTGTTCCGACGAACCCCGTTCCGCGTGCACGATCTGGATCTCAGATCCAAAAATCCTCTCGGTTGACTTTTTCGTCTCTAACCCTAATTTTTCGAGCATACTTTGACCAATGATATATTCGCATCCGTAGCTCCGATTTGGACATATAGTATATCAAAATGTTCGCCTCGACGAGTACATCATTTCATTCCATTGCATCATTTTCATTTGAGCTCACCTTGATGCCCAAAATGCTGTTAGAAGGAGGCTTCGTGAGTTAATTGTCAGATCTACTAGTTCATCTTAGACTTTTGTCATTTTTGCCACGATTATTGTGTGCATGATATGCCTGTGAGTCCTTCATATGTTTTGTTAAGCATTTTGTCTTCTTTCCAGAGGTGCAACCCATGCATTTTTAGGATGTGCGTGGTGACTTGTGCAAGCTTGCAAAGTGAGGCATCCGGGAAATCTGTTTTCAGAGACTTAGTAGTTTTCACTAAGTCTGGGATTATTTAGTTCATGATGCCATATGTTCAGCTTGTTTCCGAGTGATCCGTGCATCTTTGAGGATGATCAGTAAAGGAGTTTTGTTAATCATGTTATGCTCTATCCATCCATGTCTTTGTTTGCAATTATGGAGCAACCTAGCTTGAGTCAATCGAGCTCTACTTTTGCTTCGTGGTGAATCTGGGCAGATCGTCAACTCGTTTGCGATTTTGCCGATGCTATTGTAGTTGATCCGTGCATGCTATGCCATTATTCTTGCCATGTCTAGCTAGAATTTTGTGCCTTCTTACTAGATGTGTGCCTGCCTTGCCAAGACTTGCAACGTGGTGAGTGCATCGAGCTCATTTACATGCCTTCGTGAGTTATATTTCAGCATGTCTCAGTTTTCACTAAGTCTGAAAACTGATTATGTTTTAGCTATGTTCGTGTGCTTGTTAGTATATTTTGTGAACCCTTTTGGCCCCAGGTCACTTTGGGTCTTTTGTTAAGCTTGTTGAGTAGCTCCATGCCATGTTCTTACTTGTCTTAATCAGGTCATGTATCATGTTGTTTTGCTGCTCTGAAGAGGGCTTCGTGATCCGAAATTTCAGACAAGTGTTAATTTCACTAAGTCTGGAATCTGTTTTGCATTTGCATTTTTGCCATGCTTGTTTCAACCTCATAATGGATGAATTGGCCGTGGATCAGTGCTAGTCTTTTGTTAAGCATCTTGTGTGCATCCCTGCCATGTTTTTTGTTGTCATGTTTGGTGGCTGTAGCATGTTCATTGCATTGCATTTAGATGCCTACTTGCTGTAAATTCCAGACCGGTGTCATTTTTGAAACGCTTGCCATTTCCAAACCGTAACTCCGTTTCCGGCGTTCTTTATATCGTTTTCAAGCGATTTCATCTCATCTTTCCAGTGGCACACTTGGAATTCCAAGTTGAGGCCAGGTTCATGCATTTCCTGTCATATCTTGCATTTTGCATCCCGCGTCGCATCCCGCATAGCATATCATCATTTCATCTTATTGCTTGGTCTTGCACGTGGTTGATTGTATCCTTGTTGCTTGTTTGTCTTGTTTGGGTAGAGCCGGGAGACGAGTTCGCTACCGAGGAGCCTGTTGAGTTTGCTTGTGAGGATCCAGTCAACTCTAACAACTGTGCAGGCAAGATGATCATGCCCTCGAAATCACTACTATCTTTGCTATGCTAGTTTGCTCGCTCTTGCTATGCCAATGCTATGATGCCTACCATTTGCTTGTCAGCCTCCCAATTGCCATGTCAACCTCTAACCCACCATGTCCTAGCAAACCATTGACTGGCTATGTTACCGCTTTGCTCAGCCCCCTCTTATAGCGTTGCTAGTTGCAGGTGAAGATTGGAGGCCGTTCCTTGTTGGAACATCATTTATTTACTTGTTGGGATATCATTATATTGCTATGTTATCTTAATGCATCTATATACTTGGTAAAGGGTAGAAGGCTCGGCCTCTCGCCTAGTGTTTTGTTCCACTCTTGCCGCCCTAGTTTCCGTCATATCGGTGTTATGTTTCCGGATTTTGCGTTCCTTACGCAGTTGGGTTATAATGGGAACCCCTTGATATTTCGCCTTGATTAAAGCTTTTCCAGCAATGCCCAACATTGGTTTTACCATTTGCCACCTAGCCCTTTTCTTTCCCTTGGGTTCTGCAGACTCAAGGGTCATCTTATTTTACCCCCCCGGGCCAGTGCTCCTCTGAGTGTTGGTCCACCTGTCAGCTGCCGGTGGCCACCAGGGGCAACTCTGGGCTGGCCTACCCGTACCTAAGACAATCTGAGTGTGCCCTGAGAAAGAGATATGTGCAGCTCCTATCGGGATTTGTCGGCACATTCGGGCGGTGTTGCTGGTCTTGTTTTAACCTGTCGAAATGTCTTGTTGTACCGGGATACCGAGTCTGATCGGTGTGTCTCGGGTGGAGGTCTATTCCTTCGTTGACCGTGAGAGCTTGTCATGGGCTAAGTTGGGACTCCCCTGCAGGGATTGAACTTTCGAAAGCCGTGCCCACGGTTATGGGCAGATGGGAATTTGTTAATGTCCGGTTGTAGATAACTTGAATCTTAAT
Source organism: Triticum dicoccoides (assembly GCF_002162155.2). Lineage (NCBI taxonomy): Eukaryota > Viridiplantae > Streptophyta > Magnoliopsida > Poales > Poaceae > Triticum > Triticum dicoccoides. Next base: position 300,789,167 of record NC_041392.1, on the reverse strand, counting down.
TAATTAAAATGAATCAACTGAGTGTGTTACCGTGATGGCCTCTTCTTGGCGGAGTCCGGGAAGTGGACACGGTGTTGGAGTAATGTTTGCGCAGGTTGCCCTCTAGCTTCTCGCTCGTGCTTTGCCTCCTCTTCTCGCTCTCTTTTGCATATATGTTAGCCACCACACATGCTAGTCGCTTGCTGCAGCTCCACATATATATTTGCCTATCCTTCCTACAAGCTTAAATAGTCTTGATCGCGAGGGTGCGAGATTGCTGAGTCCCTGTGGCTCACAGATTACTATAACTCCAGATGTAGGTCCAGGTGATTCCGCTCCAGGTGACGAGTACGAGCTCAAGTGGGAGTTCGACGAGGACTCTCAGCGTTACTACGTGTCTTTTCCTGATGATCAGTAGTGGTGCCTAGTTGGGGTTCGATTCAGGGCCTTGTCGCATGTTGGGTTTTCTTCTATTTTGGCGCCGTAGTCGGGCCATGAGTGTTGGTATGATGGATGTTATTTATGTACTTTGATGTGATGTGGCGAGTGTAAGCCAACTATGTATCTCCCCCTTTTTATTATATATTACATGGGATGTTGTAATGATTGCCTGACTTGCGACATTGCTTTCAATGCGGTTATGTCTCTAAGTCGTGCCTCGACACGTGGGAGCTATAGCCGCATCGAGGGCGTTACAAGTTGGTAATCAGAGCCTTCCCCGACCTTAGGAGCCCCTTTGCTTGATCGTTTTTAGCAGCCGAGTTGTGTATAGAAAAATGTTTTGAGTCTTTAGGAATTATATATCGGAGAGCTTAGGAATTCTTTTTACTTCCCAGTCTCCTCATCGCTCTGGTAAGGCATCCTGACGTAGAGTTTTGACTCTTCTCTTCTCAAATTTCACTAAAAAAAATTTTAGGATCACGCGAGTATCTTGGAATCGTTCTGATGGCTTATGATGAGAACATTGTCTTGGTGCCTCCTGTCAGGGGTTTACTAGAAGTGTCCCGGGGAGTTGAGCTCTGAGGTGTTGTCATCATAATTTTATCGTTGCAATTCTGGAATACTTGAGATATGTTCGCCGGCATCGAAAATCTCTTTTATGCAGTTCGTTGGTGAGATAACCTCGACGCCACCCAGTACTGGGGCGGGAGTTCGGGAGTATCGCCATAACTTGTATAACGGATGCTTTTCGAAGGTTGAGGTAGATGGTTTCCGAAGGTTTCTTGGTTATGTGTTGAAGGATGGATACAACTGGATGTTGGATTTGCTAGTTTGGGTGAGATATTATGCTTCCCCTGTATCCCCAACACCTGATTGCATAACCGGAAAGGTTCGGGAGTTTCATAGGTGGGAATTCTAGTAGCTCTAGTTCTTCTTCCACGGATACTGGTTTGAGATTGGGATTTTTTACCGATTATTCGTTCTTGATCCATACCTTGTTGATTTATTTCTCTACCTTAATTCTACGTGGCTTCTCAATTTATGGTTATGTGACCATTTCAAGAGGAATGCATTCGTTCATTTTGTTCGGATGTGAAGACTATATGTTGCAATTTTCATTCGGTTGGTTTCAGCTTCATTTATCTATCAATGTTCTAACGGTGGTCAACCTCTTCAGGATGGCTCCTACTAAGAGCACCAGTCAGAACCAGAATCAAGATCCGCCACCGCCTCCACCTCCTCTAGAGGCATGGCAAGCTGTGATGGCCGCAACCAATGCAAACACTCACCTGATCATGCAAATTCTCCAAGAGCGCAATCAAGGCAGTCAAGGGAATCAAGGCAGCAACCAGAGTCACTTTGCTACACTCAACCAGTTCCTTGCTAACGGGCCAAAGACTTTCAGCAATTGTGTTGAGGCAACCGATGCTGACGATTGGCTTGTGGATCTGTGTAAGCATTCCGAGTGCAGTAACGTCAGGCCTGAGGACTTTGTCAAGTTCGCTTCCTTCCAACTCAAAGATCAAGCTGCAGAATGGTTCCAGCAGTACAAGGACTCCAGAGGTGGACGTGTTATCACTTGGGATGATTTCCGTCGAGATTTCCGAGCTCATCATATTCCGCAGAGTGTGGTTGAAAGCAAGCGTGAGGAATTCCGCAATCTGAAGCAAGGCTCTTTGTCTGTCTATGACTACAACAAGTTGTTCCAGAAGCTCGCCCGCTTTGCCAAGCAGGACGTGCCTGATGAGAAGAGCGTGATATACCAGTTCAGGGGTGGTCTCAGAGAAGATATTCAGCTCGCTCTTGTCCTCTTTGAGCCCTTGAGGTACGATGAGTTCTACAACATGGCACTGAAGCAAGAGGCTGCTCAGTTGAGGTGTGATGCTTCCAGGAAGCGAGTCAGAGATGTTACTCCTTCTTCCTCTACTCAAGTGGCCAAGCAGCAGAAGTTTTGGCTTCCTCCTCCTCCGTTCCGTCAGCCGTATCAGCAGAAGAGCAAAGGTGGTAGTGGTTCTTCCCACCCACCCAACCCTGGCTTTCAGAACAAGTCTTCGTCTCAACCTCCAAGACCGAGTGCTCCGTACCACCGTCCGCTCTCAAAGGTCACGTGCAACAAGTGCCAACAGAAGGGTCACTATGCCAACAAGTGTTTCAACCAGAGGCGTCTTCCTCATCCTCCTCCTGTCAGATCGGCAAGTACAACTGTGGTCAAGCATAACCCCAAGCATGCCAAGGTCAATTTGATGAATGCAGCTCAGGTAGAGGACTTGTCAGATGTGATCATGGGTAACCTTCCTGTTAATGATATTCCTGCAAAAGTTCTTTTTGACACGGGTGCATCGCATTGTTTCATCTTGAGACCGTTTTCATCTAAGCATGGTTTGCCTTTGCAAATTTTGCCTAGTCCTTTAGCAGTTGTCTCTCCCGGTAAGCGCATGCAGGCTAACTCCGTAGTTCCGGATGTTACTATCACTTTGGGTGACTACAAGTTTCTATCTTCTCCAACGGTTCTCGGTGACTCGGATATTGATCTTATTCTCGGGATGGATTGGCTTTCTAAGCACAAGGCTCAGCTTGATTGTGCAGCCAGGAAGATTCAATTGACTCATTCACCTGAGGATGTAATTGTCTTTGCCGCTCGGGATAATACCATCCGTCTGTTTTCTCTCAATGAGAAGGGTGAATTGGATGCCATCTCTCAAATTCCAGTCGTTTGCGAATATAAAGACGTCTTTCCAGAAGAGCTCCGGGGAATGCCTCCGCACCGGCCAGTTGAATTCGTTATTGAACTTGAGCCTGGCACGGAACCTGTGTGCAAACGTCCTTACAAGCTCGGACCTGAAGAGTTGAAGGAGCTGAAGAAGCAACTCGATGAGCAAGAAAGAATGGGTCTTATCCGGCCTAGTTCTTCTCCGTGGGGTTGTGGTGTTCTTTTTTGAAGAAGAAGGATGGAACAGACTGACTTTGTGTTGATTACCGTCCGGTGAACAAGAAGACCATCAAGAACAAATACCCACTTCCCAACATCAATGAGCTGTTCGAACAACTCAAAGGTTCCCAAGTATTCTCCAAGCTTGATCTCCGTATGGGTTATCACCAGATTCGCATTCGTGAAGAAGATATTCCCAAGACAGCATTCAGAACAAGCTTTGGTTCATATGAATACACTGTCATGTCTTTTGGCCTCACCAACTCTCCTCCGACATTCTCTCGCATGATGAGTTTCATCTTCAACGCCTACACCAATGACTTCGTTTTGGTCTATCTCGACGACATTCTGGTTTTCTCAAAGAACAAGGAAGATCATGCCAAGCACTTGCGCTTGGTTCTTGATAAGCTCAGAGAACATCAGTTCTATGCCAAGTTCTCCAAGTGTGAATTTTGGCTCGATGAGGTTCTTTATCTTGGTCATATCATCTCTGCCAAGGGCATTTCCGTGAATCTCGAGAAGGTGTCCGCAATTGTGAATTGGGAACCTCCTCAGAACGTGAAGCAACTCCGTAGTTTTCTTGGTCTCGCAAGCTATTGCCGAAGATTCGTTGAAAACTTTTCTAAGATCGCGAAGCCTCTCTCTAATCTTCTCCAGAAGCACGTCAAGTACGTTTGGTCTCCGGAGTGTGATATTGCTTTCAACACTTTGAAAGAGAAATTGATCACTGCTCCAGTTCTGACTCCGCCTGATGAATCCAAGCCGTACGAGGTCTTTTGTGATGCCTCTCTCCAAGGTCTGGGCGCAGTATTGATGCAAGAGAAGAAAGTTGTTGCTTATACATCTCGCCAGTTGAAGCCTAATGAGAAGAACTACCCCACTCATGATCTCGAGTTGGCGGCAGTTGTGCATGCTCTTTTGACTTGGAGACATCTTCTATTGGGAAGAAAAGTGGACATTTTCACTGATCACAAGAGTCTCAAGTACATCTTCACTCAGCCTAATCTCAACCTCAGGAAGACTCGTTGGGTCGAAATGATTCAAGAGTATAATCCGAGTATTGAGTATACTCCAGGCAAGGCCAATGTGATTGCTGACGCTTTGAGCAGAAAGGCCTACTGCAACAGTCTGATTCTCAAGCCTTATCAACCCGAGCTTTGTGAAGCTTTCCGCAAACTTAATCTGCAAGTTGTCCCTCAAGGTTTCCTCGCCAACCTTCAAGTCTCTCCTACCTTAGAAGACCAGATTCGCCAAGCCCAGCTTCTTGATGCTATGGTGAAAAAGGTGAAGATTGGGATTGCCAAGAGTCAGTCCAAGTACAAGTGCTACCGCCTTGATGACAAGGACACTCTCTTCTTCGAGGATCGTATTGTTGTGCCCAAAGGTGAACTTCGTAAAGTGATCATGAACGAGGCTCCCAATTCTCTCCTCTCCATCCACCTTGGGAGCACGAAGATGTATCAGGACCTTAAGCAAGCTTATTGGTGGACTCGAATGAAGCGCGAGATCGCTCAATTCGTGAATGAATGTGATGTCTGCAGAAGAGTGAAGGCAGAACACCAAAGGCCAGCTGGTCTCCTCCAACCTCTTGCCATTCCAGAATGGAAGTTTGACCACATTGAAATGGACTTCGTGACTGGGTTTCCAAAGTCCAAGCGTGGCAATGATGCTATATTTGTTGTCATCGACAAACTCACCAAAGTAGCTCACTTTCTGCCTATCAAAGAGTCGATCACTGCAGCTCAATTGGCGGAACTCTATACCTCTCGTATTGTCTCTCTGCATGGTATTCCTCAAGTGATATCTTCAGACCGTGGCAGCATCTTTACCTCGAAGTTTTGGGATTCTTTTCAGAAGGCCATGGGCACCAACATCCGCTTCAGCACAGCTTTCCATCCTGAAACAAGCGGTCAAGTCGAGCATGTCAACCAGATTCTTGAAGATATGCTCTGGGCTTGTGTGATCTCCTTCGGCATGAAGTGGGAGGATTGTCTTCCTTATGCTGAATTCTCCTACAACAATAGTTTTCAAGCAAGTTCGGGCAAGGCCCCTTTTGAAATTCTGTATGGCAGGAAGTGCCGTACCCCTCTCAACTAGTCTGAAACCGGTGAACGTCAGCTGCTGGGTAATGACTTAATCACAGAAGCAGAAGAAATGTGCAAAGTCATTCGTGATAACCTCAAAGCAGCCCAATCCCGCCAGAAGAGCTACTATGATAGTAAGCACCGTGATTTGGCTTTCGAGATCGGAGATCATGTTTACCTCCGTGTCTCTCCTATGAAAGGTACTCATCGCTTCGGTATCAAAAGGAAGCTTGCCCCTAGATACGTGGGACCTTTCAAGATTGTCAGCAAGAGAGGCGACCTCGCCTATCAACTCGAGCTTCCTTCAAACTTTGCAAATGTTCATGATGTGTTCCATGTCTCTCAGCTTCGAAAGTGCTTCAAGACTCCTGACCGCACAGTCAACTTCGAGGACATTGAGCTCCAAGAAGATCTCTCTTATCGTGAGCACCCAGTTGCTATTCTTGAATAGACTGAACGCAAGACTCGCAACAAGTAAATCAAATTTCTCAAAGTCAAGTGGTCACACCATTCCGACCGTGAAGCTACCTGGGAACGCGAGGATCACCTCCGTTCTGAGTACCCGGAGTTCTTTCAGTCCTAGATCTCGGGACGAGATCTTTTCGTAGTGGTGGAGTGTTGTAACACCCCGGATGTAACTTCCCAATTTGTACTCCAACTCTTGCCGTCTCCGGTGTTAAGTTATATTTATTTTTCGGGTTCGGGTCTTTGTGTTCGTGTGTTGTTTTCGTTGTCATGCATCTCATATCATGTCATCATGTGCATTGCATTTGCATACGTGTTCATCTCATGCATTCGAGCATTTTCCCCGTTGTCCGTTTTGCATTCCGGCGCTTCATTCTCCTCCGGTGGTCATTTTCAGCTTTCTTTCGTGTGTGGGGATTAAACGTTTCCGGATTGGACCGAGACTAGTCATGCGGCCTTGGTTTACTACCGGTAGACCTCCTGTCAAGTTTCGTATCATTTGGACTTCGTTTGATACTCCAACGGTTAACCGAGGGATCGAAAAGGCCTCGTGTGTGTTGCAGCCCAACACCCCTCAAATTTGGCCCAAAACCCACCAAACTCTGCTCCATGTCCTAGAGCGTTCGATCACGATCGCGTGGCCGAAAACCGCACCTCATTTGGACTCTCCTACCTCCACTTATGCCTATAAATAGCCCCC
>NC_041392.1:300762226-300782249 GCF_002162155.2 Triticum dicoccoides | reverse complement strand
ATGTGTCCGCGCCAGACCGGACGGGTCCACCGCCGCGCCCAGCCAGCCGCAAGCCGCCGCATGGCGCGCACCCACCGCCGCCGCCAGCCGGCCCGGGAGGCCCATCACCGGCCCCCGCGCGCCGCCACCGGGCCCGAGCGCCCCCGCTCCTCTCCGCCTCCAGCGCCGCCGCCCTCTCCAACACCGGTGGCCGGCGCCACCGCGAGCCGCCCCGCCGCCGTCAACTCCGGGCCGGCCGCCCAAGCCCGACGCCGCCGCCTCGCAGCCCGCTGTCGCCGCCTCCTCCACTGGCGTCCTCCGGTCTCCTTCCCCCGGCCTCTCCTTCCCCGCGGTTGACTTTTTCGTCTCTAACCCTAATTTTTCAAGCATACTTTGACCAGTGATATCTTCGCATCCGTAGCTCCGATTTGGACATATAGTATATCAAAATGTTCGTCTCGACAAGTACATCATTTCATTCCAGTGAATCATTTTCATTTGAGCTCACCTTGATGCCCAAAATGCTGCTAGAAGGAGGCTTCGTGAGTTAATTGTCAGATCTGCTAGTTCATCTTAGACTTTTGTCATTTTTGCCACGATTATTGTGTGCATGATATGCCTGTGAGTCCTTCATATGTTTTGTTAAGCATTTTGTCTTCTTTCCAGAGGTGCAACCCATGCATTTTTAGGATGTGCGTGGTGACTTGTGCAAGCTTGCAAAGTGAGGCACCCGGGAAATCTGTTTTCAGAGACTTATTAGTTTTCACTAAGTCTGGGATTATTTAGTTCATGATGCCATATGTTCAGCTTGTTTCCGAGTGATCCGTGCATCTTTGAGGATGATCAGTAAAGGAGTTTTGTTAAGCATGTTATGCTCTATCCATCCATGTCTTTCTTTGCAATTATGGAGCAACCTAGCTTGAGTCAATCGAGCTCTACTTTTGCTTCGTGGTGAATCTGGGCAGATCGTCAACTCGTTTGCGATTTTGCCGATGCTATTGTAGTTGATCCGTGCATGCTATGCCATTATTCTTGCCATGTCTAGCTAGCATTTTGTGCCTTCTTACTAGATGTGTGCCTGCCTTGCCAAGACTTGCAACGTGGTGAGTGCATCGAGCTCGTTTACATGCCATCGTGAGTTATATTTCAGCATGTCTCAGTTTTCACTAAGTCTGAAAACTGATTATGTTTTAGCTATGTTCGTGTGCTTGTTAGTATATTTTGTGAACCCTTTTGGCCCCAAGTCACTTTGGGTCTTTTGTTAAGATTGTTGAGTAGCTCCATGCCATGTTCTTACTTGTCTTAATCAGGTCATGTATCATGTTGTTTTGCTGCTCCGAAGAGGGCTTCGTGATCCGAAATTTCAGACAAGTGTTAATTTCACTAAGTCTGGAATCTGTTTTGCATTTGCATTTTTTCCATGCTTGTTTGAACTTCATAATGGATGAATTGGCCGTGGATCAGTGCTAGTCTTTTGTTAAGCATCTTGTGTGCATCCCTGCCATGTTTTTTGTTGTCATGTTTGGTGGCTGTAGGATGTTCATTGCATTGCATTTAGGTGCCTACTTGCTGTAAATCGCAGACCGGTGTCATTTTTGAAACGCTTGCCATTTCCAAACCGTAACTCCGTTTCCGGCGTTCTTTATATCGTTTTCAAGCGATTTCATCTCATCTTTCCAGTGGCACACTTGGAATTCCAAGTTGAGGCCAGGTTCATGCATTTCCTATCATATCTTGCATTTTGCATCCCGCGTCGCATCCCGCATAGCATATCATCATTTCATCTTATTGCTTGGTCTTGCACGTGGTTGATTGTATCCTTGTTGCTTGTTTGTCTTGTTTGGGTAGAGCCGGGAGACAAGTTCGCTACCGAGGAGCCCGTTGAGTTTGCTTGTGAGGATCCAGTCAACTCTGACAACTATGCAGGCAAGATGATCATACCCTCGAAATCACTACTATCTTTGCTATGCTAGTTTGCTCGCTCTTGCTATGCCAATGCTACGATGCCTACCTTTTGCTTGTCAGCCTCCCAATTGCCATGTCAACCTCTAACCCACCATGTCCTAGCAAACCATTGATTGGCTATGTTACCGCTTTGCTCAGCCCCCTCTTATAGCGTTGCTAGTTGCAGGTGAAGATTGGAGGGCATTCCTTGTTGGAACATCATTTATTTACTTGTTGGGATATCATTATATTGCTATGTTATCTAAATGCATCTATATACTTGGTAAAGGGTGGAAGGCTCGGCCTCTCTCCTAGTGTTTTGTTCCACTCTTGCCGCCCTAGTTTCCGTCATATCGGTGTTATGTTCCCGGATTTTGCGTTCCTTACGCGGTTGGGTTATAATGGGGACCCCTTGATATTTCGCCTTGATTAAAGCTTTTCCAGCAATGCCCAACATTGGTTTTACCATTTGCCACTTAGCCCTTTTCTTTCCCTTGCGTTCTGCAGACTCAAGGGTCATCTTATTTTACCCCCCCCGGGCCAGTGCTCCTCTGAGTGTTGGTCCACCTGTCAGCTGCCGGTGGCCACCAGGGGCAACTCTGGGCTGGCCTACCCGTACCTAAGACAATATGAGTGTGCCCTGAGAAAGAGATATGTGCAGCTCCTATCGGGATTTGTTGGCACATTCGGGCGGTGTTGTTGGTCTTGTTTTAACCTGTCGAAATGTCTTGTTGTACCGGGATACCGAGTCTGATCGGTGTGTCTCGGGTGGAGGTCTATTCCTTCGTTGACCGTGAGAGCTTGTCATGGGCTAAGTTGGGACTCCCCTGCAAGGATTGAACTTTCGAAAGCTGTGCCCGCAGTTATGGGCAGATGGGAATTTGTTAATGTCCGGTTGTAGATAACTTGAACCTTAATTAATTAAAAGGAATCAACTGAGTGTGTTACCGTGATGGCCTCTTCTCGGCGGAGTCCGGGAAGTGGACACGGTGTTGGAGTAATGTTTGCGCAGGTTGCCCTCTAGCTTCTCGCTCGTGCTTTGCCTCCTCTTCTCGCTCTCTTTTGCGTATAAGTTAGCCACCACACATGCTAGTCGTTTGCTGCAGCTCCACATATATATTTGCCTATCCTTCCTACAAGCTTAAATAGTCTTGATCGTGAGGGTGCGAGATTGCTGAGTCCCTGTGGCTCACAGATTACTATAACTCCAGATGTAGGTCCAGGTGATTCCGCTCCAGGTGACGAGTACGAGCTCAAGTGGGAGTTCAACGAGGACTCTCAGTGTTACTACGTGTCTTTTCCTGATGATCAGTAGTGGTGCCTAGTTGGGGTTCGATTCAGGGCCTTGTCGCATGTTGGGTTTTCTTCTATTTTGGCGCCGTAGTCGGGCCATGAGTGTTGGTATGATGGATGTTATTTATGTACTTTGATGTGACGTGGAGAGTGTAAGCTAACTATGTATCTCCCCCTTTTTATTATATATTACATGGGATGTTGTAATGATTGCCTGAATTGCGACATTGCTTTCAATGCGGTTATGTCTCTAAGTCGTGCCTCGACACGTGGGAGCTATAGCCGCATCGAGGGCGTTACATCTTTCCCTGAAAACAGAACCAGCACAACTATCCAGGTAATCTCTGGAGGCATCAGTTAGTCCATTATAAAAGATATCAAGTATTTCATTTTTCTTAAGAGGATGATTAGGCAAAGCATTAAGTAATTGGAGAAGCCTCCCCCATGCTTGTGGGAGACTCTCTTCTTCAATTTGCACAAAATTATATATATCCCTTAAAGCAGCTTGTTTCTTATGAGAAGGGAAATATTTAGTAGAGAAGTAATAAAATCATATCCTGGGGACTACACACACAACCAGGATCAAGAGAATGAAACCATATCTTAGCATCACCCTTTAATGAGAACGGAAATATTTTAAGGATGTAAAAGTAGCGAGTTCTCTCATCTTTAGTGAACAGGGTAGCTATATCATTCAGTTTAGTAAGATGTGCCACAACAGTTTCAGATTCATAACCATGAAAAGGATCAGATTCAACCAAGGTAATTATATCAAGATCAACAGAGAATTCATAATCCTTATCAGTAACAAAGATAGGTGAAGTAGCAAAAGCAGGGTCAGGTTTCATTCTAGCATTTAGAGATTGCTTACTCCATTTAGCTAATAATTTTTTAAGTTCAGTTCTATTTCTGCAAGCGAAAATAGCTAAAGAAGCATCTTGATCAAAAACATAACCCTTAGGAATAGCAAGTGGTTCTTCATCATCACTTTCATCAGTATCATCAGATTCAATATTTTCAATTCCTCTAGCCCTAGCAAGTTGTTCATCAAGAAAAGCACTAAGTGGCATAGTAGTATCAGGCATAGAGGTAGTTTCATCATAAGTATCATGCATAGCAGAAGTGGCATCATGAATAACAGGCGACGTATCAGAACGAATAGCAGAAGCAGGTGTAGGTGTCGCAAACTTACTCAAAATAGAAGGTGAATCAAGAGCAGAGCTAGATGGCAGTTCCTTACCTCCCCTCGTAGTTGAGGGATAGATCTTGGTTTTTGGATCTCTCAAGTTCTTCATAATGATAAGCAGATATATCCCCCAAGTGACTCAAAGAATAGAGCTATGCTCCCCGGCAACGACACCAGAAAATAGTCTTGATAACCCACAAGTATAGGGGATCGCAACAGTTTTCGAGGGTAGAGTATTCAACCCAAATTTATTGATTCGACACAAGGGGAGCCAAAGAATATTCTCAAGTATTAGCAGCTGAGTTGTCAATTCAACCACACCTGGAAACTTAATATCTACAGTAAAGTGTTTAGTAGCAAAGTAGTATGATAGTAGTGATAACGGTAGCAAAAGGTAACGGTAGTAAAAGCAATGAATTTGGTATTTTGTAATGATGACAGTAATAGCAACGGGAAAGTAAATCAGCGAAGAACAATATATGGAAAGCTCGTAGGCAATGGATCGGTGATGGAGAATTATGCCGGATGCGGTTCATCATGTAACAGTCATAACCTAGGGTGACACATAACTAGCTCCAGTTCATTGATATAATGTAGGCATGTATTCCGAACATAGTCATACGTCCTTATGGAAAAGAACTTGCATGACATCTTTTGTCCTACCCTCCCGTGGCAGTGGGGTCCTTACGGAAACTAAGGGATATTAAGGCCTCCTTTTAATAAAGAACTGGAACAAAGCATTAACACATAGTGAATACATGAACTCCTCAAACTACGGTCATCACCGGTAAGTATCCCGATTATTGTCACTTCGGGGTTAACGGATCATAACACATAATAGGTGACTATAGACTTGCAAGATAGGATCAAGAACACTCATATATTGATGAAAACGTAATAGGTTCAGATCTGAAATCATGGCACTCGGGCCCTAGTGACAAGCATTAAGCATGGCAAAGTCATAACAACATCAATCTCAGAACATAGTGGACACTAGGGATCAAACCCTAACAACTAACTCGATTACATGATAGATCCCATCCAACCCATCACAGTCCAGCAAGCCTACGATGGACTTACTCATGCAAGGCGGTGAGCATCATGAAATTGGTGATGGAGTATGGTTGATGATGACGATGGCGACGGATTCCCCTCTCTGGAGCCCCGAACGGACTCCAGATCAGCCCTCCTGAGAGGTTTTAGGGCTTGGCGGTGGCTCCGTATCGCAAAACGTGATGATTTCTTCTCTCTGGTTTTTTTCTCCCCGAAACTCAATATATGGAGGTGGAGTTGGAGTCAGAGAGGCAACAGGGGGCCCACGAGGTAGGGGGCGCGCCCTAGGGGGGCAGGCGTGCCCCCACCCTCGTGGCAAGGTGGTGGCCCCCCGGCCTTCATCTTTGGCAGGTATTTTTCTTATTTTCTGATCTCCGTGAAATTTCAGGTCATTCCGAGAATGTTTGCTCCTGCACATAAATAACACCATGGTAATTCTGCTGAAAACAGCGTCAGTCCGGGTTAGTTCTATTCAAATCATGCAAGTTAGAGTCCAAAACAAGGGCAAAAGTGTTTGGAAAAGTAGATACGTTGGAGACATATCAGGTACATGCATAGACGGAAAGAAGCTATGGAAGTGAAGCTTGAACAGACATGGATGTCGGATTCTCAAGGCACGGTCCTAAAGCACACTAAGACAGGAAACTAAAATGTTGCCTCGTACGTTAGTAGACGTGCCTCTCTTGTGTGAATGTGTAAAAGACAACAATACAAATGCAAACAAACGGCACTGAATATAAGCCAATCACAAAGCGTGCTTCTCCCAAGCAACACATATGCGCCACTTCAACAGGTTCTCTAAATGTACATGAACTCGCGCAAACGTCAACAATGAACTTGTAACATGAAAAAACATAAGAAATTATATTCATATAACATGAGACAGTACTCCATAGGTTTTAACTAAAAGTACTGATTAATTATACAAAAAATAGAAATGAAAGTCTTCCAGGAGTCCATTCTACTCAGACCACCGTGACCATTCTACTCAGTTGGAGTTCTGCTCAGAAGCATCAACGGCGTCCGAGGTCAGGAAGACAATGAGGATGCATCATGTCCTTCATAGACAAAACTCGGCGGTAGAGATCATAGCTGACACACCCATCCTAAAATAAAAAGCGGATGAGAATGAAGATATATGTAAAGGGGAAAAAGTACTATTGTTGCAATAAAACAAAAATATAAAGACAGAAAAACATAAAAAGCGAAATTTTCACTTACTATTGCCGCATATTTCATGTGTTCAAGGGAAACCTTCCATTCCCAGTAGTCATGCAGACCTTGTGGAAAAGACGACTTCATACTCAAGTAAGATTTATTTATGATGGCTCCTGCCAAATTTGCCATGGAATCCCTTAGATTGCCTCCTTTGATCATGAGCTCCTCTTGAAGGTCGATGTGACACTCTCTTGGGATTTTGAGGTAACTATTTGCGTGAACATCCCTATCGTTCCTGACGTCGACACTAGCGAAAATTATACCTTTGTTTCGAAGGAAATCCTTAAGAGTAGCGCACTCCGTCCTGGCCTTGCACAAGTGATAGACACGAACATGCTTGCGCATCGCCAGTTGCATAACGGCGACTTTTCTACTACGATCAAAATAATCCTCTTGTGTGTACTCCAGATCAAGACCAACACACTTGTACCTGTCCTCATGCAGCCATTCCTCATAGAGAGTAAGAATCTCCTCCACCTTGTAGGGCTCGTTGGTGTACAACACCTTGAGCTTGGTATTACCATCAGCATCTATAAAGAGACGCTCAGTAGTGTTCCTGAAGTCGTCCATGGAACCGAGGGTGAGACGACAATGGAGTTTGACTGTGCTTCTCGTACAAGGCGATGATGATGGGACCTACCTGCACTTCTCTAGAGAGAATAAGACGCGATAACCTCCAGGAATAGACCACTACTTAACCTTGGGGAGAGACGACTCAGTTACCATGGGCCCATTTAATTGCACTGGGAACGGTGAATGGACGATTGTGCTTCTGCAGCTCGTGAAACCATGCACTTCAAAAGTCACAACTGCCACGCTGTAATCGAGGAGCCTCTAGGTTAACTCTAGCACGGTATCTGGCACAATAAATACTAACATTAAATAGCCATCCCATCGGTCACCAGCACATCTTTTGATCGAGAGAACAATGCGAAGAGGCAAACGAGATGACCCTGTCGTACAAATACTACACCAGGAGTGAACAAAAATAGAAGCATGGTTCGGCAAGAACAAAAGCCACACGTGTGCCTCCACTTTGGTTAAAGACAAACCTCAGTGACATCAACGGACCATGTCTGTGTACCACCAGAAACATTGACAAAACAAAAGCACGTCCATGCTTCTGACATACATATAACCGTGGGCTATCATACATATTCCCTCCTGAAGCCAGTGTACATAAAAACAGTGGCTCCCCTGGGTCAACGTCTTCTTGAAAAAAAATTGCAATACTAGAGTCACGAATCGTGAATTGATTTCAGATGCAAACGTGCCTCTCATTAGGAACCATCATGCCTCCCATCAATTTGCATCCCCCGACATATCGACCATGCCTCTCCTGTTACAATGACCGTGCATCTAATAACATCATCACCGATCCTCTCCTAAAGACACACCCAACCATATCTGATTAAACATGTGATTAAAAAACACAAAAGCACGAGCATGCTTTTCAGTATGTATAACCGTGCCTCACAAAAAGTATGTGAGGCAGGATAGGCATGTAGAAGACTCTGCTGGGAAGCAGCATAGTTGTACAACTACAGTGAGAGGCAGCTGGACGAGTCAAACGTCTCGCGTCCCCATAACACCTCGGAATGCACGCACACCATCCACAAACTAGCATTCATTCCATTTCGCAGGATAAAAAATAAAACAAGAAGCACTGATTACTACTCTTGCTCTCTCAAGACTGCTTTTATATTTAAATAAGCTCCGACTCCCTTAGCCACATCACAACTCACTTGCCTTCTCCGTCCCCTGCTTCTAGCGTAGGGTTCGTGCTTCTTCCCCGCACACAATCTGATTTCAAACAAGTTATTGTAGAGTTTTTATTGGGTCTCTCGATTAATTTCTAAGCCGTGCTTCTCTCGTAGATTGCTGGCCGTGGGTGCTTGCCATAAGCTTCCCATCACAACCCATCTGGCTTATCCGTCCGCCTACTTCTAGGGTTTGTGCTTCTTCCTCGCACACAGTCTCATTTCAAACAAGTTATTATAGAGTTTTTATTTGATCTCTCGATTAACTTCTAAGCTGTGCTTCTCGTAGATTTGCTGGCCGTGGGAACTTGCCCTAAGCTTCCCATACCCCAATCTCCGTTCGTTGATGCCCGTTCGTCTTCTCTCCCAGGTAAAAAGCATATGCGTAAGCAGCATGCTTCGATCCGTATCTACATTTTGAAAAAGATATTTAAATTATTACTATTTTATGTTTAGATTTTTCATTTGATAGTAATTGAAGCATCAGATCCAGTACAATGACTTTAGTCTCTAAAGCAACAAAAAACATTTGAAAATCTAAACAAGTGATCTAAACTCTGTCATACTGCTTTTCTGGAAGGACTAGATGAGAAGATTTTTGGTAAATTTGTAGTTGTTGTCTGCCTTCGTACGGATATTTTTAATACGGCCAATGTAGCTGAAGCTAGTCGTTGTCTACCTTCAACGTTGAAGCTTGTTTTAAATTGTTATGATATTCTTGTTTTCTTAACATAGTTGTTCTGGATTATTTAGGTATGATTTGCCCTACCCCGCCAACCAGGTGGCCCTTGCGAACCACACCCTGAAGTTCTCCAGCACTTTGAGGTTATTCTTGATGAAAATTGCTGGAGCCGCATGGTTAGTAAGCATTACAAACGTATTAGTTGCTTACAACACAGTGGAAATCATCGCTGTTACTCATACACCCTTGCATCTACACTAGGTTCCCCTCCTGTCACTTCTTCGCACCTGTCTTGTGTTTTCATTTTCCATTAGTTTGCCTGCCCATACCTTGATTACTATAGTGCATCTTCAGTTCTAATTAACATTAGTCAACATATGCCAAAAATCTGTAATTCTTATCAAAAATTCATATCCAATTTAAGAAAACTTTTAACATTAATAATACGCGAGTTCAAATTTATACTTACATGTTGTTATTTGCACTATTTTTTCCAGTATGTACCTTGTAATGTCAGAGCTTTTCTCGCTGAATACTTTGAAGAGAGGAAGAAAGAAGCAAGAAAATTGCGTAAACAGTAGGTAGAGCCAGCCCTTCTTACACATGAAGGAAGGTCTTACAATGCTTTGTTTAAGCATAGGGCGAACTACACAAAGTTCTGCGGTGGTGAGTGGAACATCTTTGCGGCTGATTATGAACTTCGTGCTGGAGACCGCATAGAATTTGAACTACCATATGAGGGTGTCAATCTCGAATTACAAACATATCGGGATGACAAAAGGCTGCTTCCATTACCCCACGTTGGTAGGTATTTTATATTACAAACTTATCTTCTTTCACTGTAATTTTATATGCATGAATCGAAATGAATAATATTAACCACGTGTTGGATATAACTTTATCTAACTTTAAAATATTTTTCTTTTTCTAGCTCTCGACGATCTTTCTTCTGACGATTTCGACCATATTCACTGCTGTGTCTACTCTAAGGATATTGAGCTTACCTACGACGAGACACGATTCTTTCTACAACGCCTTTTCGGAGATACTTTCATCCATTGCCGTCCATTTGTCCATGTATTCACTCCCAGTAACACCAAAGACTGCGTCATGGTTGGTTACAACTGTCCTTGTTAAAATACCACACGTATTTTGCTCATATGTAAAATTATAAACAACCTATTTATTCAAACTTAAAACAACAAAACTTTTGTTGTTCTCTTAATATGTTGTTTTATCTGTTTACACACAAACCTAAACATGCCAGGAATTATATTACTTTTAATATGGAATTTCTCAATGTTTGTGCACTCACCGTATTTAGCCATTCTTTTATTTATTGTCCAAGTGAAAAATCAACGGTTTTAATTTCTATTTAATTTCGATTTCTTCTAGAAAATTCCGAGGAGCGTTGTCTCGACACTGAAGAGATGGGTGGACATGCCAACCAATGGTAGGGTGACCCTTGAAGCTCCTGATGAACCTACCCATGTCATCACTCCTTCGTCGTACTACATCTCCAAAAACGACGGCAGGATGGTAATAGAAAAGTCTTCTTTCAGAGACTTCATATCAGCTACATCCTTTGTTGAAAAGAATGTTGTTCTAATCACTTTCAAAGAGCGCCATGACCGTTCTGTGTCCATCATCATTCAACGCATTCTGTAGATTCCATCGGAACCAGCACCTAAAATGGAAGCAAGCAGTGTATCTCCTAGGATGTCAACGCTCATTTCATGATGACGCCTCCAGCAGCAAAACACTGGTTACTATAAGTTTTCTAGTTAGGATGGTAGAGTAATGTAACTATTATGGACCATGTGCTTGCTTGAACTATCGGAATGATCTTTTGCAACTTATGTAGCTCTTACGGACACTCAACTTGTTTCAACCATTGGAATGATCCTTTGCAACAAATACTATTTGAACTATCGAAATGATTCATGCGAAAAAATCATAATTCAAAAAACCAAAAAAACAGAAAGAATCATTTTCAAAAATCAAACGAAACAAGAATCAGTGTTTGATTCAAAACCTATAGCAATGCCATGTTATCAAACTTATTCAAACCATCTAGTGAAACATATCTCAATTAAAAACCAAACAGGACTCCATTTTCAAGTCCAAACTATATTTAATTCAACTTTTCCTAAACACACACTTGTGCAGCGAATAACATAACAACAGTGCCTCCCGAACCAAGGAACATTGTTAATTGAAAAAAAATGTTTTTACAACAAAGGCACGACCATGCATCTGCTGAGTGTTCTGCCGTTTACATGACTACTTTCACAGCCAAAGATGGAATACGCACATATGGATCACGCACGCAGCACGCAATGAATAAAAAAATCAATGAACAAGATAAGTGAAAATCTTTAAAAACAAAAACAGATAAAACAAACGAAATCACTAATTGAGGAGCACTCGCCTGTTTCCAAAAATCTACGCCTGGAACCATCGGGTGACTAGCAACTACTATTTGGCGGTTTCCTTTTTTGCACGACAAAAGATCCCTTTCACTTTTCTGACTCCATTTGCATCCTCTTCCTCGAAAGTTTCTCGCCGGTCGCAGTTCACCACCGCACACCTCCAGCCATAGATGGCAGGAAACTAACAACACTCACCGAACACATCACTACCCACGGTACAACCATGCTGGAGGTGGTGTACACCAACGACCCAAGGATCGTGGAGCGTATCATCAAAAAGTACGAGGAATGGCTAAAGGAGGAGAAGAACAAGTTCGTCGGCCTCGACCTCGAGTACACACGTAAGAGCAGTTACATGCGACAAGGGATCACCGTCGTCCAATTTGCCATGCGCGAGCATGTCCTTGTATACCACTACTGCAGATCCGAGAACTCCCGGGCATTAGTTGACTTCCTGCAACGGAAAGCGGTAACTTTCACTAGCGTCGACACCAGGAACGACAAGACCATGCTTGCCCGTGCATGGATCAAAATTCCAGACGAGCACCACGTCGACATCCAGAGGCTATTCCGCATCAAGGATGGTGGAGAAAGGCACTCCATGGGTGACCTTACAACGGCCATCATCGACCCCTCATACAAGAACATGAAGAAATCATTCCCAAAGGAGAAGCACCAGTTCTGGGAGTGGAAGCCACTTTCCCCGATACACCTTGAGTACGCGGCAAAGGATGGGTATGTTAGCTACGAGTTGTACCATAGAATCCTAATCATCAAGAACGGGCTACGTCACCTCCACCAACAACCAATGAAAGAAAGACGCTGCCCACGTAAGAACAAAGACGAGCGATGTTCCAGCGGCTGGAAGCGCCGGAAGGGAAACAATGGTTGGTGAATTGCTACCTTAAACTAGTAGGAACTACTATTATCATAATTTAGATTGTATGAACCTATGTTGTAAATATGTTTGTTGTTGCTCAAAGATGTTGTGTGTATTGTATTAATATTTTACGTTTGAACTTTGAACACAGTGGTGTGCTCATGTACAAATGCATACTACGTTTTGCATGTCTAAATGCAATTAGTATGTTATGTCCTAGTATTGAGCAAGCATATATTGTATCCATGATTATAGAACGAGAGATATGTCGCACGATATTGTATTGTAATTTTCATACTCAACCTTTACAAGATGCATCATGCATTTACAAGAATATGTGATGATATCGTTGTAAATTTTCAGTACAATGCTTATTAAACATTGGTGTGAACAATTCATAAATATTGCAGAAGAACATTCGGTACACAGACACAAGCGACAAGAACATCGTTGCTTTAACCACATTGGAAAAAAATTCACACAACACAACCATTTCACATCAAACACCGCTCCATCCATTCAGAACATCCTTGCTATTGCACACAGGTTCATCTCCATACACCAGTTTTGCACGATGCCACAAAACTACACTACCGTGTGCAACTGACCTATGTACAAGCGTGGCTCTCTAAGTGTTTACTCAATCCATGCCTGTGGTGCCACGTAACCGTGACCCTAGAGACTTCACACCTTTGCATCCACAACCGAGCCCCTCTAACCAAATATTCGGATCGATGCCTCTACTGCAGTACATCCATGCCTCTAGAAACCTGACAGCAGCAAGAGAGTTCAAAACAGTGCCACCACACAATCGTGCTTTCACTGACTTCACTTCCGTGCTTCTATTTGCTTGATCAACATGCCTCACATGAAACCCACAGTAACTCTACATGCTCCGCACGCGTGATCGCCACTGCAACTGTGGTGCTGCACAGACGCGTCTCTTAGTATACCCATGCCTCCACACAACCATGCCTGTACTGATTATAATTCCATGCCTCCGTTTTGCTTAATCGACATGCCTCACATAAAACCAACAGTAACTCTATGTGCTACACACACATGCCTCTGGCATGAAACCCATAGTATCTCTACGTGTTCGGCATGCGTGCTCGCCCGTACAACTTCGGCGGTGCACACACGTACCTCTCAGTATACCCGTGCCTCCTCACAACCGTGCCTGAACTCACTTCAATTCCGTGCCTTCATTTGCTTAATCCACGTGCCTCACATAAAAGAGCTGCACAACTATGCCTCAGAGTAAACAACACACGTGCCTCTACTGTATTGATAATTATGACCCCGATTAAATAACATCCGTCCAAAAAACATCTTTAAAAGAGATGCACAACCATACCTCTTCTACAAACATACAACAGCAATGAACACTTAGGTTCATATCGTTTTATATATCTAGATAACATTAAACCGTAGCATATATTTTTAAACAAAATCCATTTATGTTCAAATGCTATAACTAACATCACCGCGGCAGAAGATTGAAGATAACAACAAGCCTCCCATCACGCTCTTTGAAAGTTATCAGCACCAAGCTGTTTACTTCAATAGACGATACCTGGAGAAAATCACTGAAACCTTCATGTTTGAACACCATTCTATTACCCAAGCCAATGAAGTAGGAGCAAGGAGTGCTCACATATATATCATCATCACCAAATTCCAAAGTAACTTCAAGGGTTAAAACGCCAGTCATAGGAAAAGTCACAAACTCCTTGAAACTCCTCACAACAATACCAGGAATAACCTGACAAAAAACATCAAGCAATCGGAAATAGAACAAAATTTCAAAACTATAAATAGAAGAGATAATAAAAATAAATAAATAAACAGAAACAAAGAAAAAATAGTGGAAAAAAACTGACCATATGATGACCATTAACATTCATGGAATCAATCCTATGAACAAAAGGACAACAGGGTATGTAGTCATCATCAAAGAGTTGACACCTCATGAAATACATCTGCTGATAATTAAGAAAAACACCACGGGTGTAATAACAACTCCCAATAAGTTCCATCCTAGAGTCGCTCAAACCATCAAGAGCTACAAAATATAATTACACAGGCTCAAGGGAATAGAAAAATCATCATGTACAATAAAAGAAGCTAAAAACTTCCTTAAAAATAAACCTTACCAACAGACGGTAAAGGAGACAACGCATCTCCACGACCAACACAATAAAAATCAATACCAATCCACGTTCCATAATGTTCAAGCCCGATGGTCATTATATCACGAGGACGAACACCATAATCACTGACCAATCGTTCCTAGGAAGGACCATGGAATTTGCTCCTCACCCGACCATGACGAAACAGAACACCATACAAATAACCCTCATTGCACTAAAGAGCAAGATCAGTATCTTCGTCACTCCTCCTTATGGCTAAAGCCCTACACTCCTCAATGTAACGAGCAAGACGAGCTCTAACACTGCACGGAACATACTACACAACAAATCAAAACAAGGATCATAATCTAAACCTAAACAGCATGGGCAGCACCAAAAGAAATAAGCCTGTGTGCCAAAAATTGAACAATTATAAAATGATATTCTTACAACACGCCTCCAATAACGCCGATCCAGGACCACACCAAACCCATCTACAGAAGAACATAGGCCACCAGGCATACAGAAAAAAGGACAAGCCATAACTGCAAGGAACACAATGATTATCAAGAACTAATCCCACAAAACCCAGTTGAAACTTGACATCTGATAGTGTTGGTAGTCCCCACCCGTAACTACCCCATAAATCTCCATATCCCGGAAATATAATGGAAAAAAAAAAGAGAAACGAGAAAGGGAAACAGGGAACCCACGAAGGAAACCGGTAGGGAACGACGATATCGCGAACGAGGAAGCGCGGTGGACGCTAAAGAAGGACCGCCGTAAGAGCAGGCAACAAGCGCGGCGGACGGGACAGGGGCCGCCGTAACCACGTGACAAGAGCGGCGGCCGTGATGGGAGGAGACGACGGCAAAGAAAGAACAGTGTGCGACGACGGGTCACCCACACCAGAGAGAAACATATCTCAAAATAGATCAAAAGGTATTACAAAACATTAAAAGTATAAGGACTAAAGTGAAAAAAAGGAAAAACCACAAAGGGAAACCGGAAACCGGAAATCACGGGAGATGCCATGCGCGCGACAAGTGTCACGCGTGGAGCACCTCGGAAAAGTCTCACGAGCGGTCCGCGTGTGACACTTGGCGCGCGGGGAGCGCTCCCCGACTAATCATTGCGGGGAGCGCTCCTCAATTAGTTATTTCGTCTTTATTCGACCAAAGTTCGCTAAAAATGACTAACAGCATTTTGTTCATGCCTCACAATCTTAACTAAGAATTCACCATGTTCCCGAAGACGCGAAGTAATCTCGCGGATCAACATCATATGCTTCGATCGGTCGCTAATACCTCCTTCAATTAGTTTTACCACTTCTACACATTTCGTTTGAATCACATAAGGCAGCTCAGACCACTGGGTAGCCAGGGAGATGCCTTCTGAACATGCAGCAAGTTTAGATTCTAGTGGTCATGCACACTGCCTTAACTCACGGCAAGACGAAAAAAATAATGTCTCCATGTTCATCCCGGAGGACCATGCCAGCTCCTGCAGTTCCGTCCTTGGCAGAAAAGGACCCGTACATGTGATAACAATTTCCTGCTGATGGCCGGTCGGCCCAGCCGGCCGGTGGTGCCTCCCATCCAAGTGCTGATGGCTTCTCATGCTCTACATGTGATAACAATTGCCTGCTGTACAAAGGTGCAACCACCATTTTTCCTTTGATGTGATCTCCATGTTCCTTAGATTGAAACATTGCGGGAAGTCAAAGCCGGATAATGATGGATGCATCAGACCTTGTACAATGCAAGTTTCTTAGGGGAGTTGCTTAGAGAAATAAACCAGGCTTTCTCTAAGCACCGGTGCTTATTTGTACATAACGCTTAGTTAGGCGTCTCTTCTATAGAAATCGGCACTGGTGCTTAAAAAATCCGGTTTATTTTATAACTATCTCTCTAAGCACCTAACATTGTACAAGGCCTCATGTGATGGAAAATTCGTAGAAGTGGATTTGGGAGCCTGGAGTACAACATGACAGGGATCATGCATCTACAAGGCATCAAGCAATGCATGATGTTGTGCGGGGCAGACAAGGCACTGTTGGGAAACGTTGCATGGAAAACAAAAAAATTCTATGCACACGCAAGATCTATCGATGAAGATGCATAGCAACGAGAGGGGAGAGTGTGTCTACACCTCCCCATAGACCATAAGCGGAAGCGTTTAACAATGCGGTTGATGTAGTCGTACTCTTCGCAATCCGATCACAATCTAACCGATCTAGTGCCGGACGAACGACACCTTTGAGTTTAGCACATGTGCGGCTCGATGACGTCTCCTCCTTCTTGATCCAGCAAGCGAGAGAGGAGAAGTAGATTGGATCACAACCAACATGATGGCATGGTGGTGATAGTGGTGGTGGAGTACCGACGACGCTTCTCTAAGCGTTGCTGGGATGAGGCGGTGTAACTACGGAGTAACGGGAGAGAGGGGCGCCAAGGGCTTGGTGTGTCCTCTTGGGGCGCCTCCTCCCCTCTATATATAGATGGAGGGGCGTGGGAAACAGCCCCTTCAAGCCCTAGGGTGCAGCTAACGGGAAGAGGACTTGGACTCCAAGTCCAATCCTATTCCTACTAGGACTCCTTTTTTTGCCTTCCCTAGCCATATGGGATTCTAAGGACATGGTGCGCCTAGCACAATAAGGCCAGGGAACCTCCCCGCAGCCCATGCTAGCCCTTGGGTCGTGGTGGACCCACTTGTGGACTTCCGGATAGTTCCAAAATCCTTCGGAACCTTCTAGAAGCTTCCCAGTACAATACCGAGAAAACTGCACTATTTCCGGAACCGAAAATATGACTTCCCATATATAACTCTTTACCTCTAGACCATTCCGAGACTCCTAGTGACAACAGGGATCTCATCCGGACTCCGAACAACATTTTCTTACCACTCATCAAATATCCCAATACTACTCTAGCGTCAACGAGCGTTAAGCGTGCGACCCTGCGGGTTCGGGAATTATGTAGTCATGACCGAGACACCTCTCCGGTCAATAACCAATAGCGGGACCTGGATGCCCATATTGATTCCTACATATTCCACGAAGATCTTTTATCTGTTGAACCTTTATGACAACATACATAATTTCCTTTGACTGTCGGTATGTTACTTGCCCGAGATTCGATCGTTGGTATCTCTATACCTAGTTCAATCTCGTTACTTGCAAGTCTCTTCACTTGTTTCATAATACATCACCTCGTGACTAACTCCTTAGGCATTTGCTCGCAAGCTTATGATGTGTATTACCGAGAGGGCCCAGAGATACCTCTCTGATACTTGAAGTGACAAATCCTAATCTCAATCTATGTCAACTCAACAAACACCTTCAGAGATACCTGTAGAGCATCTTTATGATCCACCGATTATGTTGTGATGTTTGATAGCACACAAGGTATTCCTCCGGTATTCGGGAGTTGCATAATTTCATAGTCGAAGAAATATGTATTTGACATGAAGAAAGCAATAGCAATAAACTGAACGATCATTATGCTAAGCTAACGGATGGGTCTTATCCATCACATCATTCTCCTAACGATGTGATCCCGTTATCAAATGACAACACATGTCTATGGTTAGGAAACCTTAACCATCTTTGATCAACGAGCTAGTCTAGTAGAGTCTTACTAGGGACACGATATTTGTTTATGTATTCACACATGTATTTAGGTTTCCGATCGGTACAATTATAGCATGAATAATAAACCTTTTCCATGAATAAGGAAATATAAAATAACAACTTTATTATTGCCTCTAGGGCATATTTCCTTCAGTCTCCCACTTGCACTAGAGTCAATAATCTAGTTCACATCGCCATGTGAATAACACCCATAGTTCACATCACCATGTGATTAATACCCAAAGGGTTTACTAGAGTCAATACTCTATTTCACATCGCCATGTGATTACCACCCAAAGAGTAATAAGGTGTAATCATGTTTTGCTTGTGAAAGAGGTTTAGTCAATGGGTCTGTCACATTCAGATCCGTCTGTATTTTGCGAGTTTCTATGTCTACAATGCTCTTTATCGAGCGACTCTAGCTAATTGCTCACACATTCAATATGTATCCAGGATGAGACTAAGACTCATCTGAATCGGTGTCAACGCTTGCATCAACGTAACCCTTTACGACGAACTCTTTATCACCTCCATAACCGATAAACATTTCCTTAGTCTTCTAAGGATAATTTTGACCGCTGTCGAGTGATCCACTCTTAGATCACTATTGTACCCCCTTGCCAAACTCATGGCAAGGTACACAATAGGTCTGGTACACAACATGGCATACTTTATAGAATCTATGGTTGAGGCATAGGTAATGACCTTCATTCTCTCTCTATCTTCTTCCATGGTCGGGTTTTGAGTCTTACTCAACTTCACACCTTGTGAGGGAGTCCTAGATTAGGGGGTCTCCGGATGGCCGGACTATATCCTTTGGCCGGACTGTTGGACTATGAAGATACAAGATTGAAGACTTTGTCCCGTGTCCGGATGGGACTCTCCTTGGCGTGGAAGGCAAGCTTGGCAATACAGATATGTAGATCTTCTTCCTTGTAACCGACTCTGTGTAACCCTAGCCTCCTCCGGTGTTTATATAAACCAGAGGGTTTAGTCTGTAGGACAACAACAATCATACCATAGGCTAGCTTCTAGGGTTTAGCCTCTACTACCTCGTGGTAGATCAACTCTTGTAATACTCATATCGTCAAGATCAATCAAGAAGGAAGTAGGGTATTACCTCCATCGAGAGGGCCCGAACCTGGGTAAACATCGTGTCCCCGCCTCCTGTTACCATCCGCCTTAGACGCACAGTTCGGGACCCCCTACCCGAGATCCACCGGTTTTGACACCGACATTGGTGCTTTCATTGAGAGTTCCACTATGTTGTCACCATAGGGCTTGATTGCTCCTTCGATCATCGGTAACGATGCGGTCCAGGGTGAGGTTTTCCTCCCCCGGACAGATCTTCGTATTCGGCGGCTTCGCACTGCGGGCCAGCTCGCTTGGCCATCTGAAGTAGATCGAGAGCTACGCCCCTGGCCATCAGGTTAGGTTCGGAAACTTAAACTACACTGCCGACATCCGTGGAGACTTGATCTTCGACAGATTCGGGCCCATGTCAGGTGCGCCGCATAATCACGACGAGCATGACGTAACTCTGTCGTCGGACAGTGTTCGGGAGATCACACCCACAACTACTCCGTCCCTCAATCCGGAGCAAATCGCGCCATCCAAGGACGGGGGGATAGACCCCGCCATAGAGGTCGCACTCTTAGTGGCGATGGAGCCGGATACTAACTTCACCCCTTACAAGAGCCGTGTTGCCGAACCACTGGATTCGCCTCCAGCCACGGACTCCAAGCCGCCTGCATCCGTGCCTATCGAATCTGATTGGGCGCCGATCATGGAGTTCACCTCCGCGTATATCTTTCAGCACTCACCTTTCGGCGA
>NC_041392.1:300589087-300762216 GCF_002162155.2 Triticum dicoccoides | reverse complement strand
TACACTGCCGACATCCGTGGAGACTTGATCTTCGACAGATTCGGGCCCATGTCAGGTGCGCCGCATAATCACGACGAGCATGACGTAACTCTGTCGTCGGACAGTGTTCGGGAGATCACACCCACAACTACTCCGTCCCTCAATCCGGAGCAAATCGCGCCATCCAAGGACGGGGGGATAGACCCCGCCATGGAGGTCGCACTCTTAGTGGCGATGGAGCCGGATACTAACTTCACCCCTTACAAGAGCCGTGTTGCCGAACCACTGGATTCGCCTCCAGCCACGGACTCCAAGCCGCCTGCATCCGTGCCTATCGAATCTGATTGGGCGCCGATCATGGAGTTCACCTCCGCGTATATCTTTCAGCACTCACCTTTCGGCGACGTGCTAAATTCATTAAGGTCTCTCTCCTTGTCAGGAGAACCTTGGCCGAACAATGTCCGGCTAGAATGGGATGCGGACGACGAAGAAATTCGCTCCCCACCCACCACCCACTTAGTAGCATTGTCGACGATTTAACTGACATCCTCGACTTCGACTCCGAAGACATCGATGATATGGACGACGATGCAGGAGACGAACAGGAACCACTGCCCACAGGGCGCTGGACCGCCACCTCATCATATGATATATACATGGTGGACACCCCCAAAGAAGGCAATGGCGACGAGACAGCGGGGGATGACCCCTCCAAGAAGCAACCCAAGCGCCGACGTGAGCGGCACTGCTCTAAGTCCCGCCATAGCAAAAGTAGTGATACCGGCACAAGAGACAATAACACTCCAGATAGTGCCGAAGACGACAATAATCCCCTCCAGCAAGATTTAGAGCGGGAGGGTGAACAAGCTAGCCGTCCAGAGCGGGCAGCAGATAGAGAATCGGAGGAGGACAATTACATGCCTCTCTCCGAAGACGAGGTGAGCCTCGCCGACGAAGAATTTATCGTGCTTGAGGATCCCGTCGAGCAGGAGCGCCGGCTTATAGCCACAGCAAATAGCTTGAAGAAAAAGCAAAAACAGCTTCGAGCTGATCAAGATTTGCTAGTAGGCAGATGGACCGAAGTCCTTGCGGCCGAGGAATACGAACTCGAGCGCCCCTCCAAGAGTTACCCAAAGTGCAAGTCGCTACCCCGACTTGAGGAGGAAGCATTGAAACCTACATCACCAGTGTACGATGCGGCTGACCAGCCACCTCGTGGCCGAGCCAAAGAGGCGTTTCAGCCTGAAGTTCAGCCTGCACCCCGCCGCCACTCAAACAAAAATACCAAGGCCCGGGGCAACACACGGGACCTGCGAGACGTATTGGAAAGCAGGGCAAAACATGCAAGGTCGATATACGGGTCACGGGGGCGCGCGCCAACGCGGGACGATGACCGTCATGCCGGATACACTAAAAGTAAATCTGGCCGGGCCGAATACAGCAGACAAGACTCATATGAACTGCGTCGTGATATAGCCCGGCACAGATGCGCCGCACACCCCCTATGCTTAGTTATGGATCACGAATTCCCGGAGGGTTTTAAACCCATAAATATCGAATCATATGACGGTACAACAGATCCCGTTGTATGGTCGAGGATTTCCTCCTCCACATCCACATGGCTCGCGGTGATGATCTGCATGCCATCAAGTACCTCCCACTAAAACTCAAAGGACTAGCTCGGCATTGGTTGAATAGCTTGCCAGCAGACTCCATCGGCAGTTGGGGGGATTTGGAAGACGCATTCCTTGACAACTTCCAGGGCACTTATGTGCGACCACCGGATGTTGATGACTTGAGCCATATAACTCAGCAGCCAGGGGAATCGGCCAGGCAATTCTGGACACGATTCCTAACTAAGAAAAACCAAATTGTCGACTGTCCGGATGCAGAGGCCTTAGTGGCATTCAAGCATAACATCCGTGACGAGTGGCTCGCCCGGCACCTCGGCCAGGAGAAGACGAAGTCTATGGTAGCCCTCACGACACTCATGACCCGCTTATGCACGGGCGAAGATAGCTAGCTGGCTCGCAGGAATAACACATCAAGGAATCCGGGCACTTCGGATACCAAAGATGCCAACGGCAGACCACGTCGTAACAGACACAAGCGCTGTAACAACGGCGATAACCCGATGATACGACAGTCACTGCCGGATTCAGAGGCTCTAGATCCGGTCAGCAGAAAAAGCCATTCAAAAGAAGTACTCCGAGCCCGACCAGTTTGGATTGCATACTTGATCGCTCGTGTCAAATCCACGGCACCACCGATAAGCCAGCCAATCACACCAACAGAGAATGTTGGGTGTTCAAACAGGCCGGCAAGTTGAATGCCGAAAACAAGGACAAGGGGCTGCATAGTGATGACGAGGAGGAGCCCCGGCCGCCGAACACAGGAGGACAGAAGAGGTTCCCCCCACAAGTGAAGACGGTGAACATGATATACGCAACCCACATTCCCAAGAGGGAACAGAAGCATGCACTAAGGGACGTCTATGCGATGGAGCCCGTCGCCCCAAAGTTCAACCCATGGTCCTCTTGTCCGACCACCTTCGATCGCAGGGACCACCCCACTAGTATCCGTCATGGTGGATCCGCCGCATTGGTCCTAGACCCCATCATCGACGGATTTCACCTCACTCGAGTCCTTATGGACGGCGGCAGCAGCCTGAACCTGCTCTAGCAGGATACAGTGCGCAAAATGGGTATAGATCCCTCAAGGATCAAACCCACCAAAACCACATTTAATGGCGTCATCCTAGGTGTAGAGGCCCATTGCACGGGCTCAATCACACTGGAAGTGGTCTTCGTATCTCCAAACAACTTCCGAAGCGAGGAGTTAATCTTCGATATCGTCCCGTTCTGCAGTGGCTATCACGCACTACTCGGGCAAACCGCATTTGCAAGATTCAATGCGGTACCGCATTATGCATACCTCAAGCTCAAGATGCCAGGACCTAGGGGGGTCATAACAGTCAATGGAAACACAGAACGCTCGCTCCGCACGGGAGAGCACACTGCGGCCCTTGCAGCAGAAGCACAAAGCAGCCTTTTAAGGCAAACCGCCAATTCGGCGATACAGCCCCCGGACACCATCAAGCGAGTCCGGAGTAACCTGTAACAGGATCGCCGGGCACGTTCAGAGCTCGCCTAGCAATTTGGCCCCCGTCCCAGTCCCAGTCAAGCGGTGAAATTCGCGCCGCGCGTACATAATTACACACTGAAAATACCATGGGCATAGGCGGGGGCACGATCAGGGCACGTCCTGCAATATGACTTAACCACCCTAGGTGTTGCATACCTTTATCATTTTTTCTCTTTCAGGACCTTACTCTCTGGAAGCCCTTTCCGGCAGTATGATTGCCGAACACATTACTGGAAGGAACAACCAAGGAGGCAAGAAGCTAAGACGTATAAGGGAACCCCCAGGTGGTCTCTAATAACAATCGATATACCCGCTTTTTACTACCCATACGCAGCTTGCCCTTGGATAGGACATGTCAAATAGTCCTATTTTTTGCTTATTGCACTACTTGTATCAGTATGCTTCGACGTATTATTTAAATAAAAATGCATAGAATTAGTCTATTATTGCATTATCCATCCTTTTTTTTCTTATATGTTCATTTACGACAACTTGCACCCGTACATTCTGGTACCGTCAGTACGCCAGGGGCTTTCGTTTACCCCATAATACGGTGTGAGAAGTCCGAACACTTTTGACAGTGCGGCACCCCGAACTTATAGCATTATATGCATCACCTTCGAATCATGTCTTGGGTCAATAGTTGGGTTTGCCCGACTCCCATGTTTTGGTACCTTACATTCCGCTATATCGGCTAAGGTAGCGCTATGATAACTACTGCGATTGTGTCCCGGTTCTTCCGGACGAGCACCTCAGTAGAGAAAGCCGAAAACTAACTGTCATGATAAGGCGAGAGTTGGTCGCTGTTCGAGAGGTCTCAAGTCCTTAAAGACTTTTCCACTTCAGGCGAAGAGTCGGCCTTGCTCGACTTAGGCGTATATAGCGCCCCAAATTCGTCCTTCCGAATACTAGGGGCTTCGCCAAAATTTAAAATTGTAGACTTCTATGGCTAAGTGAGAGTGATAAAGCCTTATAGTCCGATTGCCTGGTTCGTTGTGCTAAACACCTCCCTCGAAGGACCCAAAATTGGGATAAAGATTGCTCAGGTTTATCCCGAGCACCCCAGTACTGGTTACATGGGGGCAGAAGCCCACGACTGGCCAACTCTCAGATTTTATAAACGGCCGCACAAAAGGTAATATTTTAAATTCAAAAAGCGTTGCATAACGCAAATGAACTCGTTTCACATTACATGATCACATGAGCATGTTCATTCAAAAATTACATCTCTAGCACATTCCTCCTCCATAAGGCAGGAACCCTTCAGGACACTGTCATAATACATTTCAGGGCAATGATGCTCCTTGCCCTCTGGTGGCCCCTCCTTCACCAACTTTACGGCGTCCAGCTTCGCCCAGTGCACCTTCGCCCGGGCAAAAGCCCTGCGCGCACCCTCGATGCAGACGGACCACTTTATGACTTCAAGCCGTGGGCAGGCATCCACAAGCCGCCTCACCAGACCGAAGTAGCTACTAGGCAGGGGATCGCCAGGCCACATCCGGACTATAAGACCCTTCATGGCCTGTTCAGCCGCCTTGTGAAGCTCGACCAGTTGCTTCAGCTGGTCGCTCAAGGGCATTGGGTGTTCGGTCCCAGTATACTGATACCAGAACAACTTTTTCGTCGAGCTCCCCTCCTCGGCTCGGTAAAACTCCGCGGCATACAGTACACTGCGGGGAAGATCTGCGAACGCTCCTGGAGAGCTCCGAACTCGGGTAAGTAAAAGGAAAGTTTCCTTCACATGCTTGCTTTGCATAATGAATGCCTTACCCGCTGCTATCTTCTTCACTGTATCAATCTCCTAGAGGGCCTTGCGGGCTTCAGCCTTGGCGCTCTGTGTGCTTTCGAGCGCCTTCGCAATCTCAGACTCTCGCGTCTTAGAGTCAAGCTCCAAGGACTCGTGTTTTTGGCGAGAGCCTCGAGCTCCTGCTGCACCTCGCCTACCCGGGCTTCTTGCTTTCCCCGCTCAATGCGCTCCTTGGCCGCTTTGTCTTCGGCCTCGGACAGCGCGTTCTTCAGGGTCGCCACCTCGGTCGTGGCCCCTGGCAAATTCATGATGATCCTATTACTTTACAACCGAATTTATTTTTAATATATAGACAAGGTATTGCTTACCTTTGCTCTCCTCGAGCTGCCTCTTGGTAAGGCCGAGCTCTTCCTCGGACCGCTCAAGGTCCTGCTTCAGTGCAGCGACCTCCGCAGTATGTGCAGCAGCGACCAGCAGTGAAGCCTGCATATGCACATAGACATATTCTGATTAGACTCCTAAGTCATTATTTGATCCTCTATTCGGCCTTTCTTCGCGAACGCCAAACAGAGCATCAGGGGCTACTATCTATGCGGTAATATATTCCCTATATTTTGATTGCTTACCTCAAAGCCTGTTAGGAGGCTGGCCCAAGCTTCCCTCGGCTCGGCTCGGTGCCTTTTGAGACAAGACCTCGACGTTGTCCGTAGGGCAAGGGGTGGAGGCGGTCGGAGGTGAATCGCTATTCATATCCGACGAGTCCAAAGAACCGTCCGACGAAGATACGTCGAGACGGGCTCGGGACGGACTACATAATCATATTCGACGTAAGGAGAAGCAGTGCAATAAAACATACCATGAATTACTATGGTATCTAGATAGTTACGACTTCGCCAGGGGCTTGTCCCTGGGTAACCACTCGTCGTCGCTGTAGGCAGCCGTCATGGAGCAGTCCAGAAGGAGGGTCCTTTCCTTCTTGGACCCTTCGGCCTCCCCGGTTGGGGCGGCCTTCCTTTTCTTGTCTCCCCCGGCTAGGGGGGAGAACTTTCCTCTTCCTCCTTCTTGTTTTTGTGGGAGGAGTGCGCTTTGGAGTTATCAGACGATGAGTCCAATATAACCTTGCGCCGGAGACTCCTTCGGGTCCCTGTGGCCTTCTTCTTGGCCTTCTTCACTGGCACCTCGTAAGGCGTCAGAACCATCATCTCCGTTAGGAGAGCATCTGCAGGATCTTCAAGTAGGGGGGCTGGGCAATCGATCCGCTCCGCTGTCTCTACCCAGTACTGTTAATGGCATGGAAGCTTAGATCCCGCACATGATTAAACTGGGGCAAATAAAAATCCTGTGAGATATAAAAACTTACCCGATTGGCATGGTGCTTTGCGCTGAGTCGGCGGTCCTCGATAATGGGAGGAGGAACCTCGACGCCATTGAACAGCACCTTCCAAACGTCCTTGTGCATTGTGTCGAAGAGCTCTCGCAGCGTCTGGTGCTTGGCTGGGTCGAACTCCCACAAATTGAATACCCGTCGTTGACACGGGAGGATTCGGCGGAAGAGCATGACCTGGACCACGTTGACAAGCTTGATTTTCTTGCTCATCATGTTCTTGATGCAGATCTGGACTCTGGTCAGCTCTACCGGGGAACCCCGGGACATGCCCTTCTCTTTCCAGGAAGTGAGACGTGTGGGGATTCCAGATCGAAATTCGGGGGCCGCCACCCAGTTGGTGTCGCGCGGCTCGGTGATGTAGAACCACCCCGATTGCCACCCCTTTATGGTCTCCACATAGGAGCCTTCGAGCCAGGTGACATTAGGCATTTTGCCCACCATGGCGCCTCCGCACTCTGCATGCTGGCCGACTACCACCCTCCGTTTAACATTGAAGGTCTTTAGCCACAGGCCGAAGTGGGGCCCGATGTGTAGGAAGGCCTCGCACACGACGATAAACTCGTCAACGTGGTCCAGTTCATGAAAATCCAGCCCGTAGTAGAACATGAGCTCGCGGACAAACGGGTGAAGGAGAAATCCCAGTCCGCGGACAAAGTGGGTAAGTAAAACTACCCTCTCATGGGGTTCGGGCATAGGGATGGTCTGCCCCGCATCTGGCAGCCGGTGCGCGATGTCCGCGGCCAGATATCCGGCTTCCCGTAGCTTTGTGATGTTCTCCTCCATGACAGAGGAGACCATCCACTTGCCTCCCACTCCGGACATGCTTGGAGTGGTTTAAGGAGAAAGACGTGAACTTGGGCGCTGGAGCTCGAATGTGCGAGAATGGATAAGCAAGGAGGAAGAAGGCGTGGGTAAAAAGGGTGAATATGTGTGCCTTTATAAGGGCGGAAGAAGCGATGTGCCTCCCCACTTACTTGGTAAAATCGCTTATTCCCCGAATGCCGTAATTGATGGCATGGTTGCGTTACCCATACCCGTATTGATGAGAATCCCGTGATAAGTGGACACGATCTCTGCTTCGACAAGACATGTCAAGAAAACCGCCTCATGATATGTGCAGTGCTGGTTGAGAAAAACGGTTCAAATAATGACCGGGCCATGGCATGAGGTCATGTTGCTAAACGTGTCAGCAGATTAGATTTGTGGAAATATTATTCTCTCTACGGTGGTATGTGGAACTTGTTTTGCAGAGCCGAACACTATCCTTGTGTTCAAAATCTTCTATGGAGTATTCGGAGGAAGAACCCGCCTTGCAATGCCGAAGAAAAATCTGCGTGCCGGACTCATCGTCATTTAAGCCTGGTTCAGGGGCTACTGAGTGAGTCCTGGATTAGGAGGTCTCCGGACAGCCGGACTATATCCTTTGGCCGGACTGTTGGACTATGAAGATACAAGATTGAAGACTTCGTCCCGTGTCTGGATGGGACTCTCCTTGGCGTGGAAGGCAAGCTTGGCAATAAGGATATGTAGATCTTCTTCCTTGTAACCGACTATGTGTAACACTAGCCCCCTCCGGTATCTATATAAACTGGTGGGTTTAGTCCGTAGGACTGATACGTCTCCAATGTATCTATAATTTTTGATTGCTCCATGCTATATTATCTACTGTTTTGGACATTATTGGGATTTATTATCCACTTTTATATTATTTTTGGGACTAACCTATTAACCGGAGGCACAACCCAGAATTGTTGTTTTTGCCTGTTTTAGGGTTTCGAAGAAAAGGAACATCAAACAGAGTCCAAACGGAATGAAACCTTCGGGAACATGATTTTCTCACCGAATACAACTCAGGAGACTTGGACCCTATGTCAAGCCAACTAACAGGAGGCCATGAGGTAGGGGGCGCGCCTGCCCCCCCCCCCCAGGCGCACCCTCCACCCTCGTGGGCCCCCGGTTGCTCCACCGACGTACTTATTCCTCCTATATATATCCACGTACCCCCAAACGATCAGAAAAGGAGCCAAAACCCTAATTCCACCGCCGTAACTTTCTGTATCCACGAGATCCCATCTTGGGGCCTGTTCCGGAGCTCCAACGGAGGGGGCATCGATCACGGAGGGCTTCTACATCAACACCATAGCCTCTCCGATGAAGTGTGAGTAGTTTACTTCAGACCTACGGGTCCATAGTTAGTATCTAGATGGCTTCTTCTCTCTTTTTGGATTTCAATACAATGTTCTCCCCCTCTCTTGTGGAGATCTATTTGATGTAATCTTCTTTTTGCGGTGTGTTTGTTGAGACCGATCAATTGTGGGTTTATGATCAAGTCTATCCATGAATAATATTTGAATCTTCTCTGAATTCTTTTATGTATGATTGGTTATCTTTGCAAGTCTCTTCGAATTATCAGTTTGGTTTGGCCTACTAGATTGATCTTTCTTGCAATGGGAGAAGTGCTTAGCTTTGGGTTCAATCTTGCGGTGTCCTTTCCCGGTGACAGTAAGGGCAGCAAGGCACGTATAGTATTGTTGCCATCGAGGATAACAAGATGGGGTTTTCTTCATATTGCATGAGTCTATCCCTCTACATCATGTCATCTTGCTTAAGGTGTTACTCTATTTTTAACTTAATACTCTAGATGCATGCTGGATAGCGGTCGATGAGTGGAGTAATAGTAGTAGATGCAGGCAGGAGTCGGTCTACTTGTCTCGGACGTGATGCCTATATACATGATCATACCTAGATATTCTCATAACTATGCTCATTTCTGTCAATTGCTCAACAGTAATTTGTTCACCCACCGTAGAATACTTATGCTCTCGAGAGAAGCCACTAGTGAAACCTATGGCCCCCGGGTCTATCTTTATCATATTAATCTCCTACTACTTAGTTATTTACTTTGCTATTTACTTTGCCTTTATTTTACTTTGCATCTTTATCGTAAAAATACGAAAAATATTATCTTATCATATCTATCAGATCTCACTCTCGTAAGTGGCCCTATTAGCGTTGGTTGCGAGGATTTATTTGTTTTGTGCAGGTACGAGGGACTTGCGCGTAGCCTCCTACTGGATTGATACTTTGGTTCTCAAAAACTGAGGGAAATACTTACGCTACTTTGCTACATCATCCCTTCCTCTTTGGGGAAAACCAACACAGTGCTAAAAGAGGTAGCAAGAAGGATTTCTGGCGCCGTTGCCGGGGAGGTCTACGCAAAAGTCAACATACCAAGTACCCATCACATACCCTTATCTCCCGCATTACATTATTTGCCATTTGCCTCCCATTTTCCTCTCCCCCCAATTCACCCTTGCCGTTTTATTCGCCCTCTCTCTCTCTATCCTCCCTCTCTTTCTCTATTTGCCTCTTTTTGTCTGCTTGCTTTTTGTTTTCTTGTGTGTTAGTTTGCTTGTTTGTCGCGATGGCTCAAGATAATACTAAATTGTGTAACTTCACCAATACCAACAACAATGATTTTATTAGCACTCCGATTGCTCCTCTTACCGATGCTGAATCTTGTGAAATTAATACTACTTTGCTGAATCTTGTCATGAAAGATCCGTTCTCCGGCATTCCTAGTGAAGATATCGCTACCCATCTAAATAGCTTCGTTGATTTGTGTGACATGCAAAAGAAGAAAGATGTGGATAATGATATTGTTAAATTGAAGCTATTTCCTTTTGCGCTTAGAGATCGTGCTAAAGCTTGGTTTTCATCTTTGCCTAAAAATAGTATTGATTCATGGAACAGGTGCAAAGATGCTTTTATCTCTAAGTATTTTCCTCCCGCTAAGATCATCTCTCTTAGAAATGATATTATGAATTTTAAGCAACTTGATCATGAACATGTTGCACAAGCTTGTGAGAGATTGAAATTAATGATACGTAATTTCCCTACTCATGGTTTAAATTTGTGGATGGTTATACAAAATTTGTATGTCGGATTGAATTTTGCTTCTAGAAGTCTTTTGGATTCGGCCGTGCGAGGCACTTTTATGGAAATAACCTTAGGAGAAGCTACTAAACTCCTAGATAATATTATGGTTAATTATTCTCAATGGCAACTGAAAGATCTACTAATAAAAAGGTGCATGCGATAGAAGAAATTAATGTTTTGAGTGGAAAGATGAATGAACTTATGAAATTATTTGCTAATAAGAGTGTTTCTTCTGATCCTAATGATATGCCCTTGTATACTTTGATTGAGAATAATAATGAATCTATGGATGTGAATTTTTTTGGTAGGAACAATTTTGGTAATAATGTGTATAGAGGAAATTTCAATCCTAGGCCTTATCCTAGTAATCCCTCTAATAATTATGGTAATTCCTACAACAATTCTTATGGAAATTATAATAGGATGCCCTCTGATTTTGATTCTAATATTAAAGAATTTATTACTTCGCAAAAGAATTTTAATGCTATGATTGAAGAAAAATTGCTTAAGATTGATTATTTGGCTAGGAACGTTGATAGAATTGCTCTTGCTGTTGATTCTTTGAAACTTAGATCTATTCCACCTAAGCATGATATCAATGAGTCTCTCAAAGCCATGAGAATTTCCATTGACGAGTGCAAAGAAAGAACCGCTAGGATGCGTGCTAAGAAAGATGCCTTTATAAAAGCGTGGTCTTCTAGTTCCTATGAAAATAATGATGAAGATCTAAAAGTTATTGATGTGTCCCCTATTAAACCTTTGTTTTGCAATATGAATCTTGATAATGATGGGACTGAATATGATCCACCTTTACCTAGAAGGTGTTCCAAGAATTCTGAATCTTTTGATCTTGATGCTAAATTTGATAAAAGTGAGATTGAAGAAATTAAAACCCTAGATGTTGCTAAACCCACTATTATGGATTTCAAGGAATTTAACTATGAAAATTGCTCTTTGATTGATTGTATTTCCTTGTTGCAATCCGTGCTAAATTCTCCTCATGCTTATAGTCAAAATAAAGCGTTTACTAAACATATCGTTGATGCCTTGATGCAATCTTATGAAGAAAAACTTGAATTGGAAGTTTCTATCCCTAGAAAACTTTATGATGAGTGGGAACCAAATATTAAAACTAAAATTAAAGATCATGAATGTTATGCTTTATGTAATTTGGGTGCTAGTGTTTCCACGATTCCAAAGACTTTGTGTGATTTGTTAGGTTTCCGTGATTTTGATGATTGCTCTCTAAATTTGCACCTTGCGGATTCCACTATTAAGAAACCTATGGGAAGAATTAATGATGTTCTTATTGTTGCAAATAGGAATTATGTGCCCGTAGATTTTATTGTTCTTGACATAGATTGCAATCCTTCATGTCCTATTATTCTTGGTAGACCTTTCCTTAGAACGATTGGTGCAATTATTGATATGAAGGAAGGAAATATTAGATTCCAGTTTCTGTTAAGGAAAGGCATGGAACACTTTCCTAGAAATAAAATTAAATTACCTTATGAATCTATTATGAGAGCCACTTATGGATTGCCTACCAAAGATGACAATACCTAGATCTATTCTTGCTTGTTATGCCTAGCTAGGGGCGTTAAACGATAGCGCTTGTTGGGAGGCAACCCAATTTTATTTTTATTCCTTTCTTTTTGCTCCTGTTTAGTAATAAATAAATTATCTAGCCTCTGTTTTGGTTGTGTTTTTTGTGTTTAATTAGTGTTTGTGCCAAGTAGAACCGTTGGGAAGACTTGGGGAAAGTCTTGTTGAACTTGCTGTAAAAAAATAGAAACTTTAGCGCTCACGAGAACTGCTGTAATTTTTATTTGGAAAGTGATATTTAGTTAATTCTTTTTGAAGATGATTAATAGATAAATTACTCGCGTCCAGCAATTCATTTTAGAATTTGTGGGGTTCCATATCTTGCGCTAGCTACAGATTACGACAGACTGTTCTGTTTTTGACAGATCCTGTTTTGCGTGTGTTGTTTGCTTATTTTGATGAATCTATGGCTAGTAAAATAGTTTATAAACCATAGAGAAGTTGGAATACAGTAGGTATAACACCCATATAAATAAATAATGAGTTCATTACAGTACCTTGAAGTGGTCTTTTGTTTTCATTCGCTAACGGAGCTCACGAGATTCTCTACTTTAAGTTTTGTGTTGTGAAGTTTTCAAGTTTTGGGTAAAGATTTGAGGGATTGTGGAACAAGGAGTGGCAAGAGCCTAAGCTTGGGGATGCCCATGGCACCCCCAAGATAATATAAGGACACCTAAAAGCCAAAGCTTGGGGATGCCCCGGAAGGCATCCCCTCTTTCGTCTACTTCTATCGGTAACTTTACTTGGAGCTATATTTTTATTTACCAAATGATATGTGTTTTACTTGGAGCGTCTTGTATGATTTGAGTCTTTGCTTATTAGTTTACGAAAATTGTCCTTGCTGTACACATATTTTGAGAGAGCCATACATGATTTGGAATTTGTTAGAATACTTTATGTGCTTCGCTTATATCTTTTGAGTTATATAATTTTGCTCTAGTGCTTCACTTATATCTTTTAGAGCACGGTGGTGGATTTGTTTTATAGAAACTATTGATCTCTCATGCTTCACTTAGATTATTTTGAGAGTCTTAATAGCATGGTAATTTGCTTAAAATCCTAATATGCTTGGTATGCAAGATTAATAATAAAACTTTCTTATGAGTGTGTTGAATACTAAGAGAAGTTTGATGTTTGATGATTGTTTTGAGACATGGAGGTAATAATATCAAAGACGTGCTAGTTGAGTAGTTGTGAAATTGAGAAATACTTGTGTTGAGGTTTGCAAGTCCCGTAGCATGCTCGTATGGTAAACGTTATGCAACAAATTTGAAACATGAGGTGTTATTTGATTTTCTTCCTTATGAGTGGCGGTTAGGGACGAGCGATGGTCTTTTCCTACCAATCTATACCCCCAGGAGCATGCGCGTAGTACCGAGGTTTTTGATGACTTGTAGATTTTTGCAATAAGTATGTGAGTTCTTTATGACTAATGTTGAGTCCATGGATTATACGCACTCTCACCCTTCCATCCTTGCTAGCCTCTTCGGTACCGTGCATAAACCCCGGCATAAACCTCCTTATATCTTCCTCAAAACAGCCACCATACCTACCTATTATGGCATCTCCATAGCCATTCCAAGATATATTGCCTTGCAACTTTCCATCATTCCGTTCATCATGACACATTCATCATTGTCATATTGCTTAGCATGATTATGTAGTTGACATAGTATTTGTGGCAAAGCCACCGTTCATAATTCTTTCATACATGTCACTCTTGGTTCATTGCATATCCCGGTACACCGTCGGAGGCATTCATATAGAGTCATCTTTGTTCTAGTATCGAGTTGTAATCATTGAGTTGTAAATAAATAGAAGTGTGATGATCATCATTTTCTAGAGCATTGTCCCAAGTGAGGAATATAAAAAAAGAGGAAAGGCCATAAAAAAGAGAAGGCCCAAAAAAGAGAAAAAGGCCATAAAAAGAGAGAAAAGGCCCAAAAAATGAGAGAAAATGAGAGAAGGGACAATGTTACTATCCTTTGCCACACTTGTGCTTCAAAGTAGCACCATGATCTTCATAGTAGAGAGTCTCTCATGTTATCACTTTCATATACTAGTGGGAGTTTTTCATTATAGAACTTGGCTTGTATATTTCAGCAATGGGCCTCCTCAAGTGCCCTAGGTCTTCGTGAACAAGCAAGTTGGATGCACACCCACTAGTTTCATACATTTATAGCTCTAGTGCATCCATTGCATGGCAATCCCTACTCCTTGCATTAACATCAATCGGTGGGCATCTCCATAGCCCATTGATTAGCCTCGTTGATGTGAGACTTCCTCCTTTTTTGTCTTCTCCACATAACCCCCTCATTATATTCTATTCCACCTATAGTGCTATGTCCATGGCTCACGCTCATATATTGCGTGAAAGTTTATAGGTTTGAGATTACTAAAGTTTTAAACAATTGCTTGGCTTGTCATCGGGGTTGTGCATAATGATAGCATTCTTGTGTGACGAAAATCAAACATGACTAAACCATATGAATTTGTAGGGATGAACTTTCTTTGGCCATGTTATTTTGAGAAGACATAATTGCTTAGTTAGTATGCTTGAAGTATTATCATTTTTATGTCAATATGAACTTTAGTCTTGAATCTTTCGGATCTGAATATTCAGACCACAATTAATAAGAATTACATTAAAATTATGCCAAGTAGCACTCGGCATCAAAAATTCTATTTTTATCATTTACCTACTCGAGGACGAGCAGGAATTAAGCTTGGGGATGCTTGATACGTCTCCAATGTATCTATAATTTTTGATTGCTCCATGCTATATTATCTACTGTTTTGGACATTATTGGGCTTTATTATCCACTTTTATATTATTTTTGGGACTAACCTATTAACCGGAGGCCCAGCCCAGAATTGCTGTTTTTGCCTGTTTTAGGGTTTCGAAGAAAAGGAATATCAAACGGAGTCCAAACGGAATGAAACCTTCGGGAACGTGATTTTCTCACCGAATACAACTCAGGAGACTTGGACCCTATGTCAAGCCAACTAACAGGAGGCCACGAGGTAGGGGGACGCACCTGCCCCCCACCCCCAGGCGCGCCCTCCACCCTCGTGGGCCCCCTGTTGCTCCACCGACGTACTTCTTCCTCCTATATATATCCATGTACCCCCAAACGATCAGAACAAGAGCCAAAACCCTAATTCCACCGCCCTAACTTTATGTATCCACGAGATCCCATCTTGGGGCCTGTTTCGGAGCTTCGCCGGAGGGGGCATCGATCATGGAGGGCTTCTACATCAACACCATAGCCTCTCCGATGAAGTGTGAGTAGTTTGCTTCAGACCTACGGGTCCATAGTTAGTAGGTAGATGGCTTCTTCTCTCTTTTTGGATCTCAATACAATGTTCTCCCCCTCTCTTGTGGAGATCTATTCAATGTAATCTTCTTTTTGCAGTGTGTTTGTTGAGACCGATGAATTGTGGGTTTATGATCAAGTCTATCTATGAATAATATTTGAATCTTATCTGAATTCTTTTATGTATGATTGGTTATCTTTGCAAGTCTCTTCGAATTATCAGTTTGGTTTGGCCTACGAGATTGATCTTTCTTGCAATGGGAGAAGTGCTTAGCTTTGGGTTCAATCTTGTGGTGTCCTTTCCCGGTGACAGTAAGGGCAGCAAGGCACATATTGTATTGTTGCCATCGAGGATAACAAGATGGGTTTTTGTTCATATTGCATGAGTCTATCCCTCTACATCATGTCATCTTGCTTAAGGCGTTACTCTGTTTTTAACTTAATACTCTAGATGCATGCTGGATAGCGGTCGATGACTGGAGTAATATTAGTAGATGCAGGCAGGAGTCGGTCTACTTGTCTCGGACGTGATGCCTATATACATGATCATACCTAGATATGTTCATAACTATGCTCAATTCTGTCAATTTCTCAACAGTAATTTGTTCACCCACCGTAGAATACTTATGCTCTCGAGAGAATCCACTAGTGAAACCTATGCCCCCCGGGTCTATCTTTATCATATTAATCTCCTACTACTTAGTTATTTACTTTGCTATTTACTTATCCTTTATTTTACTTTGCATCTTTATCATAAAAATACCAAAAATCTTATCTTATCATATCTATCAGATCTCACTCTCGTAAGTGGCCCTATAGGGATTGACAACCCCTATTTGCGTTGGTTACGAGAATTTATTTGTTTTTTGCAGGGACGAGGGACTCGCGCGTAGCCTCCTACTCGATTGATACCTTGGTTCTCAAAAACTGAGGGAAATACTTACGCTACTTTGCTGCATCATCCCTTCCTCTTCGGGGAAAACCAACGCAGTGCTAAAAGAGGTAGCAAGGACAACAACAATCATACCATAGGCTAGCTTCTAGGGTTTAGCCTCTACGATCTCGTGGTAGATCAACTCTTGTAATACTCATATCGTCAAGATCAATCAAGCAGGAAGTAGGGTATTACCTCCATCGAGAGGGCCCGAACCTGGGTAAACATCGTGTCCCCTGCCTCCTGTTACCATCTGCCTTAGACGCACAGTTCGGGACCCCCTACCTGAGATCTGCTGGTTTTGACATCGACACCTTGCAACACAAACAAGAACCCTTTCTTTGACTGATCTATTTTGAACTTCTTCAAAATTTTGCCAAGGTATATACTTTGTGAAATTCCTATTAAGCGTCTCGATCTATCCCTATAGATCTTGATGCCCAATATGTAAGTAGCTTCATCAAGGTCTTTCATTGAAAAATTCTTATTCATGTATCCTTTTATGCTATCCAGAAATTGTATATCATTTCCAATCAACAATATGTCATCCACATATACTATTAGAAATGTCACAGAGCTCCCACTCACTTTCTTGTAAATACAGGCTTCACCGTAAGTCTGTATAAAACCATATGCTTTGATCACCTCATCAAAGCCTTTATTCCAATTCCGAGATGCTTGCACCAGTCCATAGATGGATCACTAGAGCTTGCACACTTTGTTAGCACCTTTAGGATCGACAAAACCTTTTGGTTGCATCATATACAACTCTTCTTTAAGAAATCCATTAAGGAATGCAGTTTTGACATCCATTTGCCAAATTTAATAGTAAAATGCGGCAATTGCTAACATGATTCAGACTGACTTAAGCATCACTATGGGTGAGAAGTTATCATCGTAGTCAACCCCTTGAACTTGTCGAAAACCTTTTGCGACAAGTCGAGCTTTGTAGATGGTGACATTACCATCAGCGTATGTCTTCTTCTTGAAGATCCATTTATTCTCAACGAATTGCCGATCATCGGGCAAATCCATCAAAGTCCACACTTTGTTCTCATACATGGATCCTATCTCAGATTTCAGGGCCTCAAGCCATTTATCGAAATCTAGGCTCATCATAGTTTCTTCATAGTTCGTAGGTTCGTCATGGTCTAGTAACATGACTTCCAGGACAGGATTACTGTACCACTCTGGTGCGGAATGTGCTCTTTTTGACCTACGAGGTCTAGTAGTAACTTGATTTGAAGTTTCATGATCATCATCATTAACTTCCTCTCTAGTTGGTGTAGGCATCACGGGGACAGATTTCTCTAATGTGTTATTTTCCAATTCGAGAGAAGATACAATTACCTCATCAAGTTCTACTTTCCTGCCACTCACT
The DNA here is from genome assembly GCF_002162155.2 of Triticum dicoccoides. Classification (NCBI taxonomy): domain Eukaryota; kingdom Viridiplantae; phylum Streptophyta; class Magnoliopsida; order Poales; family Poaceae; genus Triticum; species Triticum dicoccoides. Next base: position 300,744,783 of record NC_041392.1, on the reverse strand, counting down.
TCTTTCGAGAGGAACTCCTTCTCTAGAAAGGTTCCATTCTTGGCAATAAAGATATTGCCTTCGGATCTGTGGTAGAAGGTGTACCCAATTGTTTCCTTAGGGTATCCTATGAAGACACACTTCTCTGATTTGGGTTCGAGCTTATCAGGCTGAAGCCATTTGACATAAGCATTACATCCCAAACTTTTAAGAAAGATAGCTTAGGTTTGTTGCCAAACCACAATTCATATGGTGTCATCTCAATGGATTTAGTTGGTGCCCTATTTAACGTGAATGCGACTGTCTCTAATTCATAACCCCAAAACGATAATGGTAAATCGGTAAGAGACATCATGGAGCGCACAATATCCAATAAAGTGCGGTTCACGATGTTCGGTCACACCATTATGTTGTGGTGTTTCAGGTGGCGTGGGTTGTGAAACAATTCCACATTGTTTTAAATGAAGGCCAAACTCGCAACTCAAATATTCACCTCTGCGATCAGATCATAGAAACTTTATTTTCTTGTTACGATGATTTTCCACTTCACTCTGAAATTCTTTGAATTTTTCAAATGTTTCAGACTTGTGTTTCATCAAGTAGATATACCCATACCTACTTAAATCATCTGTGAAGGTGGGAAAATAACGATACCCTCCACGAGCTTCAACACTCATCGGACCGCATACATCGGTATGTATTATTTCCAATAAGTCATTAGCTCGCTCCATTGATCCGGAGAACGGAGTTTTAGTCATCTTCTCCATAAGGTATGGTTCACAAGTACCAAATGATTAATAATCAAGTGATTTCAAAAGTCCATCTGCATGGAGTTTCTTCATGTGCTTTACACCAATATGACCTAAATGGCAGTGCCACAAGTATGTTGCACTAGTATCAACCTTGTATCTTTTGGTATCAATATTATGAATATGTGTATCACTAAAATCGAGATGCAATAAACCATTTACATTGGGTGTATGACCATAGAAGGTTTTATTCATGTAAATAGAATAACAATTATTCTCCGACTTAAATGAATAACCGTATTGCAATAAACATGATCAAATCATATTCATGCTCAACACAAACACCAAATAATATTTATTTAGGTTCAACACTAATCCCGAAGGTAGAGGGAGTGTGCGATGGTGATCGTATCAACCTTGGAATCATTTCCAACACACATCGTCACCACACCCTTAACTAGTCTCTGTTTATTCTGCAACTCCTGTTTTGAGTTACTAATCTTAACAACTGAACCAGTATCAAATACCCCGGGGCTACTACGCATACGAGTAAGTTACACATCAATAACATGTATATCAAATATACATTTATTCACTTTGCCATCCTTCTCATCCACCAAGTATTTGGGGCAGTTCCGCTTCTAGTGACCATTCCTTTGCAGTAGAAACACTCGGTTTTAGGCTTAGGTCCAGCTTTGGGCTTCTTCACGGGGGTGACTGATGGAAATATGCCCTAGAGGCAATAATAAAATGGTTATTATTATATTTCGTAAATCATGATAAAGGTTTATTATTCATGCTAGAATTGTATTGATCGGAAACCTAAATACATGTGTGAATACATAAACAAATACCGTGTCCCTAGTGAGCCTCTACTAGACTAGCTCGTTGATCAAAGATGGTTAAGGTTTCCTAACCATGGACATGTGTTGTCATTTGATAATGGGATGGCATTATTAGGAGAATGATGTTATGGACAAGACCCATTCGTTAGCTTAGCATAATGACCGTTCAGTTTTATTGCTATTGCTTTCTTCATGTAAAATACTTATTCCTTTGACTATGAGATTATGCAACTGCCGGATACCGGAGGAATACCTTGTGTGCTATCAAACATCACAACGTAACTGGGTGATCATAAAGATGCTCTACAGGTATCTCCAAAGGTGTTTGTTGAGTTAGCAAAGATCAAGATTATGATTTGTCACTCCAAGTATCAGAGAGGTATCTTTGGGCCCTCTCGGTAATACACATCGTAAGCTTGCAAGCAAATGACTAAGGAGTTAGTCACAAGGTAATGTATTAGAGAACGAGTAAAGAGACCTGTCGGTAACGAGATTGAACTAGGTATGAAGATACCGATGATAGAATCTCGGGCAAGTAACATACTGATGGACAAAGGGAATTACATATGTTGTCATAACGGTTTGACCGATAAAGATCTTCGTAGAATATGTAGGAGCCAACATGGGCATCCAGGTACTGCTATTGGTTATTGACCGAAGAGGTGTCTCGGTCATGTCTACATAGTTCTCGAACCCGTACTGTCCGCATGCTTAACGTTCGTTGACGATATAGTGTTATATGAGTTATATGTTTTGGTGACCGAATGCTGTTCGGAGTCCCGGATCAGATCACGGACATGATGAGGAGTCTCGAAATGGCTGGGAGGTAAAGATTAATATATAAGATCCATGAAATCTAGCTGGTGTATCCAATAGTTTTCAAACCTGGAAATATTAGCCTTTGGTATGGAAGTAGTAATAGAAATTAAGCAAGGCACATGGTCAGATGCAGTTTTTGCAAGAGGAGTGACTAGTGTCATAGGGTAAAGACTGATCCAACTAGTAGAGGTAAAAACCCAGTCAAGTTGTTCAAGAAGTGGCATGTCTTGCATGTTTGACCAGGTGAATCTTCTTCCTTTTAATGGAAGTTCCAAAAGACCCTAGTGACCTATGATTTCATTGAAAATGAAAATGTCATTCACGTCTCCACCAGGCAGATTCCTATTATCAAGTGATCTGATAAAGTTGAAATCCCCCATCAAAACCCATTTCTGTTCGGGCTCAATCTCCAAATTATATAGCCAGTTAAAAAATTCATCTCTCATTCACCTTGACAGGGTCCATAAATATTCACCAGAAACCATTGCTCATTATTATGAACTGAGGTGAAGTGAATGACAACAACAAAAGGTTTTACTTCCACCAAAGTACCCTGAAACATGTCTGAACGCCAAACTGTTAAAATACCACCAGAAGCACCTCTCGAGGGTGATTCAATAAATTGATCAAAATCAAAAGGACAAATGCTTTTAGCAGTCGCACTAGTGCAAATAGGAAGTTTTGTTTCTTGCAAACAAACCACAACACATTAACTTTCAGTCACTTTTTCTCTGACAGAGCATCGTCGAGCATCAGAATTCAAACCTCTGACATTCCAACAGAGGATTTTCCATCTACGCGTTATCACACGATTCATTAACAACCTAATAAGAGTAAACCAAAACTAGCATGACATATAATGCCATATATCCCAAAATATTACAAACTTCATAAATGCAGTCTGCACCACTCGAAACAAGACCCATAACGACCATAAAAGTAGCAAACTTAACAGGCTCGCCAAACCTAGACAAAGTAGCTAACACAACCATTTAAGTAGAAGATGAAGAAGAATCCTCCTTTGGATCAGCCATAAGCTTATCCGCCATTAGGAGGGAGGGATCAATCTCCAGTTATGCTCCCACCGCCAGCAAGACATGGATTGGAGTGTGTGGAGGAGCATCTGCTTGCTGGTCTTGGCGATGAGAACCTGCAAAAATGGGTTGGGCCTTGTCATCCATGGGCTTGGAGCGAGGACGCTTCTTCGTGGGCTGAAGAGAGAGCTGCTCAAAAACCACATGTTTGAAGCCATTCAGTTTTGTCGCGCTTCTGCTGCAAGATCTCAGTGACGTGTCCACAACAGGTGCAGGTACCTTCCTCCTTCCTCTCCGCTTCTTCTCCTTGCCTTGTTTCTCCACAGAAAAAACTGCAGGTGAGGGCTGTGAAATATCACCAGAATCAGCATGCATGATATCTTCAGAGGCATGAGCAGAGTCAGCAGGCAATTCTTCAAACAGAGCTCTGGCCACTGGGCGTTTGACCATCACAGACTTCCTTGCAGTAGCAAAACTGGGCAAAGTTGCGACCAACAGAGACATCTTGTTTGACTCATCAAAAGAAATAGACCAGGAACGCTTGGAGTAGGTGATTGTGCCCATTGGCTTGAATTGTTTTTACCTTGGCACCTCCTTGACAATAAAATCAAACATCAGGTTTTGAAAAGATCACTTCCAAATCATCTCTGGGGAAGAGGTGGCCCTGCCACAATACGTGCCATGCCAATAAAGATCTCATGATGTTGGACTACAGGGGGTTGATAGGGCACAATTGCCAGAGGGTTCTCCAATAAAATAGGTTGCTGCAAAGGCTGTAGTTCCTAATCTGGCTGTAGTTGCTGAACATCTTGTTCCTGTAAATTTTCACCCTAAACTTGCTATTCCACTGAAGTTGAACCTTCTGGTTGATCAATCACAATAGAAACCTGGTCTTCCTCTGGAGTTGCTGGTTGTGGAGGCTGCTCGATCTCGGCATCATCACCCCACAGAGCATTGGCCCAACCTGGAGCAACATCATTCACAGCTGGAGGAGGAGCAACAACTAGGGCATCATTCCATCCCAGCATTGGGTAAGGAGGCAGAACAAAAGGCAGATTATCTGGTACCAGATTGCCACACAACGGATGAGGATTCCCATCCAAAGGCATTGGATCCTCATCGTACGGCATTTGGTCAGCAAAGTCCGCTCCCAAAACATAGCATGCAGCAGTCCAAGCGACCTAAGCACTACCCCATTCCGCATAGTCACCAAAAACCATATCACGGGGAACTAGAGGCATATCCGGAAAACTAGCTTCAACCAAAGTTCTGACTAGGTAAGGATCTTCACTATCCTAGGAAATAAACTTTCCAAAAGTACCTACCGCTTGCGAGATGAACTCAGGGGTGTGGTAATCTAGGGGAATGCCAATAAACATTAACCAGCCCTTGTGGAAACCATGAGTCCACTTGAAATTTTCCCCCTCATCATGCTTCATAAATCTAACAAATCGATCGTTTCCAAGAGGAAAAGGAGCATGCTGAATCAGAGTATATCGAACTGTCGGATCTCTAACTTGGAACAATCCAACCCCATGAAACCATGGCTGACCAGAGCGAACCAAAATACCTCTATCCTACAGGAACTGCACAACCTCCTCGCGAACCAGCCCGAGTGGCCCCTCCGGGGCGGGCATCACCTCGGCAACCATGAAATCCTCCACATGGCGGCGGGGTGGGCGTATTGTAGGCGTGAAGAAGGTGCAAGGAAGATGACGGTTACCTCCGTCGATGATGTGGTGGCATGCTGGCACGAAGCGCTTAGGATCGAGCTCGTAGTTCGCCATGGAAGATGGAAAAGCTTGCCTGGGGTTTTCTTTGGACCTAGGAGAGGGATTGTGCAACAATGAGGGCAGCGATGATGGGACTGGACGGTCGATCCCAATAACTCCGGCTCCCTTCCCATGACAGGCAGAGGATTCCGAGAAAATTGTATTTTGTTGGAAAGAAATTGGCTTCCAAACCAATCCATTGGAGCACGCGAAATCATTACAGTCCTTCCTAGAGTGACCAGGTCGAGAGCAAGTTGCGCAGGCCCCTCACATTCCACATGCGGATGACAGGTGGCCCCTCTGTGAGCAAACGGTGCAGGTAACAACTCCGTCCACCATGTCATCGACCATGGGTTCAAATTGACGGGCAGCTTCTTGCGAGGAGGGGATATCCTGGATACTGGCAATTGGGCTTGGGCTGGCAGTCTGTTGGATCTCCAAATGTAACGGGCCTGAAACTAAACAATCATTTTGAATTGGAGACAATCTCGCCTCCGCTATCCGTGCTGAGAGATCTCCACCATGCACGAGCATCTGTTCCACAGATTCCGGATCGCACGCCGCCGCCGGGGTCGCTGGCCGTCCCAACTCTGGCAATGCAGTAACCGTACCAAACACTATTGGTGCTCGAGTCACCGTCCAATGAAATTCGAGGGGGGAAGACTGCCGGATGACAACACATTCATGAGCAGAAATATCATAGCCACCATCCATAATCGTATCAATACAATTTCGTGTAGCGGGATATCTACAAATTTTGCCAGCAGAGTATTGTTCAAATGCGGCAAAAGAAAGTTTCTTTTTAGCAGAGCCTGCTGACTTGAGAGAGGATCTAATAGGAGGTGTATGCATGGCCAAAAGGCCTAGGGATGATCGACGCTTAGTTGGACTAACTAGATGAAGGAAATATGCCCTAGAGGCAATAATAAAGTTGATATTTATATTTCCTTATATCATGATAAATGTTTATTATTCATGCTAGAATTGTATTAACCAGAAACTTAGTACATGTGTGAATACATAGACAAACAGAGTGCCACTAGCTTGCCTCTACTTGACTAGCTTGTTGAATCAATGATGGTTATGTTTCCTAACCATAGACATGAGTTGTCATTTGATTAACGGGATCACATCATTAGAGAATGATGTGATTGACTTGACCCATCCGTTAGCTTAGAACTATGATCGTTTAGTTTGTTGCTATTGCTTTCTCCATAACTATACATGTTCCTATGACTATGAGATCATGCAACTCCCGAATACCGGATGAACACTTTGTGTGCTACCAAACGTCAAAATGTAACTCGGTGATTATAAAGGTGCTCTACAGGTGTCTCCGATGGTGTTTGTTGAGTTGGCATGGATCAAGATTAGGATTTGTCACTCCGATTGTCGGAGAGGTATCTCTGGGCCCTCTCGGTAATGTACATCACTATAAGCCTTGGAACGAATAAAGAGACTTGCCGTTAACGAGATTGAACTAGGTATTGAGATACCTACGATCGAATCGCGGGCAAGTAACATACCGATGACAAAGGGAACAATGTATACTGTTATGCGGTTTGACCGATCAAGATCTTCGTAGAATATGTAGGAGCCAATATGAGCATCCAGGTTCCGCTATTGGTTATTGACCAGAGACATGTCTCGGTCAAGTCTACATAGTTCTCGAACCCGTAGGGTCCGCACCCTTAACGTTCGGTGACGATTGTTATTATGAGTTTATGTGATTTGATGTATCGAAGGTTGTTTGGAGTCCCGGATGAGATCACAGACATGGCGAGGAGTCTCGAAATGATCGATCCGTAAAGATCGATATATTGGAAGGCTATATTCAAACATCGGAAAGGTTCCAAGTGATCCGGGTATTTTTCGGAGTACCGGGGGTGTTACGGGAATACGGGAATACATATGGGCCTTAGTGGGCTTTAAGGGAAAAAGAGGAGAAGCCACGAGGGTTGGCCGCGCGTCCCCCATGGGCCTAGTCCAAATTGGACTAGGGGAGGGGCTGCGCCACCTCTTTCCTTCTTCTCCCCTTCTCCTTCCTTCCCCCTCCTAGTAGGACTAGGAAAGGAGGAATCCTACTCCTACTAGGAGGAGGATTCCTCCCCCCCCTTGGCGCACGTAGAGAGGCCGGCCGGCCTCCCCTCCATCCTTTATATACGTGGGGAGGGGGATGAGGGAGTCCTGGACTAAGGGGTCCTCGGGCGTCCGGCCTGTTAGCCATGGGCCGGACTGATGGGCTGTAAAGAACATGAAGATTGAAGACTTCCCCGTGTTCGGATGGGACTCTCCTTGGCGTGGAGGGCAAGCTTGGCAACCAAACATGTAGATTCCTTTCTCTGTAACCGATCTTGTGTAACCCTAGATCCTCCCGGTGTCTATATAAACCAGAGGACTTAGTCTGGAGGAGAGAGATTCATTACCATAACCATACAAGCTAGGCCTCTAGGGTTTAGCCATTACGATCTCGTGGTAGATCAACTCTTGTAATACTCATATTCATCAATATCAATCAAGCAGGACATAGGGTATTACCTCCATAGAGAGGGCCCGAACCTGGGTAAACATCGTGTCCCCTGTCTCCTGTTACTCTCGACCTTAGACGCACAGTTCGGGACCCCCTACCCGAGATCCGCCGATTTTGACACCCACATTGGTGCTTTCATTGAGAGTTCCACTATGCCGTCGTCAAGAGGTTCGATGTCACCTTCAATCATCTACAATGATACTGTCCAGGGGGGAGTCTTCCTCCCCGAATAGATTTTCGTGTTCGGCGGCTTCGCACTGCGGGCGAACTCGCTTGGCCATCTGGAGCAGATCGAAAGCTATGCCCCTGGCCATCAGGCCAGGTTTGGGATCTTGAACTACGTTGCGAACATCCGTGGAGACTTGATCTTCACCGGATTCAAGACCACGGCAACCACACCTGGTCACCTTGATGGACATGACCTAAATCTGTCATCAAACCACATCCAGGAGATAGCTCCTATAACTGCTCTGGCCTTAGATCCGGAGCATACTGTGCCATCCAAGGACCGGAGGCTCAACCCCACCACGGAGGCCACAGATTCCTCGGGATTGGATCAGCACATGGACTTAACCTCGCACGATATCCATGTCACCGGAACTCCAGACCCGTCTCCGGTAATAAGTTCTGAACCATGTGAGTCTGCGGATGCCGAACTAGATCGTTTATCAATCTTTGAGTTCAGTGCCGCAGACATCTTCCAGCACTCACCCTTGGGCGATGTGCGAGACTCATTGAAGAACCCGTCCTTGGCGGGGGACTCACAGCCGAACTATGTTCGATTCGAACTAGGGGCTGACGATGGAGGATTTTGCTTCCCACCTGGCACCCACTTTATAGCCACCGTCAAGGATTTAACCGACACGCTTGACTATGGCTCCAACGACATCGATGGTATGGACGACGATGCCAGAGAAGAAGAGACCCAGAACCCGCAGTTCACCGGACGCTGGATGGCCACTTCCTCGTATGATGTATACATGGTGGAGGCACCAAAGGAGAACATCGGCCATGACATGGAAGATCCAGTAGAGGATAAACCTTCTGAAATACAATCAAAGCGCTGGCGTCAGCAGCGCCGCTCTAAGTCACGCCGCAGTAGAGACAGCAACACCGGCACAGGAGAAGATAATACTCCAGAAGGTGCCGAAAACAACGAAGACCCCGTTGTCACAGCCAATGAACAGGACGAACGGGAAGATGGGCAGGTTAGCCCTGGTAAACAGGCCACGCACGAAGAGTCGGAGGATGATAATTATATTCCTCTCTCCGAGGAGGTGGCGAGCCTCGGCACAGAGGATTTTATCATGCGCGAGGAACCTCTTGAGCAGGAGCGCTTCAAGCGCCAGCTAATAGCCACTGCAAGGAGCCTAAAAAAGAAGCAGCGGCAGCTTCAAGCTGACCAAGATCTGCTCAACGATAAATGGACCGATGTCCTAGCAGCCAAAGAATATGGCCTCAAGCGCCCAACCAAAAGCTCCCCGAAGCGCAAATTGCTACCTCAGTTCAATGATGAGGCGCCAGAATACATACCACCATCGCACAATGCGGCTAACCGACCACCACATGGTCAGGACAAAACGACAACTCAAGCTGAACAACAACCCGCCCCTCCTCATCACAAAGGCAGAGGTAAATTTTCCCGCGGCCATACATATGACCTTCGGCAGGACCTGAACAATAAAGCAGGACATACCAGATCGATCTACGGATCGTGAGGACGTGCCCAGATACGCGACGACAGCCATCTATTCGGACGCAACAAACCTAGTCATGCATGGGCCGAAATCCGCAGACGGACTCCATCAGAGCTACGTCGCGATACAGCCCGATATAGAGGCGCCGCACACCCTCATTGCTTCACCGACGAAGTCATGGAACCTGAATTCCCAGAAGGGTTCAAACCCATGAACATAGAATCATACGACGGAACCACAGACCCCGTGGTATGGATTGAAGACTTCATTCTCCATATACATATGGCCCGTGGAGATGACCTCCACGCTATCAAATACCTCCCTCTAAAGCTTAAAGGACCAGGTCGGCACTGGTTAAATAGCCTGCCTAAAAACTCTATCGGCAGCTGGGAAGACTTAGAAGAAGCCTTCCTCGACAACTTCCAATGTACATATGTCCGGCCACCAGACGCCGATGACCTAAGCCACATAGTTCAACAACATGGAGAGTCAACCAGGAAATTCTGGACTAGGTTCCTAACCAAAAAGAACCAGATCATTGACTGTGTGGATGCTGAAGCCCTAGCGGCCTTTAAACATAGCATCTATGATGAATGGCTCGCCCGCCACCTTGGCCAAGAAAAGCCAAAACCTATGGCAGCCCTTATGGCACTCATGACCCGCTTTTGCGCGGGTGAGTATAGTTGGCTGGCCCGTAGCAAAAACAATGCAAGCGACGCCGGCACTCCTGAAGTTAAAAATAACAAAGACAAGTCTCGACGCAACAGATACAAGCGACAAAACAACAATGACAACACCGATGATACGGCGGTCAATGCCGGATTCAATGGCTCTAAGTCCGGTCAGCGGAAGAAGCCATTTCAAAATAACAATTCGGGCCCATCTAGCTTCGACCGCATACTTGATCGTCCCTGACAGATTCGTGGCACCCCAGAGAAACCACCCAATCACACTAATAGAGATTGTTGGGTTTTTAAATAGGCCGACAAGTTAAATGCCGAAAACAAGGATAAGGGATCGCAAAGCGAGGACGACGACGAGGAGCCCCGACCATCGAACATAGGGGGACAGAAGAAGTTTCCCCCTCAGGTCAAAATGGTGAACATGATATATGCTACCCACATCCCCAAGAGGGAGCGTAAGCGCGCGCTCAGGGACGTCTACACGATAGAGCCAGTCGCCCCAAAATTTAATCCATGGTCGTCATGCCCGATCAATTTTGATCGCCGGGATCATCCGGCCAGCATCCGTCACAGTGGTTCAGCCACACTGGTCCTGGACCCAATAATTGATGGGTTCCACCTGACGCGAGTCCTGATGGATGGTGGCAGCAGCCTCAACTTGCTCTATGAAGATACAATGCGCAAAATGGGCATTAATCCATCACGGATCAGACCCACAAAGACTACCTTCAAAGGAGTCATACTAGGTGTAGAGGCCCGCTGTACAGGCTCAATCACGCTAGAGGTCGTCTTCGGATCTCCGGACAATTTCCGAAGCGAGGAGGTAATCTTCGACATAGTCCCCTTTCATAGAGGCTACCACGCACTGCTCGGACGGACCGCATTCGCCCGATTCAACGTAGTGCCACACTACGCTTATCTCAAGCTCAAGATGCCCGGTCCACATGGCGTCATAACAATTAATGGACATACGGGATGCTCCCTCCATTCAGAAGAGCACACAGTTGCCTTAGCAGCAGAAGTACGGAGCGGCCTTCTCAAGCAGAACCTTTATTCGGCTGTCGAGCCCATGGATATCGTCAAGAGGGTCCGAACTACCCTGCAGCAGGACAACTCGGCTCGTCAGGAGCTCGACTAGCAATCCGGCCTCCGTCTCAGTCCCGATCAAGTAGTGACAATCGTGCCTTGCGTACATAACTATGCACTCAAAATTCCATGGGCATCGATGGAGGCATAGCTAGCTTGTGATCCACAGTATGGATCAACCGACATCGGATACACACATACTTTCACTTTTATTCATTTCCTTTTCAGGTTTCAATCCCAACTGATGGCCTGATCATCGGTACTCTTGAAGGACAAACACACCAAGGCGGCAAGAAGCACAGGCATATGGGGGACTTCTCTAGGTGGTTTCGTTAACGATCACTCTACCTGTTTTTCAGGACCCACGTGCAGCTCTCCCTTGGTTAAGGCATAGTAACTAGCCTACTGCTTATGGCATTACTTGTATAAACGTGCTTTAACGCACCAATGAAATTATAATAAGAATAGTTTGCGGCTCAAATTTTACGGCCCTAGCTTATCACTTGTTCTTCTTTTTCTTCATGTTTTGTTTTTCCTTTTCTGGTAACTTTATAAAGTCGCACCCGTATACTTTGGTACATTTGATGTTTGCTAGGGGCTTCATAGCACCCCACACTACCGCAACAAAATTCCGAACACTTTTTATAGTATAGTTCGGCACCCCGGATTTAGCATTATATGCATTGGCTCCGAATCATGTCTTTGGTCAATAGTTGGGTTGCCCGGCTCCTGTGCTTGCTACCTTACATTCCGCTATATCGGCTAAGGTAGTAAAGGGAGAACTACTGCGATTGTGCCTTGGTTTATCCAAAGGAGCATCTTAGTAGAGAAAGCCGAAAACTGACTGTCATGATGCGGCGAGAGCCGGTCAGCTGTTCGGAGGTTGCAAACCATTGGAGATTTCTTCCGCATTACGTGAAGGTTTGGTACTTACCGATCAGATGCTTATAGCACTCTAGTTCGGATACTAGGGGTTGCGTTCATGTTTTTTATTGTCGAACTCCTATGGCTAAGTGAGGGCGTTAAAGCCGCATAGTCTAGTTGCCTGGTTCGTTGCGCTAAACAACTCCTTCAAGGACCATATAATTGGATCAAGACTGTTTAGATTCCATCCCGAACACCCCCGTACTACCTACGTGGGGGCATAAGCCGACGACTGATTAACCCTCGGATTTCAAACAACACGGCTGCACAGGAGGTAAAATTTAAAACATAATAAGCATTATATTACATAACAGTTTTTTCTCATCATACAAGGCAAAGACAACATGAATGGATTCATTCGAAAATAATGTCTTGCCCACATTGCATTGCTACAATGCGAGACCCATCTAGGACATCCGCAAAATAACGCTCGGGTGTGCGGTGCTCCTTGCCCTCTGGTGGCCCCTTGGTCAGCTTGACGGCGTCCATTTCACCCACCACATCTTGCAGCGGGCGGATGCCATGCGTGCACCTTCATTGCAGGCCGACCGCTTGACGACGTCCAGCCAAGGACAGGCGTCCACCAGCCTCTTCACGAGGCCGATGTAATTGCTGAGTATAACTTCGGCTGGCCACAGCCAGATTATTAAATCCTTCATGGCCAGTTCGGCCACCCTATGCAGCTTGACCAACTGTTTTAGCTGATAGCTGAAGGGCACCAGATGTTTTGGCGCAAGATATTGCGACCAGAACAGCTTCTCCGTGGAGCTCCCTTCTTCGGCTCGGAAGAACTCCGCGGCGTCAGCGAAACTGTGTGGCAGATCAGCAAAAGCCCCTGGAGAACTCCGAATCCGGGTTAGTAGAAGATATTTCATCCTCCCATTCTTGCTTTGCATATTGAATGCCTTACCCGCCGTGATCTTCCCGGCCTCCTGGATCTCTTGGAGGGCGCCCTGGGCCTCACTTCGGGCCATCTCCGCACTCTGATCAGCCTTCACAAGTTCGGCCTCTTGAGCCGATGCATTGTGCTCCAAGGTCCCGCACTGCCTTACCGTGACCTAAAGCTCCTATTGGACCTCATTGACTCGGACCTTGAGCTTCTTGCGGGCGGCCTGCTCCTTGACAGCCTTCTCCTCAGCTTCGGCCAGGGCTTGTCTCAGGGCCTCGACCTCGGTCGTCGCTTCTATACATATCATGACACTTCGGTCAATGCATATCATTTTACCTTTTTAGAATACATAACGGGTTATCACATACCTTGTTTTTCTTGGAGCTGCCTCGACCGAGCTCCCCCTCATCCTGCTCTTGTCTCCGCTTCAGTTAGGAGACCTCGGCAATATGTGAGGCTGCGGCCAATAGTGACGCCTGCGTATTCATTTCAGACAATTTAGTTAGTTCCCTGCAATAAAGGATTGATCCTCTGTCCGGCATTTTATTTCCGAACGTCGGACAGTGTCTCTGGGGCTACTGTCTATATGGGGATTTTCTCTTTTTGCATCGCTTACCTCAACTTGTCAGCAGGATGCTGCAGGCTTTGGTTAGTCCGCTCTTGGCAGACTGAACCCTTTCAATCACCGTGCCCATAAGAACACGGTGCTCATCCACAATGGAAGCGCCTCACAGTGCTTCCTCCAGATTATCCATTGCCCCTGGTTGGATAGGGGTCACCGGTGGAATAGGCATACCCCCTTCTTTCGAAGAAGGTTGCGTGCCGGATTCCGGAGCTGCATTGGTCTCCAGAATCAAGTCCGACTGAGGGCCAAACTGAATACGGCCCTCCTCACCACCAGTCTCCATGGGGATTGGCTCCCCTGTTGTCTGGCGACGGACGCATCGCCTTTTGGAGCCTCCTAAGCCGCTCCCCGGCCTGGGAATGTCCTTCAAGATAGCTCCTCTGCGTCGTCCTTGGCCGTGGGGGAGTGAGCGGCTGGTGGTGACTCGCTGGCCATCGCCTTTGAATCCAACGAATCTCGTGAAGAGGATCGCTGGGAGCTGTCGTGGGCCGGACTGCAATAGCGTAACTAATCATGTCGATACGACGAAGAGGAGAGGCTAGATTTATGGGCATGTATGAGTCCTAGCACTTATGATGCAGCCCGAGACTTATTGCGCGGGCACCTTTCCGGACTGCTGTCAACATCCCACGCGGAGTTATCCGCAAGGGAGCCCTTCACTTTCTTGGGTGTCTCTGCCTCTAGGTTCGTGGAGGCCACCCTCTTCTTCTTTCCCTCATCAGGGGAGGGTTGTTCTCCTCCTCCTCCTCCTCATCATCGTCGTCTTCGACAGTGGAGGAGCGGGTCTTGTCTTCGGATGTCACGTCCGAAGTGCCCTTACGGCGAGGGCCACTCTGGACCGCCTTGGCCTTCCCTGTGGCCTTCTTCTCCGGCCCCTTATAGGGTGTCGGTACCAGTATCTTCGCTAAACGTGGGATGACTGGTTCTTCAGGCAGTGGAGCTGGACATTGGATCCGCTTCGCCCTCTTCATCCATTCCTGAAGAAGCAATGATGATAAAGGTTCAGAGACCCTTCTTGAAATAAACAAGTAGAGGATGTGTTAAAAACTTACCTTGCTGGCGGGGTGGTTAATGTCATGCCCGCGGTCTAAATCTGTGGTCGGCGGTGTCTCGTTGCCCTTGAAGAGCAATTTCCAGGCATCTTCATGAGTGGTCTCGAAGAGCCTCTTCGGGGCATGGTGCTTTTTCGGATTGAACTCCCATAGAGGGAGACTTCGGCTTTGGCGTGGAAGAATCTGGCGAACGAGCATCACCTGGATTGCGTCGACGAGCTTGATGTCTTTGTCCACCATGCTTTTGATGTGCGTCTGTGGCGCTATCAGCTCGTCTGATGAAGACCAATTCGGGCTCTTCTCGACCCAGGAGGTGAGCCGCATTGGGGCGCTGGAGTTGAATTTGGCAGCTGCGGCCCAACCGGCATCACGGGGTTCTATGATGTATAACTACTATTTCTGCCATTCCTTGACACTCTCCACGAAAGTGCCTTTTGTCCAGGAGACATTGGTCAGCTTACTCACCATGGCACCTCCACACTCTACGTGCTGGCCATCCACCACCTTCGGCTTCATGTCGAAGACCTTGAGCCACAACCCGAAGTGGGGTTGGATGCGGAGTAAGGCCTCACACACGACGATGAACGCCGAGATGTTGCGAAAGGAGTTCGGGGATAGATCATGGAAGTCCATCCCGTAATAATACGTCAGCCCGTGGACGAAGGAGTGGAGTGGAAACCCTAGCCCGCGGAGGAAATGAGGGATGAATACCACCCTCTCATTGGGCTTCGGCGTGGGGACGACTTGCCCCTGGGATGGAAGACGATGGGCGATTTCCTTCGCCAAGTTCCCGGCCACCCGAAGCTCGGTAATGTCTTTCTCCTTGATGGAGGAGACCATCCACTTGCCTTGGCGTCCGGATCCGGACATGGCTGAGTGCTAGCTTGAGTGGGAAGAGGATGAGAACTTGGGCGCTGGGGCTCAAGAGTGGAAGGGTAGAGGAAGAGAGAAGGCGTGGGAGAAGAAGGGGGAATCATTATCCCCTTATAGAGGCAGTGAATATCGAACGCCTCCCCACTCGCCTTAAAACTCGCCTATTCCCAAGTGTTGGTGTACAAAAAGAGGGGTACACTTTTTGTACCCCTATAACTATGCACGGGCAGTCTGAGCCACGGGCACCACCACACTGAGCAAGGCAAGGGAGGTGAGCCAAGGTAAGGCCGAAGCTCAGGAGAAGCAGAACGACGCCAAGACCAAGACCACAAAGAGCAAAGGGGACGACGCGGACCCCCCGGCAAGATCCTTGGCAGGAGGAGGTTTTAGCAAACCCGGCAAGACCCTTGTCGTGGCAGCTCGCCCCACACCTACGGAGTGAGTCACCCTTGAGTCCACTGCCCCCATTGGGGTAAGGATTCGGGAGACATCCCCGTGGTGGCATGCAGATCTTTGTGAAGACATTCGAGATCAGATACACCCTTCAGAAGATAATGATCCTTGGCGGGATCCCAGCCAAGGAGGACCACAAGGCCCCCGGCAAGAGCCTTGCCGGGGATGATAGCAGGCGCCACGACAAGACCCTTGCCGGGGCCCTAGCAAGGCCCCTGCCAAGAACACCCGTTGGGCCACCATCAGGCCCACGCCAGTCAAACCTCCACCGCCGTTCGCATGCAACTGCTGACCCAACCAGCTGGGCAGGCACCTGCGTGGCGGCATGCAGATCTTCGTGGAGACCCACCACTGCGCCACCTCAGCTGCCTGCCTGCCTACATGGCACCGCAGGCGCCGCTGGCTAGGGCGCGTGTCGACACGAGAGGGAGCGGCGACGGACGAGACATGGCTCTCCCCCGTCCTCGATAAAGCAAGGACACCTGGGCAAGACGCATTAAATGCGCCTTGTCATGTAATGCGAGGGATAACCTCACATCACTGTTCCCTTTCCACTTCCTAGTACTACTGTGGCAACCCCTTTCCTATAAAAGGAGGCCCAAGGCGACCAGGAGGAGGATTCGGCTTTTTGGAGCTCCTCACGCCCCATAGCTAGCTCAAGAACACAGATATACAATCCACCAAAGCAGGAGTAGGGTTTTACGCATCCCCGCGGCCCGAACCTGGATAAACGAACCGTGTGCTATCTGTTTGATCCGGTCTTCTCACGACCCCGCGCCCCGCAACCGTAGTAGGGATTCTTGCGATCCCATAGGTGTCGTTCCTACCGACATCTTTGGCGCGCCAGGTAGGGGGCGCAGTTGTGAGAATCGGCTCTAGCAGTTAGCCCGACACTCCTTCATCTTCGTGACCCTTGAAGAAGAAAGGAGGCCAGAAGATCGACACGCGAGCGATCGCAAACAGAAGCTAAGTTGCACTGAACCCTTATTTGTGCTACCCTTCTTATTTGAGGTTATTCCCCCCGGAGATATTTGCTTTGTATGAGAAACCTGCACGCCAGGGGGCTCTACCACGATCGGCAACGCCCTTGCCCTGTTTTGAGTCCGCTCAACAGCTCAAGCGGCTGCGTCGAGAATGGCAGAGTAGCCTTCCGTGATCTGCAACGCCCCCGATTCTGACTCGAGTCAAGCTCGACAGTTCGAGCGGCCGCATTCAGAACGGAAAGGTGGCTCGTCCGGCAGCACGCGTACCCGGCTGGCCATGGGGATCCGTCCCCAAAACGCCGCTAGGGGCTTCCGCGCCGGCAAGCCTTCCCGATCGACATAGGGCACGCATACAAAGAGGGATCGAACGGGGAAAGAACATGCATGAAAATTAAGAGTACTTCAAAGTTATATTACATCACATCATAGCTGCGGTTCTAACTAAAGATAAAATTTGTCTTGGTCGGGAACCCGCAACGGCGAAGAAGAACGGGATGCCTAATCCCGGCGCTGGCCTTCCACCCTCTTGATTTCGTCGATGCAGTCGGTGATGGGCTAGATGCGCCCCTTGAGCACCGTGAGGTCAGCACCATCCGGCAAGCTCTTCATCGCGGCCGCGAAGTCAAGATCGGGATTCTAGTACGCCGTCTTGGTGAGGACCTTGGTCACGACCCTCCAGCAAAGTCACCGGGCCTCCTCGGCCAGCGTGGCCGTCCTGTTGGAGTGAAGATATGCCAAGGCTCCGAGGACGCCCTCGAAGAACAGGGTCAACTTGGTGTTGATGGTCCCGCTGCGCTCAGGGGCGTACCTCACGTGTGGCATCCCCATGGTGGCCAACTGCGATGTGACCCTGCCGGCGACCTCCTCCAGGCGGCTGATCCATCTGTTCTCGCCCGCCACATAATCCTGGTGGGAGGCGGCCTCGTTCGCCCGCAGCTGCTTCTCCTCCTCCAGGCTCCTGGTCAAGGTCTCCTCCCGAGCCCTGCTCTCCGACAGCATCTTCTCGAGATCCTCCAGCTTCAGCTTGAGGTCTCTGACGGAGTTTTGCGCTTTGGAGAGCTCCCCAGCCCTGCTGATGACTGCTCCTTGCGCCTCCACCAAGGCGCTGTTGAGCGTGCTCTTCTCACTGGACAGCTTGAGGGCCTACTCCTTCAGCTCGTCCTGCGCCACCTCCAACTCCCTTACCTTGCCGGCATGGCCAGAGCCTGGGCATCGAGTGCCTCCTTGTGCCTCTGCTCCAGCTCGCGAGTCCGCCGCATGACAAGGGCCTCGAGCTCCTCATCCTTGCCACGGAGCAATGCGGCAAGCTTCGCCTCACGCGCGGTGAGGTCCTCTTCCTTGGAATCCAAGGTGGCTTGATGCTGGTTCCGGGCGGCCTCGGCCGCGGCAGTCAAGTTCGCCGCCTTTTCCTGGGCCTTCTCGATGTCGGCCATCTTCATGGTGAGCTCCATATCGCGCTCGGCCAATTTCTCCTGAAAGGCCCTCTGCTCCTCGCGAGCCTGGTGGAACCAGGTCTGCGTCTCGGCAACGCGCGCCTTGAAGTCCACCTCCGCGTTGTCCACCGTTGCCATCCTGGACTTGACCTTGTCCAGGCGAGCATGGTAGAGCACTTGGAGCTTCCGGAAATTGGCCCCCATGGCCCGGAAAAGCTGCTCTTCTGGAGAACCGTCGCCACCAACGCCTGGCTCATCAACCACCTCGAGCCCGGTGGCGGCAAGAACCTCGCCATCGAAAACTTCCCCTTCGGGGGGCGCCCGGCTTGACGCCCCTGGGAGGTGGACGAAGAGAATGTCGCCCACCTTTAGATACCTGCCGTGGCCTGAGGTTGAGGAGGAGGGAGGCTGGTCACCCACCACCTCTTCCTCGGCGGAGGCCTTGCCGGCCCCACCGGCAGGTCCACCGCTGGTGCCCTCGGCAGAAGCCTCGCCGGTCACCTTGGCGGCCCCCGCCGCAGTGTCCTCGGTAGCATCCTTGGCGGCCTCCTCAGCAATGTTCCCAGCAACGGTATCCACGTCCTCCATACCTGTTGAAGGAGGGCCTGGGCAGCAACGGGAGCAATGAAGCCAAGAAAAGAATAAGCGAAAAACAGAGACGAAGGATAGGCGACTCGCCAGTGCCAGGCTATGAAGTAGAAGTCCCCTCTTCGCCAGCATTTGGCGCCATGGCAGAGCCACCAGCGCCCAAGTTCCCCTCTTCCTCCATGGGTGTGGGCTCCGTGCCTGATGCCCTTGCCGGGGACGCCCCCCGCGATGGCATAGTCGATGGGGGTGGTGTGTTAGGAGTGGCCCTCTGTGGCTCCTCCTGCTGCCGCTCCCCTCCTGCAAACCCGGCAAGGTCAGCATCATGGCATCAAGCACCTACCACATGTCGAGTAAGAAGAGGGTGACGAACTTACACTGGGGGCTGCGCTAGGGGCTACTGTCCGGGCTGCTCAGCACCACCAGTGGTGTCTTTGAAGCCCCAGCCGGGGGCTGGCTGCTCGCCGAGGTCCTCACCCTCTTCACCCTCTGGGCCAACGTCTCTGTCTCCCTACGGAAGCAAAAATGGATCAAGACAAGCGACCCAATTCGAGGAAATGGAAATGACAGTAAGGAACGGAGAACTTACTCGTCATCTGTCTCCTCCTCTTCCACCAGTTTCCTTTTCCTCTCCGGGCTGAGAGGCCCGAGATCAAAAGGGAGCTCCACATCATCATCCGAGTCGACGCCTGCCGGAGGAGGCGAAGGAGGCAGCGGGGTTTGTGTGCGCCCAGATGAGGAAGGGGCTGTTGTCTTCTTCTTCTCAGCGGCCTTCGTCAGCCTCTTGGCTGCCGTGGCCCTCGTGTGGCGCCCAGACCCCCCAGGGTCAATTGAGGCCGCGCAGCCCTGCCGGGCCGGACCGGCTCACCGGAGCCAGCCCGCCGCGGGACTCGCCCTCTTCCCCTGGTTGGCGTCGAGCCCGCCGCCGCATCCTCCTCCTCCCCTGACGACTCGTCGGTCGCGTCTTCGACAAGCGGAGATCTAGTGTTGGCGCTGCTGACCTCCCCGGAGGCCCCCGCCCACCGGGAGAGCTCCTCTTCCTCCGCCGCCGTTGTGGCCATGTCCTCCACGCCCCCGGCACTGCCGGCCTCCATGGCAAGTTGTGCCTCCCTCGCCCTAGTGGCGATATAGTCCAGCTCTGCCTGGGTGGGGTCCATGATAAGCCACCGCTCGGCGTCGGCATTGACGTACACCTCGATCAGGGTGTCGAAGAATTGCTGCACATCCTCGACCTTCGGCTCCTTCCAGCTCGGGACAGGGCCGTGCGCATTACAGTTCGGCATCATGGTGATGATCTCGGACCGACACGAATTGTTGCACAATGGGACCACCCCCGCTGGCAGCTTGAAAAATGCCCCCTTGAGGGCCTTGCCAACCTTTGCGGCAGCCCTCGCGGTCTTGCCGGTCCGCTCGACCTCGCCATCGCGACACACATCAAGCTGGAAAAGCCGCTAGCAGAAGTGGGCATGCGCCAGCACTGTGAAGTTGTGATCGAGGCCGGGGCGGAGTCGCATAATGTCAGCCGGGTTCGTAAAGAGCCAAGCTGGCCTCCCCTTGCTGTGCAACGGGGCGATCCGGCGGCGAATGAAGTCCGCCCGAATCATCTCAAGGGTGAGTCCGTCCTGGGTGAGCCGGAGAATCCTGGTGGTGGCGACGGTGAGCCTCCCATCGTCGGTGTCGACATCGCTCCAATCGCTGCCGTGGACCAGAGGCACTCGGCAGACCTTACAGAATTCCAGCGGGTTTTCATCCTCAATCCAGCACCACCGGCCACGCCATTCCTCCCACCTCTCCTTCACGGCACCATTCGGGTACGCCCCCTTGGATCTTGGGATCCAGGTGACGCAACCAGAGACAGCTCCTCCCGGCTGGATTCGAGGGAAGAAGTAATGGCGGAAGAGCGCCGTGTTGGGCTGCACCCCGGCAAAGCCTTCGCAAAGATGCGCGAAGAAAGCCATGCACGCAACCGCATTCGGAGTAAAAGCCAAAGGTGCGCATAATGTCGCAGAAGAAATCGGAGAAAGGAGGGCATAACCCGCAAGAAAAGTAATCAACGAAGAAGGGGTACCGATTTGAGGCAGGATCAGCGCAAGCAGCAGGAATGATGCGCGTCGCCGGGTGTCCCGAATCCTCTCCCCCCGTCTTCACTCCCCATAGGGGCTTGAAGGAGGCCCGGAGCTCTTGGACATCAACCGTCGAGGGGAAGAAGAAGGCAGACTTCGTCCGGTCCCCCGACAGCGCGCTCTCCGGCGGCTCCACCGTCCCGGTGCCCTTAGCCACCCCCTTGCCCTTGGCAAATTTGGGAGCCATGGCGACCAAGAAGTTCAGAGGGCTGAGGAAGGGGGATGCAAAGCAGTGGCGGCGGGCGACAGCGAAAGCTTGGGAAGGAAGGAAGAAAGGGAACGGCGGCTCTGAGATCGGAAAAGGCACGAGGGAAGAGGAGAAAGTGAGCAGCGCGCCCACGGTTATTCCTTCTTATGGGGGAAAAATGCGGGCCGCCTCCTTTCACATTAACTGTGATGTGACGCATGCCGCCCACGTCACACACGCCTTCCCACGTAGCGCCACGTGCGAGAAGCATGGGAAGCGCAGCGCGCGAAGAGACTTACCGCGGTAAAAACCGCCCAGCCTGCCCGCGCACCGTTTTTGGGCCTAGCCCAACGAGGCGATTGCGCTTACGTGTGGCCCAGGCCCGGGGGCTCCTGTCGGTGTACAAAAAGAGGGGTACACTTTTTGTACCCCTATAACTGTGCATGGGCAGTCTGAGCCACATGCACCACCACACTGAGCAAGGCAAGGGAGGTGAGCCAAGGTAAGGCCAAAGATCAGGAGAAGCAGAACGACGCCAAGACCAAGACCACAAAGAGCAAAGGGGACGAAGCGGACCCCCGGCAAGATCCTTGCCGGGAGGAGGTTTTAGCAAACCCGGCAAGACCCTTGCCGTGGCAGCTCGCCCCACACCTACGGAGTGAGTCACCCTTGAGTCCACTGCCCCATGGGGCAAGGATTCGGGAGACATCCCCGTGGTGGCATGCAAATCTTTGTGAAGACATTCGAGATCAGATACACCCTTCAGAAGATGATGATCCTTGGCGGGATCCTAGCCAAGGAGGACCACAAGGTCCCCGGCAAGAGCCTTGCCGGGGATGACAGCAGGCGCCACGGCAAGACCCTTGTCGGGGCCCCGGCAAGGCCCTTGCCAAGAACACCTGTTGGGCCACCATCAGGCCCACACCAGTCAAACCTCCACCGCCGTTCGCATGCAGCTGCCGACCCAACCAGCTGGGCAGGCACCTGCGTGGCGGCATGTAGATCTTCATGGAGACCCACCACTGCGCCACCTCAGCTGCCTGCCTACCTACATGGCACCGTGGGCGCCGCTGGCCAAGGCGCGTGTCGACACGAGAGGGAGCGGCGACGGACGAGACAGGGCTCTCCCCCGTCCTCGATAAAGCAAGGACACCTGGGCAAGACGCATTAAATGCGCCTTGTCATGTAATGCGAGGGATAACCTCACATCACTTTTCCCTTTCCACCTCCTGGTACTACTGTGGCAACCCCTTTCCTATAAAAGGAGGCCCGAGGCGACCAGGAGGAGGATTCGGCTTTTTGGAGCTCCTCACGCCCCATAGCTAGCTCATGAACACAGATATACAATCCACCAAAGCAGGAGTAGGGTTTTACACATCCCCGCGGCTCGAACCTGGCTAAACGAACCGTGTGCTATCTGTTTGATCCGCTCTTCTCACGACCCCGCGCCCCGCAAATGTAGTCGGGATTCTTGTGATCCCATAGGTGACGTTCCCACCGACACCAAGGGTTGTGTAAACGGCACGGTTGTGTTACCCACGCCCGCATTGATGAAAATCCCAAAATAAGGGGACATGATCTCTGCTTTGACAAGACGTGTCAATGGCAACCGCGTCTCGAAACATGGAGCAACAAACGAAGAAAGGTTCGAAATTATGATCGGGCAGACATGATGTCATGTTGTAAAAAGTTGTTAGCATATTGGACTCATGGATTATTATTTTCTCTCTGCGGTTGTGTGTGGTGTGTGTGTTACAGGTCCGGACACGATCAAAGCGTCCAAAGACTATCTTGGAGTTCGGAAGGAGGAACCCGCCTTGCAATGCCGAAGACAGATCTACGCGCCGGATACCTTGTCATTGAAGCCAGGTTCACGGGCTACTGAGGGAGTCTTGGACTAAGGGGTCCTCGGGCGTCCGGCCTGTTAGCCATGGGCCGGACTGATGGGATGTAAAGAACATGAAGACCGAAGACTGCCCCGTGTTCGGATGGGACTCTCCTTGGCGTGGAGGGCAAGCTTGGCAACCAAACATGTAGATTCCTTTCTCTGTAACCGACCTTGTGTAACCCTATATCCTCCCGGTGTCTATATAAACCAGAGGACTTAGTCCGGAGGAGAGAGATTCATTACCATAGCCATACAGGCTAGGCCTCTAGGGTTTAGCCATTACGATCTCGTGGTAGATCCACTCTTGTAATACTCATATTCATCAATATCAATCAAGCAGGATGTAGGGTATTACCTCCATAGAGAGGGCCCGAACCTGGGTAAACATCATGTCCCCTGTCTCTTGTTACCCTCGACCTTAGACGCACAGTTCGGGACCCCTACCCGAGATTCGTCGGTTTTGACACCGATAGGGGGCACCCTAGAACACACAAGTTGATCAGTTGATTTTTTAGCCATGTGTGGTGCCCCCCTCCACCATAAGCCACCTCGGTCATATTGTAGCAGTGCTTAGGTGAAGCCCTGCATCGGTAGCATTATCATCATCGTCATCACGCCGTCGTGCTGACAGAATTCTCCCTCGAAGCTCTGTTGGATCGGAGTCCGTGGGACGTCCCCGAGCTGAACGTGTGCTAAACACGGAGGTGTCATACGTTTGGTATTTGGATCGGTCGGATCGTGAAGACGTACAACTACATCAACCGTGTTCTCGTAACACTTCCTCTTATGGTCTACGAGGGTACGTGGACGACACTCTCCCCTCTCATTGCTATGCATCACCATGATCTTGCGTGTGCGTAGGAAATTTTTTCAAATTACTGCGTTCCCCAACAGTGGCATTGGAGCTAGGTTTATGCATAGATGTTATATGCACGAGTAGAACACAAAGGACTTGTGGGCGTGGGTATATACATATTTCTTGCCGTCACTAGTTGATTCTTGATTCAGCGGCATTGTTGGATGAAGCGGCCCAGACTGACATTACGCGTACGCTTACGCGAGACTGGTTCTACCGACGTGCTTTGCACACAAGTGGCTACTGGGAGTCTGTTTCTCCAGCTTTAGTTGAATTGGATTCAATGAATAGGGTTCTTTCTAAAGATCAAAAAGCAATCACTATACCGCATTGTGGTTTTTGATGCGCAGGTAAGAACGGTTCTTGCTCAGCCCGTAGCAGCCACGTAAAACTTGCAACAACAAAGTAGAGGACGTCTAACTTGTTTTTGTAGGGCATATTGTGATGTAATATGTTCAAGACATGATGAGATATAAATTGTTGTATGAGATGATCATGTTTTGTTGAAGTTATCGGCAACTGGAAGAAGCCTTATGGTTGTCTCTTTATTGCATATGCAAGCGCCAAATAATTACTTTACTTCATTGCTATGCGATAGCAATAGTTGCAAAAGCAATAGTTGGCGAGACGACCATATGACGACACGTTGATAGAGATCAACATGATGGAGATCATGGTGTCATGCCGGTGATGATGGAGATCATGACGCTACTTTGGAGATGGAGATCAAAAGCACAAGATGATGATGGCCATATCATGTCACATATTTTGATTGCATATGATGTTTATCCTTTATGAATCTTATTTTGCTTAGTTCAGCGGTAGCATTATAAGATGATATCTCACTAAATTTCAAGGTATAAGTGTTCTCCCTGAGTATGCACCGTTGCGACAGTTCTTCGTGCTGAGACACCACGTGATGATCGGGTGTGATAAGCTCTACGTTCACATACAACTGGTGCAAGCCAGTTTTGCACACACGGAATACTCGGGTTAAACTTGACGAGCCTAGCATATGCAGATATGGTCTCAGAACACTGGAGACCGAAAGGTCGAGCGTGAATCATATAGTAGATATGATCAACATAGTGATGTTCACCATTGAAAACTACTCCATCACACATGATGATCGGACATGGTTTAGTTGATATGGATCATGTGATCACTTAGATGACTAGAGGGATGTCTATCTAAGTGGGAGTTCTTAAGTAATATGATTAAATTGAACTTTAATTTATCATGAACTTAGTCCTGCTAGTATTTTCATAACTATGTTGTAGATTAATAGCTTGCGATGATGCTCCCCGTTTATTTTGATATGTTCCTAGAGAAAAACTATGTTGAAAGATGTTAGTAGCAATGGTGCGGACTTGGTCCGCGATCTAAGGATTATCCTCATTGCTGCACAGAAGAATTATGTCCTTGATGCACCACTAGGTGACAGACCTATTGCAAGAGCAGATGCAGACATTATGAATGTTTGACAAGCTCGGTATGATGACTACTTGACAGTTTAGTGCACCATGCTTTACGGCTTAGAACCAGGACTTCAAAAATGTTTTGAACGCCATGGAGCATATAAGATGTTCCTAGAGTTGAAATTGGTATCTCATACTCATGCCCGTGTCAAGAGGTATGAGACCTCTGACAGTACTTTGCCTACAAGATGGAGGAGAATAGCTCAACGAGTGAGCATGTGCTCAGAATGTCTGAGTACTACAATCACTTGAATCAAGTGGGAGTTAATCTTCCCGATAAGATAGTGACTGACAGAGTTCTCTAGTCACTATCACCAAGTTACTAGAACTTCGTGATGAACTATAATATGCAAGGGATAACGGAAACGATTCCCAAAGCTCTTCACGATGCTGAAATTGGCGAAGGTAGAAATCAAGAAAAAGCATCAAGTGTTGATGGTTGACAAGACCACTAGTTTCAAGTAAAAGCGAAAGGGAAAGAAAGGGAACTTCAAGAAGAATGGCAAGCAAGTTGCCACTCCCATGAACAAGCCCAAAGCTAGACCCAAGCCTGAAACTGAGTGCTTCTACTGCAAAGGAAATAGTCACTGGAAGTGGAACTACCCTAGATACTTGGCGGATAAGAAGGATGGCAAAGTGAACAATGGTATATTTGATATACATGTTATTGATGTGTACTTTACTAGTGTTTATAGCAAACCCCTCGGTATTTGATACTAGTTCAGTTGCTAAGAGTAGTAACTCGAAACGGGAGTTGCAAAATAAACAAAGACTAGTTGAGGACGAGGTAACGGTGTGTGTTGGAAATGATTCCAAGGTTGATAAGATCACCATAGCACACTCCCTTTACCTTCGGGATTAGTGTTGAACCTAAAATAAATGTTATTTGGTGTTTGTGTTGAGCATAATATGATTGGATCATGTTTATTGCAATACAGTTATTCATTTAAGTCAAAGAATATTTGTTATTCTGTTTACATGAATAAAACTTTCTGTGGTCATACACCCAAGGTGAATGGTTTATTGAATGTCGATCGTAGTGATACACATATTCATAATATTGAAGCCAAAAGATGCAAAGTTAATAATGATAGTGCAATCTATTTGTGGAACTGCCATTTAGGTCATATTGGTGTAAAGCGCATGAAGAAACTCCATGCTGATGGGCTTTTGGAATCACTTGATTATGAATCAATTGATGCTTGTGAACCATGCCTCATGGGCAAGATGACTAAGACTTATTGAAAATAATACATATTGATGTGTGTGGTCTGATGAGTGTTGAGGCTCGCGGCGGGTATCATTATTTTCGGACCTTCACAGATGATTTGAGCACATGGGGGTATATCTACTTGATGAAACATAAGTCTGAAACATTTGAAAAGTTCAAAGAATTTCATAGTGAAGTGGAAAATCATCGTAACAAGAAAATAAAGTTTCTACGATATGATCGTGGAGGAGAATATTTGAGTTACGAGTTTGGTGTTCATTTGAAACAATGCGGAATACTTTCTCAACTCACGCCACCTGGAACACCCCAGCGTAATGGTGTGTCCGAACATCGTAACCGTACTTTATTAGATATGGTGCAATCTATGATGTCTCTTACCGATTTACCACTATCGTTTTGGGGTTATGCATTAGAGACAGCTGCATTCACGTTAAATAGGGCACCGTCTAAAAATCCGTTGAGACAACACCCTACGAACTGTGGTTTAGCAAGAAACCTAAGCTGTCATTTCTTAAAGTTTGGGGTTGCGATGCTTATGTGAAAAAGTTTCAGCCTGATAAGCTCAAACCCAAATCAGAGAAGTGCGTCTTCATAGGATACCCAAAAGAAACTGTTGGGTACACCTTCTATCACAGATCCAAAGGCAAGATATTCGTTGTTAAGAATGGATCCTTTCAAGAGAAGGAGTTTCTCTCGAAAGAAGTGAGTGGGAGGAAAGTAGAACTTGATGAGGTAACTGTACCTGCTCCCTTGTTGGAAAGTAGTTCATCACTGAAATCAGTTCCAGTGATTCCTACACCAGTAAGTGAGGAAGCTAATGATGATGGTCATGAAATTTCTGATCAAGTTACTACCGAACCTCGTAGGTCAACCAGAGTAAGATCCTTACCACAGTGGTAAGGTAATCCTATTCTGGAGGTCATGTTAATTGACCATGGCGAACCTACGAACTATGAGGAAGCGATGATGAGCCCAGATTCCGCCAAATGGCTTGAGGCCATGAAATCTGAGATGGGATCCATGTATGAGAACAAAGTATGGACTTTGATTGACTTTCCCGATGATTGGTGAGTAATTGAGAATAAATGGATTTTCAAGAGGAAGACAGGCGCTGATAGTAGTGTTACTGTCACACCCTAGCTAGTTCATGCATTAGAGTGTTGCATCATGTCTATCCTTTCATCAGAAACTTGAAATGGGGATGTCAGAACCCCCAGCCCCCTGTGAAACCAACTAGGGTTTACTAAAAACTTTTTCAATGAACCTGAAATGCCCTTCTAAAATGTCCATCATTTTTGTCTTGGTTCAGAACCTCTGCCAAAAGTGTTGCACAATTTTCTAGGTCATCTTAGGGTCCTTGAATTAAATGATAAGTATTTGAATTTGGGCATTTAAAATTATATAAAATATTTCAAATGCTCAAATATTCCTAAACTGAAATGTTTCATGTTGGAAATAATCCAACTATGGACCAGAAGCAGTTTGGTGATTTTAGGAGTTGCCTAGGTATTTTTAATAGTTCAACAAAGTTGCAGAAAAATAGAAAAAGAAAAAAAACAGAAAGGAAAACTTACCTGGCGCCTGCAACCCGGCCCACCTGCCGGCCCAGCCGAGTGCCGCGCCAGCAAGCTGCTTGCCCGGCCAGGCAGGCAGGCAGGTGCTCGACGGCGAGCACCGCATGGGTGCCACGCACCTGCTCGCCGCCTCGCCACTCCACTCGCCCGGCTAACGCCATGGATCGACCCCTCTCTCTCCCCCGAACACCCCAGACGTCCCCTCTCCTCTCCAGCTCCTCCCCCTCGCGGTCCCCAGCCATGGCCGACGCCACCGCCGCCGCTCCATCGCCGTAGTCGCGCTCCCCGCCGCCCGTGCGTCGTCTCGTCGTGTCCAGGAGCTCCGCCGCCGTCCACTTCGTCGAGCTACCCGAGCCCCGTGTGCTCGCAAGGCCGAGTCCACCGCACCGACCTCGCCCGAGTCCGCCGTCGCCGGAGATCCCCTTCAACGTCGTCGCCGCATCAGCTTGTCCCCGACCCTGCCGGTGGCCTCTACGGGTGCTCTGTGAGCCTAGCTACCCCTCCTACCCTTCCTCTCTCGCCCCCGAGCCGTGTAGCCACCGCATGAAGATCACCCGCACGCACCGCCGTGGATCTCGTCGCCGACGTGCTCCCGGCCATCCTCCGGCCACCTCACGGTGTCCAACGCACTCACCACGTTGTGTTGAGTCCAACCGTACACTCCCCGCACCTCACCGCACACCCTAGCTCCGAGTTCGCCTTCACCCGAACTCCGGTGACCGCCTAGGTCGTCGCCGGCGCCAACTCCGGCCACCCCGACCTCAACTCGCTCCACCAAGAGCTGCGGTTCGTCCCCAGCTCCACGTAGATGCCTTCTGCGCCCCATTTGGTGGCCGGAACGGCCAAAACCACTTCCGCCTCCGCGTCGGGCTCGCCGGCGGCTAAACGCCGGTGCAGCCGTTTTGACTTTGACCACGGGTGGGCCCCGGTTGACTCTGTTGAGTCAATGACAGGTGGGGCCCCCTTCTGCTAATTATCTAGATTAGTTTAAACTAAATTAAATTAGTTAATTAGCCACTAACACCCTGGACCCACGCGTCAGGTTTGACCTGGATCGGGTCTGTTGACTTGCTGAGGTCAGCATGACCTCATGCTGACGCAGTAAACCTTTTCTGAAATTAAAATAAATCTAAAATGATTTATAAATTCCAGAAATTTTTGCAAACTTCAAAAATTCATATAAATTCAACCGTAGCTCCAAATCAAACAAGTTATATATGAAAAATGATCAGAAAAATCCAATCTATCCATCTGTACTAGTTTCATGCATGTTTAAACAAACTAACTTGAGGTTTAGTGCAGAACAAGATAAAACACTTTAAAGGGCCATTTATGAGTTTGAAATTTGAATCTTTGGTTCAAATTGATTCAAACCCATCTGGTTTTAGTTGCATTAGCACAACACACTCATATTGCCATGTTTCATGCATGCATCATATTGTCGCACATTGTTTGGTGATGGTTGTGTATCGGTGTTCTTTGCGGCAGGTTCTGCCTCCGAGGAGTACCGTGATTACCCTAGCGAAGAACCGTATCCGTGCATCGATCCATCAGGCAAGCAACCAACCATTTGATCATATCGATACAATCCCATGTTCTCGCTCTTGCTCTCTTTTACTGCATTAAGACAACGCATTTCAAACTGCTGTGTGCTACGATAGTTGAACCCATTTCCTCTGCATGACCTGTCATTGCCACAGTAATTAGATGAAACCCACTAGCATGTGTAGGAATTGATTGAGCCATATGTATGTGTTGTTCCTACCTTGCTATGCCTGCTATGCTTAGAGTCGTGTCAGGCCTGGTTCATCTGGGTGATGGGCTAGAGTGAAATGATCATGTCGGTAATGAGAGTGATGTGGTGAACACGATTTTGTAAAAGGTATCGATGAGAGGCCATGTAGGAGTACATGGTGGGTTGTTTCATTGAAGCCGACCTTAAGAACTGAGATCTGTATGCGTGATTTAAGATTCAGCTACTACCATGCATTGGGCCCTGAAATATGACCCCGCTCGACTTCTTATTCACCCTAGTCCTCTGTCCAGGAGTTGCAAGTAGTTTCTGGTGTTTGTAGCTTGCTGGAGGCCGTGGACAGCGCTGACCGCGGGGTGGGCTGTGATGCGGTAGGTACGTGGCACGGTGTACCGAATACCCGTTAGGTATCTCGGGAACCCTGTACACATTGTTCGGGGCCGTATGGGAAACCTCGCCTGGACTCCCTGCGGATGGAACCTGGATAGGCGATAAACCTGGACTAGAGACTTAGGTGTTTAGGTAGGTCGTGGTCTACACCCACGTCGGCTTTCGCTTGAAGTCTGCCGAGCACATGTCGTGTGCAGACGCTAAGTGGTGGAAACATGTATGAAGAAGTACACCCCTGCAGGGTTAACATGATCTATTCGAATAGCCGCGTCCACGGTAAAGGACTACTTGGTTGCTTATACAGTTCATAGACAAGTGAATGGATACTACTAAAAATCTCAAGATAAGCGTGAGTACCGAGGATGGCTCTTTCGTAGGATGACGGAGGTGGATCCTCGGTGGTGTATTGAAGTGGTGAGTAGTGGACTCGTGTGCGCAAAACCATTTCAAGTTGGAGTCTCGTAGGATAGCTTAGCCAAGAGTCAAAGCTGGCTTGCTGCAATAACTCCACCAACCCTTCTTGATAATGTGCATGTATGTAGGATCTGACGTAAGTCTTGCTGGGTACCTTTGTACTCATGTTGCTATAATTTACATTTTACAGAAGGCGCTGCAACCCCTTCTGATGGGTTCTTCGTAGACGTTGACATCGACGAGTAGACTAAGGCCCAGGTGGTAATCCTGAGCTTGTGAAGGTCCACGTAGTATAGCTAGGCTTTCCAAGCCTCTTTTATTTTACTAGTTGTCTGTACCCAGACAAGTTACTTCCGCTGCTGGTTTGTATGACTGTATGACGTGAATGTGGGTCGTGTGACCCGTACTTGTATGTATGTTATGTATGGCTCTCTGAGCCTTTAAATAAAGTACTTGTGTCGTAGAGTCATGTTGTGATGCCTTGTTGTATTTGCACATATCGAGCATATTGTGTGTATGATTGAAATGCTTGGTATGTGTGGGATCTGACTATCTAGTTGTTTATCTTTAGTAGCCTCTCTTACCGGGAAATGTCTCCTAGTGTTTCCATTGAGCCATGGTAGCTTGCTACTGCTCCGGAACACTTAGGCTGGCCGGCATGTGTCCTTCTTCGTTCCTGTGTCTGTCCCTTCGGGGAAATGTCACGCATTGAGTACCGGAGCCCTGTTAGCCCGCTACAGCCCGGTTTACCGGAGTCCTGCTAGCCCAGTGCTACAGCCCGGACCCACTTGCTGATGACCGACACGTTCGATGCTGGGTCATGGATGCCTGTCCCTGTAAGTCTGTGCCACTTTGGGTTTACGACTAGTCATGTCAGCCCGGGCTCCTTATCATATGGATGCTAGCGACATCATCATATACGTGAGCCAAAAGGCGCAAATGGTCCCGGGCAAAGGTAAGGCGACACCCGTGGAAATACCGTGCGTAAGGCCGCAAGGTGATATGAGGTGTTACAGGCTAGATCGATGTGACATTGAGTCGGGGTCCTGACAGCGTTGGCATCAGAGCCGGACTGCCTATAGGTTCTCCAAGCCAAACTGGTCGATGTTGAGTCTAGAAATGCTTTAGTTATATGTAGGGGAATTGATTGTGGGATGGTACGTAAGGCTCTTTTTACTTCTTTACCTCATGGCATTCTGATCTGAGTCAGTCCATTCTTCTACCGGGGCTTAAGGATTAGGATCTTCTCTCTCTATCAGGTTCACGTGTTACGAATCAGTAGTACCTTATAGGTTTGATGGCTACAAGCCTAGTTCAGTTCTACTACCTTGTTATGCTGATAAGTTGAACCCAGAACCTTGATATGATATTGTTGAGTGTCTATGCAATTTTTTGATAAATGTCTCAAACCCTTCTTGAGCATTTACAGCCGTTATGCTGTCGAAATTTTGCTAGAAATTCTAATGCCTTTGCATTATGGTTGTGCTTTCAGATGGCCACTCGCGACCAAAATCAAGTGGTTCGCCTGACCCGATGCATTGGTGTGACCGGTCATACGGCCATGTTAGTCCGAGTGATGATCGAGACGGGTTACCATTGGTATCCTGAATACACGGTTGAAGAGCAGTTTCGAGATTTTAACCAAAGCCAGTATCTTTGCACCGTCCGGATATTTCCCTCTTATCCTGGTTCTACCGAGGCTCTTCACTGTTCCTATGGGCTCGGTGTTACTATTGAGATGGTTGTGCAAGATGCGGCTTATTCTATGATGACCATCATGCGAGTCAGGACTGGCCTGCTTCGCAACACCGACTTTCGGTATATGCCAGCTTCACTTCCTGGAGCGCACGGTTATCTCCGGGCTATCTATGCTGACCCCAGTCAGGAGGACTCACTAACTCGCACCACTGCTGAGTTGCTCAAGGATAAGGACCGAGAGAATCGGGCCTTGAGAATGGAGCTTTTCAACACCCGCGCCGATCATTGGGCCACCTTGACTCGGTTTGCACCGGCTGTGCAAGCTGGATGCATGGATATGAGAGATCTGTATCCTGTTAGGTCTGCTCTGCCGGACATGATGGATTGGCGTGATGTGGGAGGCATCACCCCACCTCGTGGTCCTCGCAGGCCACCGTTTGTTGGTCCAAGACCTCACCCTAGCCCTTTTGGTCCATAGGCTCCTCAGGACCGTTTGTTTCCGGATGCTCACGTTGAACTTCCAGGCTATGGAGGAGACTTCTATGAGAACTACTATGGAGATGACTAAGATAGTAGTAGTTCCACTAGGTATTGTAATAGTTGTATTTCCACCGTCCTGCGTGACTTGTGGAATATGACTTAGCGTGTAGTAATTCCGGGGGTGTAGGAAAAATAATGTATAGGAGCTTGGGATGCCTCTGATGATATGTAATCCTCCTCTCACCGTAGTAGTACTTGTTGGTCTTGTACTAAACCTCGTATGGTGTGTATGACGATGGAATAAAAGAAGTAGTTTCTGTATCTACCATGTCATACGGATGATCATCTTGCATTCTGAGTTGTCCATTACATTCTACATTCTATGTCGGAATCTTGTCATGTTGGACTAAACCATTGTCTTGTTTTTCCTAGGATGGTCAACACCCGCAACAACCCTGCTCCCCCAGAGCAGGCCGAAGGCAGCAGAATTGGGGATACAAATCTGCTTCACCCTCCCTCTCTGGCAGAAGTTATGCTAGAGGCTGAGAGAAACAAGTGGGAGACCAACCTTTTGTTGGAGCGTATTGAACAGAACACAGCACACCATCAGAGGACTAACTTGGTGTCACTCAGTGATTTCATCAAGTTACATCCACCCACGTTCCACCACTCCGTCGAGCCTCTCGACGCTGATGACTGGCTTCGCAGTATTTCTCACAAACTGCATTCTGCACTCGTAGCTGAGGCTGATAGGGTCACCTTTGCTGCATATCATCTCGAAGGCCCCGCCAGTCTCTGGTGGGAGAATTATGAAGCTATGCGCCCAGCGGGCCACGTCACTACTTGGGCTGAATTCAGCGAGGCTTTCCATGAACATCACATTCCGGAGGGTCTCATGGACCGTAAACGTGAGGAGTTCTGTAGTTTCACTCAAGGTTGACTCTCTGTTGACGCTTACAGCAGGGAGTTTGGTAACCTTGCCTGTTATGCAACGGAGGAAGTTTCTACTGATGCCAAGAAGCAGGCAAGGTTCCGTAAGGGGCTTAGTCCTAAGCTTCGCCGCGACCTCCGTCTGCATGAGTGCACATCTTTTCAGAAGCTTGTTAACAAAGCCATCAGTGCTGAGACTGGTCAGACTGATTATGAAGCAACACGCAAGCATGGCCGTGACTTGGGTTCCTCATCTGGTGCTGGTCCTCAGAAGCGCCGTGTGTGGGTGCCTAACACTGCCCTGCCACCCAGGTTCACACCGAGGCCATCCTTCCAGGCGCCTCGCCCAGCTCAGCCATATGCACCAGCCAAGCCCTATGGTGGTCCAACCAACAATGCTCCTCCACGTACCAGTTCCGTGACTTGTTTCAAGTGTGGGGAATCAGGCCACTATATGCGCGAGTGTCCCCAAACCAACCCCAACCAGACAGCAAAAACTGTTGGCCGCGGCAAGCCGACAGGGAAAGTGTTCTACGCCAAGCCGGCCACCACTGCTCGTGGCCATGTTAATTGTGTTTCTGCGGAAGAGGCTCAAGAAGATCCCAACGTCGTTCTCGGTACGCTCCTTGTTAATTGCCACCCGGCATCTGTTCTTTTCGATACAGGAGCATCTCATTCATTTATATCCGAGAGCTATGCTCGTCTGCATAACACCACATTCTGTGAGATGCCCACCTCTATGGTAATTCAAACTCCGGGATCCAAATGGCAAACTTCTAGAGTAAGCCATGGAAATGAAATTCAAGTCGACAAACTTGTTTTTCTCGCATCTTTGATAGCCCTCAAATCTTCGGATATTAATATCATCTTGGGTATGGACTGGATGTCAGCCCATCATGCCAAAATTGATTGCTTCTCTAGGACTGTTCAACTCACCCATCCTTCGGGGAAGATAGTCAATGTCTTGACCCGAATAGCCAAGCGACAGTTATATTCTCTTAACGCCAGCCCTTTGCCAGACCTTGAGGACGTTCCGGTAGTCCGTGACTTTCTGGATGTCTTCCTAGAGGAATTGCCAGGTGTTCCACCTGACAGAGATGTCGAATTCGTGATAGATCTCATTCCAGGAACTGTCCCGATTTCCAGAAGACCCTACAAGATGGCACCTTTTGAACTAGCCGAGCTTAAGAAACAACTCGATGAGTCCTTGAAAAAGGGTTTCATCCGACCTAGTTCATCTCCTTGGGCTTGCCCCGTCCTCTTCGTCAAGAAGAAGGATGGTACGGACCGGATGGTTGTAGATTATCGACCTGTCAACTTGGTCACAATTAAGAACAAGTATCCGCTCCCCAGGATCAACGACCTGTATGATCAGCTCGCTGGATCCTCAGTCTTCTCTAAAATGGATTTGAGGTTGGGCTACCATCAAATCAAAATCAGAAATGGGGACATTCCGAAAACGGCCTTTGTTACTCGTTATGGCCAATACGAGTACACCGTCATGTCCTTCGGTTTAACCAATGCTCCAGCCACCTTCTCTCGGTTGATGAACTCAATCTTCATGGAGTATTTGGATAAATTCATCGTGGTTTACCTCGATGATATACTCATATACTCCAAGAACGAGGAAGAACATGCCGAACACCTAAGGCTAGTGTTGAAGAAACTTCGAGAGCATCGCCTTTATGCCAAATTTTCTAAATGTGAATTCTGGTTGTCAGAAGTGACCTATCTTGGACATGTAATTTCTGGTAAAGGCATTGCTGTTAACCCTGAGCGAGTTCAAGCCGTCCTTAATTGGACTCCACCTGAATCGGTCAAGCAAGTTCGGAGTTTCCTTGGCCTAGCGAGCTATTGCCGTCGTTTTCTCGAGAATTTCTCCAAAGTTGCCAAACCTCTAACTGAACTCCTCAAGAAAGATAAAAAGTTCGAGTGGACTCCACAATGTGAGCACAGTTTCCAGGAACTGAAAAGACGTTTAACCTCTGCTCCCGTACTGGTACCACCGGATTTTTCCAAGGATTTTGTTATCTACTGCGACGCCTCGCGACAAGGACTAGGCTGTATTCTCATGCAAGATCGACACGTAATTGCTTATGCTTCACGGCAATTACACCCACATGAGGAAAACTACCCCACTCATGATCTAGAGCTTGCAGCTGTAGTCCATGCACTCAAAACATGGTGACATTACCTTCTCGGTAATCGTTGCGAAATCTACACTGATCACCAAAGTCTGAAGTATATATTCACCCAACCGGATTTAAATCTCAGGCAAAGACGTTGGGTCGAGTTGATCACAGATTTCGACTTAGGAATAACTTACACCCCAAGGAAAGCCAACGTCATGGCTGATGCGCTAAGTCGTAAATCTTATTGTAACAACCTGATGTTACAACAAAGTCAACCGCTTCTCCATGAGGAATTTCGGAAGCTTAACCTTCACATTGTTCCTCAAGGATTTCTTTCCACCTTGGTGGCGAAACCTACTCTTACGGATCAAATCATCGCTGCCCAAAAGCGAGATAAGGGAATATCTAAGATCAAGGAGAACATTGCTAGCGGAGGTGCTAGATGTGTCTCCACAAATGATCATGGTGTTGTGTACTTTGAGAACCGTTTACTGGTTCCCAAGAACCAGCATCTACGACAGTTGATCCTTAAGGAGGCTCATGAATCTCCTCTCACCATTCATCCCGGCAGTACCAAGATGTATCAGGACCTACGCCAGAGGTTCTGGTGGACTAGGATGAAGAGAGAAATTGCTCAGTATATTGCTAATTGCGACGTCTGCCGTCGGGTAAAAGCAGAGCATCAACGGCCTGCTGGCACCCTTCAACCCCTAGCTATTCCTGAATGGAAATGGGATAAAATTGGTATGGACTTCATCACCGGTTTTCCCAGGACCAAGAGAGGGAATAACGCTATCTTCGTCGTTATCGACCGTCTTTCCAAAGTGGCCCATTTCTTACCTGTTCGTGAGAGTATAACTACTAGTCAGTTAGCAGACTTGTACATCTCCCGAATAGTGTCTCACCATGGTGTTCCTTTGGAAATTAACTCAGATCGAGGAAGTCTTTTCACCTCTCGATTTTGGGAAAGTTTCCAAAATGCTATGGGAACCCGCCTTTCTTTTAGTACCGCTTTCCACCCTCAATCAAGTGGTCAAGTGGAACGCGTCAACCAGATTCTAGAAGACATGCTTCCAGCTTCTGTTATCTCATTCGGAATGGAGTGGGAGAAATGCCTTCCATTTGCCGAATTTGCTTATAACAACAGCTATCAATCCAGCTTGGGCAAAGCCCCTTTTGAAGTTCTCTATGGACGAAGGTGTCGAATGCCTCTTAACTGGTCAGAAACCGGGGAAAGACAATTCTTTGGCCCGGATATGATTCAGGAAGCAGAGGAGCAAGTTCGCATCATTCGTGAAAAGTTGAAAACAGCCCAATCTCGTCAAAAGAGTCAATATGACCGAAAACATAAGGCTATGACTTTTGAGGTTGACGAGAAGGCTTACCTTCGGGTTACTCCTCTGAAGGGAACCCATCGCTTCGGTATCAAGGGAAAATTGGCTCCTCGTTACATTGGACCCTTTTGCATTCTCGCAAAATGAGGAGAAGTTGCCTACCAATTGGAACTACCTCCGCATCTCTCCAGAGTCCACGACGTCTTCCATGTTTCTCAACTCAGGCGTTGCTTCTCGGATCCTATCCGTGGAGTAGACCACGAAACGCTTGATCTCCAAGATAATCTCACGTATCGAGAGTACCCCGTTCGTATCCTCTATCAAGCTGAGCGTACCACTCGACGTCATAATATCAAGTTTCTCAAGGTTCAATGGTCGCACCATTCTGAGAATGAAGCAACTTGGGAAAGGGAGGATCATCTTCGACTCGAGTATCCCGCCTTCTTCCCGGAGGAACCCAAATCTCGGGTCGAGATTTTTTTTTGAGTGGGGGTGAGTTGTCACACCCTAGCTAGTTCATGCATTAGAGTGTTGCATCATGTCTATCCTTTCATCAGAAACTTGAAATGGGGATGTCAGAACCCCCAGCCCCCTCTGAAACCAACTAGGGTTTACTAAAAACTTTTTCAATGAACCTGAAATGCCCTTCTAAAATGTCCATCATTTTTGTCTTGGTTCAGAACCTCTGCCAAAAGTGTTGCACAATTTTCTAGGTCATCTTAGGGTCTTTGAATTAAATGATAAGTATTTGAATTTGGGCATTTAAAATTATATAAAATATTTCAAATGCT
Source organism: Triticum dicoccoides (assembly GCF_002162155.2). NCBI lineage: Eukaryota > Viridiplantae > Streptophyta > Magnoliopsida > Poales > Poaceae > Triticum > Triticum dicoccoides. Next base: position 300,706,513 of record NC_041392.1, on the reverse strand, counting down.
CAAATATTCCTAAACTGAAATGTTTCATGTTGGAAATAATCCAACTATGGACCAGAAGCAGTTTGGTGATTTTAGGAGTTGCCTAGGTATTTTTAATAATTCAACAAAGTTGCAGAAAAATAGAAAAAGAAAAAAAACACAAAGGAAAACTTACCTGGCGCCTGCAACCCGGCCCACCTGCCGGCCCAGCCCAGCGCCGCGCCAGCGAGCTGCTTGCCCGGCCAGGCAGGCAGGCAGGTGCTCGACGGCGAGCACCGCATGGGTGCCACGCACCTGCTCGCCGCCTCGCCGCTCCACTCGCCCGGCTAACGCCGTGGATCGACCCCTCTCTCCCCCGAACCCCCCAGACGTCCCCTCTCCTCTCCAGCTCCTCCCCCTCGCGCTCCCCAGCCATGGCCAACGCCACCGCCGCCGCTCCATCGCCGTAGCCGCGCTCCCCGCCGCCCGTGCGTCGTCTCGTCGTGTCCAGGAGCTCCGCCGCCGTCCACTTCGTCGAGCTACCCGAGCCCCGTGTGCTCGCAAGGCCGAGTCCACCGCACCGACCTCGCCCGAGTCCGCCGTCGCCGGAGATCCCCTTCAATGCCGTCGCCGCATCAGCTCGTCCCCGACCTCGCCGGTGGCCTCTACGGGTGCTCTATGAGCCTAGCTACCCCTCCTACCCTTCCTCTCTCGCCCCCGAGCCGTGTAGCCACCGCACGAAGATCACCCGCACGCACCGCCATGGATCTCGTCGCTGACGTGCTCCCGCCATCCTCCGGCCACCTCACGGTGTCCAACGCACTCACCACGTTGTGTTGAGTCCAACCGTACACTCCCCGCACCTCACCGCACACCCTAGCTCTGAGTTCGCCTTCACCCGAACTCCGGTGACCGCCTAGGTCGTCGCCGGCGCCAACTCCGGCCACCCCGACCTCAACTCGCTCCACCAAGAGCTGCGGTTCGTCCCCAGCTCCACATAGATGCCTTCCGCGCCCCATTTGGTGGCCGGAACGGCCAAAACCACTTCCGCCGCCGCGTCGGGCTCGCCGGCGGCTAAACACCGGTGCAGCCGTTTTGACTTTGACCACGGGTGGGTCCCGGTTGACTCTGTTGAGTCAATGATAGGTGGGGCCCCCTTCTGCTAATTATCCAGATTAGTTTAAAATAAATTCAATTAGTTAATTTGCCACTGACACCCTGGACCCACGCGTCAGGTTTGACCTGGACCGGGTCTGTTGACTTGCTGAGGTCAGCATGACCTCATGCTGACGCAGTAAACCTTTTCTGAAATTAAAATAAATCTAAAATGATTTATAAATTCCAGAAATTGTTGCAAACTTCAAAAATTCATATAAATTCAACCGTAGCACCAAATCAAACAAGTTATATATGAAAAATGATCAGAAAAATCCAATCTATCCATCTGTACTAGTTTCATGCATGTTTAAACAAAATAACTTGAGGTTTAGTGCAAAACAAGATAAAACACTTTAAAGGGCCATTTATGAGTTTGAAATTTGAATCTTTGGTTCAAATTGATTCAAACCCATCTGGTTTTAGTTGCATTAGCCCAACACACTCATATTGCCATGTTTCATGCATGCATCATATTGTCGCACATTGTTTGGTGATGGTTGTGTATCGGTGTTCTTTGCGGCTGGTTCTGCCTCCGAGGAGTACCGTGATTACCCTAGCGAAGAACCGTATCCGTGCATCGATCCATCAGGCAAGCAACCAACCATTTGATCATATCGATACAATCCCATGTTCTCGCTCTTGCTCTCTTTTACTGCATTAAGACAACGCGTTTCAAACTGCTGTGTGCTACGGTAGTTGAACCCATTTCCTCTGCATGACCTGCCATTGCCACAGTAATTAGATGAAACCCAGTAGCATGTGTAGGAATTGATTGAGCCATATGTATGTGTTGTTCCTACCTTGCTATGCCTGCTATGCTTAGAGTCGTGTCAGGTCTGGTTCATCTGGGTGATGGGCTAGAGTGAAATGATCATGTCGGTAATGAGAGTGATGTGGTGAACACGATTTGGTAAAGGTATCGATGAGAGGCCATGTAGGAGTACATGGTGGGTTGTTTCATTGAAGCCGACCTTAAGAACTGAGATCTGTATGCGTGATTTAAGATTCAGCTACTACCATGCATTGGGCCCTGAAATATGACCCCGCTCGACTTCTTATTCACCCTAGTCCTCTGTCCAGGAGTTGCAAGTAGTTTCTGGTGTTTGTAGCTTGCTGGAGGCTGTGGACAGCGCTGACCGCAGGGTGGGCTGTGATGCGGTAGGTACGTGGCACGGTGTACCGAATACCCGTTAGGTATCTCGGGAACCCTGTACACATCGTTCGGGGCCGTATGGGAAACCTCGGCCGAACTCCCTGCGGATGGAACCTGGATAGGCGATAAACCTGGACTAGAGACTTAGGTGTTTAGGTAGGTCGTGGTCTACACCCACGTCGGCTTTCGCTTGAAGTCTGCCGAGCACATGTCGTGTGCAGACGCTAAGTGGTGGAAACATGTATGAAGAAGTACACCCCTGCAGGGTTAACATGATCTATTCGAATAGCCGCGTCCGCGATAAAGGACTACTTGGTTTCTTATATAGTTCATAGACAAGTGAATGGATACTACTAAAAATCTCAAGATAAGCGTGAGTGCCGAGGATGGCTCTTCCGTAGGATGACGGAGGTGGATCCTCGGTGGTGTATTGAAGTGGTGAGTACTGGACTCGTGTGCGCAAAACCATTTCAAGTTGGAGTCTCGTAGGATAGCTTAGCCAAGAGTTAAAGCTGGCTTGCTGCAATAACTCCACCAACCCTTCTTGATAATGTGCATGTAGGTAGGATCTGACATAAGTCTTGCTGGGTACCTTTGTACTCATGTTGCTATAATTTACATTTTACAGAAGGCGCTGCAACCCCTTCTGATGGGTTCTTCGTAGACGTTGACATCGACGAGTAGACTAAGGCCCAGGTGGTAATCCTGAGCTTGTGAAGGTCCACGTAGTATAGCTAGGCTTTCCAAGCCTCTTTTATTTTACTAGTTGTCTGTACCCAGACAAGTTACTTCCGCTGCTGGTTTGTATGACTGTATGACATGAATGTGGGTCATGTGACCCGTACTTGTATGTATGTTATGTATGGCTCTCTGAGCCTTTAAATAAAGTACTTGTGTCGTAGAGTCATGTTGTGATGCCCTATTGTATTTGCACATATCGAGCATATTGTGTGTATGATTGAAATGCTTGGTATGTGTGGGATCTGACTATCTAGTTGTTTATCTTTAGTAGCCTCTCTTACCGGGAAATGTCTCCTACTGTTTCCATTGAGCCATGGTAGCTTGCTACTGCTCCGGAACACTTAGGCTGGCCGGCATGTGTCCTTCTTTGTTCCTGTGTCTGTCCCTTCGGGGAAATGTCACGCATTGAGTACCGGAGCCCTGTTAGCCCGCTATAGCCCGGTTTACCGGAGTCCTGCTAGCCCAGTGCTACAGCCCAGACCCACTTGCTGATGACCGACACGTTCGATGCTGGGTCATGGATGCCTGTCCCTGTAAGTCTGTGCCACTTTGGGTTTACGACTAGTCATGTCAGCCCGGGCTCCTTATCATATGGATGCTAGCGACATCATCATATACGTGAGCCAAAAGGCGCAAACGGTCCCGGGCAAAGGTAAGGCAACACCCGTGGAAATACCGTGCGTGAGGCCGCAAGGTGATATGAGGTGTTACAGGCTAGATCGATGTGACATTGAGTCGGGGTCCTGACAGTTACTATCTACAAAGCTCGAATTATCTCAAAAATGTTTTTGACAAGTTCAAGGTGTTGACTACGATGAGATTTTCTCACTCGTATCGATGCTTAAAAATTATGTCTGAATCATGTTAGCAGTTGCCACATTTTATGAAATCTGGCAAATGGATGTCAAAACTGCATTCCTTAATGGATTTCTTAAAGAAGAGTTGTATATGATGCAACCAGAAGGTTTTGTCGATCCTAAAGGTTCTAACAAAGTGATCAAGCTCTAGCGATCCATCTATGGACTGGTACAAACATCTCGGAGTTGGAATATATGCTTTGATAAAGTGATCAAAGCATATGGTTTTATACAGACTTCCAGTGAAGCCTCTATTTACAAGAAAGTGAGTGGGAGCACTACAACATTTCTGATAAGTATATGTGAATGACATATCATTGATCGGAAATAATGTAGAATTTTCTGGAAAGCATAAAGGAATGTTTGAAAGGAGTTTTTCAAAGAAAGACCTCAGTGAAGCTACTTACATATTGAGCATCAAGATCTATAGAGATAGATCTAGACGCTTGATATATTTTCAATCAGTACACACCTTGACAAGATTTTGAAGTACTTCAAAATGGAATAGCCAAAGAAGGAGTTCTTACCTGTGTTGCAAGGTGTAAAGTTGAGTAAAGACTCAAAACCCGACCACGGTAGAAAATAGAAAGAGAATGAAAAGTCATTCCCTATGCCTCAGTCATAGGTTCTACAAAGTATGCTATGCTGTGTACCAGACCTATTGTGTACCACACCATAAGTTTGGCAAGAGGGTACAATAGTGATACAGGAGTGGATCACTGGACATCGGTCCAAAATATCCTTAGTGGAATAAGGAAATGTTTCTCGGTTATGGAGGTGACAAAGAGTTCGTCATAAAGAGTTATGTCGATGCAAGCTTTGACACCGATCTGGATGACTCTAAGTCTCGATCTAGATACATATTGAAAGTGGGAGCAATTAGCTAGAGTAGCTCCATGCAAAGCATTGTATACATAGAAAATTTGCAAAATACATACGACTCTAAATGTGGCAGACCCATTGACTAAATTTCTCTCACAAGCAAAACATGATCACTCTTTGGGTGTTAATCACATAGCGATGTGAACTAGATTATTGACTCTAGTAAACCCTTTGGGTGTTAGTCAGATGGAGTTGTGAACTAATCACATAAAGATGTGGACTATTGGTGTTAAATCACATGACGATGTGAACTAGATTATTGACTCTAGTGCAAGTGGGAGACTGAAGGAAATATGCCCTAGAGGCAATAGTAAAGTTGTTATTTATATTTCCTTATATCATGATAAATATTTATTATTCATGCTAGAATTGTATTAACCGGAAACTTAGTACATGTGTGAATACATAGACAAACAGAGTGTCACTAGCTTGCCTCTACTTGACTAGCTCGTTGCATCAATGATGGTTATGTTTCCTAACCATAGACATCAGTTGTCATTTGATTAATGGGATCACATCATTAGAGAATGATGTGATTGACTTGACCATCCGTTAGCTTAGCATGATGATCATTTAGTTTGTTGCTATTACTTTCTCCATAACTATACATGTTCCTATGACTATGAGATCATGCAACTCCCGAATACCGGAGGAACACTTTGTGTGCTACCAAACGTCACAACATAACTGGGTGATTATAAAGGTGCTCTACAGGTGTCTCCGATGGTGTTTGTTGAGTTGGCATGTATCAAGATTAGGATTTGTCACTCCGATTATCAGAGAGGTATCTCTGGGCCCTCTCGGTAATGTACATCACTATAAGCCTTGCAAGCAATGTAGCTAATGAGTTAGTTACGGGATGTAGCATTATGGAACGAGTAAAGAGACTTGCCGGTAATGAGATTGAACTAGGTATTTAGATACCGACGATCCAATCTCGGGCAAGTAACATACCGATGACAAAGGGAACAACGTATACCATTATGCGGTTTGACCGATAAAGATCTTTGTAGAATATGTAGGAGCCAATATGAGCATCCAGGTTTCGCTATTGGTTATTAATCGGAGACATGTCTCGGTCTTGTCTACATAGTTCTTGAACCCATAGGGTCCACACGCTTAACGTTCGGTGATGATTGGTATTATGAGTTTATGTGATTTGATGTACCGAAGGTGGTTCAGAGTCCCTGATGAGATCACGGACATGACAAGGAGTCTCGAAATGATCGAGCCGTAAAGATCGATATATTGGAAGGCTATATTCAGACATCAGAAAGGTTTCGAGTGATCCGGGTATTTTTTGGAGTACCGGGGGAGTTACGGGAATATGGGAGTACATATGGGCCTTAGTGGGCTTTAAGGGAAAAAGAGGAGAAGCCACGAGGGCTGGCCGCGTGCCCCCCATGGGCCTAGTCTGAATTGGACTAAAGGAGGGGTTGCGCCCCCTCTTTCCTTATCCTCCCCTTCTCCTTCCTTCCCCCTCCTAGTAGGACTAGGAAAGGAGGAATCCTACTCCTACTAGGAGGAGGATTCCTCTCCCCCTTGGCGTGCCTAGAGAGGTCGGCCGACCTCCCCTCCCTCCTTTAGATACTTGGGGAGGGGGCACCCTGAACACACAAGTTGATCGGTTGATCTTTTAGCCCTGTGCGGTGCCCCCCTCCACCATAATCCACCTCGGTCATATCGTAGCGGTGCTTAGGCGTAGCCTTGCGTTGGTAGCATCATCATCACCGTCATCACGCCGTCCTGCTGAAGGTACTCTACCTCGAAGCTCTGCTGTATCGGAGTTCGTGGGACATCACCGAGCTGAACGTGTGCTGAACACGGAGGTGCCATACGTTCGGTACTTGGATTGGTCGGATCATGAAGATGTACGACTACATCAACCGCGTTCTCGTAACGCTTCTGCTTACGGTCTACGAGGGTACGTGGACGGCACTCTCCCCTCTCGTTGCTATGCATCACCATGATCTTGCGTGTGCATAGGATTTTTTTTGAAATTATTGCATTTCCCAACACTAGAATCCATTCAACATCGCACTCTTTCCTCCAGATCTTGATCTCTCTAATCCAATTAGGTCCCCCATTGCCCCATAGATGAAAGCATCATTTGAACAAATCACAAGAAAAAGAACGAAGGTCCATAATAATAAAACCAACTTGCTTGCAAGAGACTTGAAAGGAATAAACCTTATCCTTGATGTGATCCACACAAAGATCAATTGTAGAACCCCCAATTGTAGCTTCCAAAGCTGTCGCCACAGAATCCTCCGACAAGCGGAAAGCACAACGACTAAAAGAGACAATCAATGTGAATGCCCTCCTGTGCCCCATTGGATGGGCTGTGTGACCAGTAGATTTGAAAACCTCATCAGAGAAAACCCTACACTTGGAGAAATCCAAGCCAAGGGTAGATCCACCAGAGGAACCCATAGAAGTTGGGTATTGCCTTGATCTAGAGAATACGCCGGAGGAGATCGCCGGAGAAGATCCATAGATTAGTGGATGGGAAGGGAGATCGCTAGTGAGGAGGTCTGCACCATGGTAAGAATGGTTCTTGCTAGAAGCCCGTAGCATCCACGTAAAACTTGCAACAACAAAGTAGATGATGTCTAACTTGTTTTTGGAGGGCATGTTGTGATGTGATATGGTCAAGATATGATGTGATAAACGTTATTGTATGAGATGATCATCTTTTGTAAGATATCTGACAACCAGCATGAGCCTTATGGTTGTCTCTTTATTGTATGAAATGCAAACGCCATGTAATTGCTTTAATTTATCACTATGCGTTAGCAATAGTTGTAGAAGCAACAGTTGGCGAGATGACCACGACGCTATGATGGAGATCAAGGTGTCGAGACGGTGACGATGGAGATCATGACGACGCTTTGGAGATGGAGATCAAAAGCACAAGATGATGATGGCCATATCATGTCACATATTTTGATTGCATGTGATCTTTATATTTTATGCATCTTATGTTGCTTAGAACAACGGTAGCATCATAAGATGATCCCTTCACTAAATTTCAATGTAAAAGTGTTCTCCCTGAGTATGCACCATTGCTACAGTTCTTCGTTTCGAGACACCACATGATGATCGGGTGTGATAGACTCTACGTTCACATACAATGAGTGTAAGACAATTTTACATATGCAGAATACTTGGGTTAAACTTGACGAGCCTAGCATGTACAGACATGGCCTCAGAACACTGGAGTTAGAAAGTTCGAATGTGAGTCATATAGTATATATGATCAACATAGAGACGTTCACCATTGATGACTACCCCATCTCATGTGATGATCGGACATGGGTTAGTTGATTTGGATCATGTATCACTTAGATGACTTGAGGGATGTCTATTTAACTGGGAGTTCATTAGTAATTTGATTAATTGAACTTAATTTATCATGAACTTAGACTTGATAGTTTTGCATATCTATGTTGTAGATCAATAGCTCGCGATATAGCTCCTATATTTTTTTGATATGTTCCTAGAGAAAACTAAGTTGAAAGATGATAGTAGCAATGATACAGACTGGGTCTGTGATCTGAAGATTATCCACATTGCTGCATAGAAGAATTATGTTCTTGATGCACCGCTAGGTGACAAATCTATTGCACGAGCAGATGCAGTTGTTATGAACATTTTGCAAACTTGATATGATGACTACTTGATAGTTTAGTGCGCCATGCTTTACGGCTTAGAACTGAGACTTCAAAAATGTTTTGAACCCCATGGAGCATATGAGATGTTCCAAGAGATGAAAATTGGTATTTCATATTCATGCCCGTGTCAAGAGGTATGAGACCTCTAACAAGTACTTTGCCTACAAGATGGAGGAGAATAGCTCAGCCATGTACTCGGAATGTCTAGGTACTACAATCACTTGAATCAAGTGGGAGTTATTCTTCCAGATAAGATAGTGATGTCTACTATGCAACTTTATTCTTTTAGACACGTGTTGGGCCTCCAAGCGTAGAGTTTTGTAGGACAGTAGCAATTTTCCCTAAAGTGGATGACCTAAGTTTTATCAATCCGTGGGAGGCGTAGGATGAAGATGGTCTCTCTCAAACAACCCTGCAACCAAATAATAAAGGGTCTCTTGTGTCCCCAACACACCAAATACAATGGTAATTTGTATAGGTGCACTAGTTCAGCGAAGAGATGGTGATACAAGTGTAATATGTATGGTACAAATATATTTTTATAATCTGAATAATTAAAAACGGCAAGGTAGCAAATAGTAAACGGGCACAAAAACGGTATTGCAATGCTTGAAAATGAGGCCTAGGGTCCGTACTTTCGCTAGTGCAATCTCTCAACAGTGCTAATATAATTGGATCATATAACCACCCCTCAAAGTGCGATGAAGAATCACTCCAAAGTTCCTATCTAGCGAAGAACATAAGAAGAAATTATTTGTAGGGTACGAAACCACCTCGAAGCTATTCTTTCCGATAGATCTATCCAAGAGTTCGTACTAAAATAACATCAAATAATTTCAGATTCATAATACTCAATACAACAAAAAGAACCTCAAAGAGTGCCCCAAGATTTCTACCGAAGAAACAAAGACAAGAACGTGCATAAACCCCCATGCGTAGATTACCCCAATGTCACCTCGGGAATCCGCGAGTTGAGTGCCAAAACACATATCAAGTGAATCAATATGATACCCAATTGTCACCACGAGTATTCATATGCAAGACATATATCAAGTGCTCTCAAATCCATAAAAGTATTCAGTCCGATAACAACGAAATCTCAAAGGGAAAAACTCAATTGAACACAACAAGATAGAGAGGGGAAAACACCATATGATCCGACTATATTAACAAAGCCCGAGATACATCAAGATCGTGACATCTCAAGAACACAAGAAATAGAGGGAGAGAGATTAAACAAATAGCTACTGGTACAAACCCTCAGCCCCTAGGGTGGACTACTCCCTCCTCGTCATGGTGGCCACCGGGATGATGAAGATGGCCACCGGAGATGATTCCCCCCTCCGGCAGGGTGCCGGAACGGGGTTTAGATTGGTTTTCGGTGTCTACAGAGGCCTGCGGCGGCGGAACTTCTGATCTAGGTTTTCCCTGAGGGTTTTCGGAATATTTGGGAATTTATAGGGTAAAGAGGGGGTGCGGGAGGCCACCGAGGTGGGCACAACCCACCTGGGCGCGCCTGGGCCCCCAGGCGCGCCCTGGTGGGTTGTGCCCCTGTCAGGGCACCCCCAGGTGTTGCTCTCACCCATTGGTGGTCTTTTGGTCCATAAAATATCCACAAAAAGTTTCACGGTGTTTGGACTCCGTTTGATAGATTTCCAGCAATGTAAAAAACAAGAAAAAAAAACAGCAACTGGCACTGGGCACTGGGTCAATAGGTTAGTCCCAAAAAATGATATAAAGTTGCTATAAAATGATTGTGAAACATCCAAGAATGATAATATATCAGCATGAATACTTCATAAATTATAGATACGTTGGAGACGTATCAGCATCCCCAAGCTTAGTTCCTACTCGTCCTCGAGTAGGTAAATGATAAAAGAAATACTTCATAAATAATTTATGAAGTGTGAATGCTAGTAAAGTGCACAAGTTTGATCAATGACAATTTCAATCACTTTTCCTAGCATCATAACAAAAATTCTTTCTCATAAAATTTCTCATGTTAAAGTAGCAAACAATTCACATGTTAAGGATCAAACAATGAATTCTCTTGAAACTCAACAACCTATGTTCTCAGTCACCAAACTTTGCAATTCAACTTATTCAATAGAGTCTAAGTAAGAGCTACACATACTCAACCATCATATAATCTTCTATGATTGCTAACACTCACTGCATACACATGAGCAAAATGTTTCAACCAGACACATAGAAAGATAGGGGCTTATAATTTCATCTCCCAACGTATTCACCTCAAGGGTGATGTCAACAATAATAACTCATGCTACCCATATCCAACTGGATATATGTGCCTAGATCTTTCCTCACCACATGATGCTTGCCAGAAGAGAAAAATAAAAAGGAATTGAGATAAATACTTCGACTGCATGCATAAAAGTAAATACATAAAAGTAAAAGATAGGCCCTTCATAGAGGGAAGCAGAGGTTGCCATGCGCTTAGTTGTTTGTATGCTCAACCCCTTAGTGCAAAAGAACATCATGTTATATTGCCCCTTATGATAGCAACCTTTATTATGCAGTCTGTCGTTTTTATTCTTTGCCATCACAAGTTTGTGCAACACTCAATTTTCTCTTACACTAAATGATCTAACACTTTTAGAAGCAATTTTTATTACCATATTGCACCGATGAGAACTTACTTGAAGGATCTTATTCAATTCTTAGGTAGATATGGTGGACTCTTGAAAATGAGATTTGGGTTTAAGGGTTTTTGGATGCACAAGTAGTATCTCTACTTGGTGTGGAATTTTTGGCTAGCAAAGAGGGGGGCAAGCACCACATATTGAAGGATCTATGACAATATAACTTCTATGTGAATATGAACAAACATAAACCATTACGTTGTCCTCCTTGTCCAACGTCAACAATTTTGGCATATAATATTTTTATGGGGGCTCACAATCACAAAAGATTTCCAAGATAGTGTATTTGCATGTGAAAGTTCTCTTCCTTATACTAATTATTCATGAATTGCTTGTATGACCATATTGTGATTGTCAAGCCTCAAAAGATTCACTTTCTAAATCCAATGTGAAGCTACCACTAGGCATGATATGATTTCAACTTCATGACATTCAATTTATTCAACAATTTACTCATAGGATATAAGTGAAGCACAAGAGTAAATGTCAAGCTACTCCAAAAAGATACAAGTGAAGATCATGCAAGTAGTTAAGTAAATGGGTAGCTAATTGAGGACTCTCTCTTATTAAAAACTTTCAGGTCTAAGAATTTTATTAAAACGGCAAGCAAAAAATAAAATAAAATGACATTCTAAGAATAGCACGCATCATGTGAAGAAGCAAAAACTTAGGCTCAACCGATACTAACCGATAATTGTTGAAGAAGAAAGGTGGGATGCCTACCGGGGCATCCCCAAGCTTAGATGCTTGAGACCTCTTGAAATATTATCTTGGGGTGCCTTGGGCATCCCCAAGCTTGAGTTTTTGTGTCTCCTTAATTCCTTTTATATCACGGTTTTCCTAAATCTCAAAAGCTTCATCAACACAAAACTCAACAAGAACTCGTGAGATAAGTTAGTATAAACCAATGCAAAAACCTTATCATTTTCTACTATAGCAAATCACTAAAATTATTATTCAACATTGCATACTAAATGCCTCTACATATTTAATATGCATATCCTCAAATAGAATCATTAAACAAGCAAATATAATAGCAATCTGCCAAAACAGTACAGTCTGTAAAGAATGCAAGAGTACCAATACTTCCCTAACTCCAAAAGTTATGAAAATTTACCACACTGTAGAAAATTTATCAGAGCTCATTCGCAAAAAGTTTCAACATTTTATCACATTCTGACTTTTCTAGGGAATTTTTGCAACATCGATAAACTTTCTGTTTTGAAAGAGCAACGTGTAGACTTGCAAAATAAGCGTGGCAAAGGCTATCCTTGGCATTATTATTGACAAGAAAGATGCAAAATATTATTATAAATAACAGCAAGCAAATCCAACAAAATAAAATGACGCCCAAGTGTAAGTGCATCTAGTGCCACCCCTAGTTGGTTTTGGAGTATTGACGCCAAACTTGGTTGAGGGACTAATGTGTTTGCGAGAATTGCGGGATAACACAGGTAGTAGTCCCTTATTGATTCGGTTTACCTACCAGAGTTGACCCCTAAAAATGTGTGAAGACAATGGTGGTTCGTGAAGATATTCACGATGAAGATTATGACATGTGAAAACATTCACTTGAATACTATGGAGCGCGAAGACATAGTTGTTTCGTAGTTTCTTTTTCTTCTTTGTTGAGTCATAGGAACCATCATACTGTTAAGTGGAGTCCAAGTGAACAAAGTCAGAATGACTGATGTAATGCTCAACCAAAATTCTATGTCTTCGAGCAAAGACAATGAGAGAAAATCTTATCCAGAGCTGGATGAGTTAGCTTGGCTTGTAGCCCAAGTAAAGTTGTCGCGTGTGTTTGAAATCCGACCGTTGGACACGTGTCGGTTCCTTAGTGACCCAGGGTCATTTCAGACATATCAGGTCGGGTTGCCTCCTAGCTATAAATAGCCCACCCCCTACACCATAAATTGGTGGCTGCTCAGAGTTAGTGCACGACTTTTGTCGTTTGAGAGCAACCCACCTCCGAAGCATTTGAGAAGAGATGCTTGCGAGGACAAAGCCCAAAACACCTAGAGCCGAAGAGTGTTAGGCATCACTGAAGTCTTTCTGTCTGCGTGACCTAAAGACTTGTTACACTTGAGGACTGTGAATCCTCCATCTGGTTAGGCGCCGTGTTGTGAACGAAGTCTGTGAAGGTTTGGAAGTCTACCTTGAAGACTCACCAGAGTGATTGGGTGAGGACTGGGTGTCCTTAGCTGAAGGGGAATAAGGTGAAGATGCGGTCTTCTGAGTTAAATCTCAGCCTCCCTAAACAGATGTACAATTGTCACAACAACTAGAACTGGTCTACCAAATCAATGTCTCCACCAAGTAGCTGGTTCTATCTCCCACTTCCCTTTACCGTTCATTTTGTTTTCATGAAGTCATTGCTTGCCTGTCTGATCTGAATGACTTCACTGTGTGAAGACTATTTACTATTTGGCTTCATAATGTCTTCCATCCTGATCCATACTACCTAGCTCCTGATAGTCTTCGTACTTTCACTACATTGCTTACTTGACTATGGCATGTCTAGTGTAGTCTATCTTCCGCTGCTTATCAATAGGTTCATTTCATCTGTTTGTCTTCAAAGACCTCATGTTTTGAATACTTTCATAAAAATTGCCTACTCACCCCCCATCTAGTCGATAACTAGCTCTTTGAATTGGTATTAGAGCGAGGTGCTCCCTTGTTCTGTGTGATTCGGTTTAACCACCTGGAGTTTTAGCTATGTCGACTACAGGGATAATCAAGGTCTCCGCTGCGTGCTCAGTCTTCGATGGTATCAGCATCATCATAGTCTCCGCTGCGTGCCCAGTCTTTGAGGGTCATGATTATCACAAATGGAAGGCTATGATGAGGAAGCGCCTCCTTGCGATGGACAGTGAGCTTTGGACTATCACGGAGATTGGTCTCACCGACTTATGCAAGATGGCGCACGCTGCCGATATTTAGAAATACACTCTACTGGATATCAAGGCGAAGGCTATTATATGCTCCTACCTGTCCAGAGACGAGTCCAGGAGCATCATGCATGTCTACAATGCAAAGCTTATATGGGACCGGACCTCTGATGTTTGTGAAGGTCATCAAACACATCAAGACCCCTGGTTCCTTGAATTCAAAGAGACTCAAAACAATGACTCCCGAACCCGAGCCATCTTCTCCTACCTACTGCTTCATGGCACGTGGTGCCAAGGTAAGCTCACGCGATGCTTACTTTCAAACATCCAGTCAAGATGACTCTGAATGTGAATCCAAACCTTCCTAGAAAACACTTGCTAAAATTGCAACTGAACAACAAACTGCTATGGAACATATTCAAAAGTTGCTAGACAAAATGGTGACCTTTTGGATGCGGAAATGAATCAAACTCAGTCATTGATTGAAGACATAAAAAATCTTCACATTAAGTACAAAGAACTTGAAAGTCGTCATGAAAGTCTCTCAGCTACTCATGAGAAGCTTTCCTATGATTATCTTCGAAGGAAGCAAGAACTTGAGAATCTGAGAGCGTCTCATGAAGATCTTCAAAAGGAGAATGATTCACTTTGCGCCTAACAGATCAGTTCCACTCAGGAAGACTTTGAGCCACCCTGTTTAAAATATCTTGAGTGTGATAATGTTGTCTCTGTTGCTGAATGTTCTACTGCTGCTATTGTTGCAATATCTTTAACTGTTGAGGTGGTTTTAACCCCTCTTCTGAGGATACCACTGCTATTGCTGATGAGAATGCTAGGTTGAAGACATTGCTTGAAACAAGGATGTACAAAGGCCTCAAAGGGCATCAGACACTTTGTGATGTCCTCAAGAAACAGATTCTGAACCGAAACCCTAGGAAAGAGGGTGTTGGGTTCTAGAGGAAAATGAATGTTGATGGTTCATACTGGAAGCCTGAGAAGTACCCCAAAACCACATGGGTTGCTGCAAAGGGACCTTCAGTGGATCCATCAACCTTATCTGGCTTCACTTGTGCTAACCCTATTATCATTGATGAATCCTTTAATGCAAATTATAAACTGTTCAAAAATCAGAATGGTGAAGTGTTTGCCAGGTATATTGATACTAACTACAGGAATGGACCACCTTTGAAGAAGATCTGGGTCCCCAAAAGTTGTCTTGAGAAGCTTCATGTGAATGTCATCATGACACCACCTGGGAAGAAGACAAACCCCAGACCAAAGGATTCATATGGTCTAAAGGCGTCATACAGACAAAGAACCCACCAGGGTCACCCTAACACCAATCTTTTGCAGGGAAACCATACTCAGACTTATGAATATGAGTGTGTTTCATCAAACTGCTATGTTCATAAAACCAAGAACTTTTCTGCTTATTCTTATGACTATTATTCACCTCCTGCAAGGCTATTTGCTAGGGATCCAAAGCCAAAGTTCTCAAATGTTGTACTTAGACTAATTGCTTCTAAGCCACCCCTGAAGATGTGGGTGGTTAAGAAGAATTAACTTTCTTTTGCAGGGAAAGGTCTCCAGCCGGAAATCAAAGACTTCTGATGCTTATGATGGGGCCCTAAAACATCTTGTGGGACACAAGATAAAATGCCAAAATGGTCTTACTATGTATTTCGTCCCAGGATTTCTTGAAAATCATCCCACAACAAAAAAATACACTTTCGTGATGATACGTGTTTGTCACAGTAGGTCGCGATTTCTGTCATGCATGTACATCCATGACGATTTTATGACAGAATCAAGATAGTCATACCTGTGCTGTCGTAGAAGTATTCCATGACATTACCAAAATTATCATCACGGAAGTGTCCACTTCCATGATGATAAATCACGCGTCACAGAAGTGCTTTCGTCAAGGGTGACCGACACGTGGCATCCACCGTAACGGAACGCTGTTAAGCTATCAGGTCAGGTTTTGGATCCGATAACCCGTTAACAGCCCCGACCAATGGGGATTTTCCACGTGTAAAATCATCATTGGCTGGAGGAAACAGGTGTCGGCTCATCGCCGGGACAGATGTCATCCACTCATTGGACAGAAGGCGCCTATGATACATCGACACGTGGCACGACCCAATAGAGGCCCATTCCTCTGTAAAGGCCGGCCCGTTTGACTTGGTCAAAAGGTGGCGGGCCGGCCCATTGAAAGCCTGTTAATGGCATGTTCGCATATATCCCATTTACAGCCCGCTAACCCAAGGCCCGTTATGCCCTATTCGAATTAGGCCCAGTAGCGTCATCTGGCCATCCAATATGATTCTAGCCTGTTTTCACTTTTGGCCCATGTATGGCCCAAAAAAAGACAATTTGCACCTCAACACGCACAACACACACACACAAACACTATTTAGACTAGAGTAAGGTACACGTGGATTGCACGCATGAGATTTGGCAACCAAATTATGAATAAATACCACATTATAGCATGCGAGCTTTGAGTCATATATGCATGATGTAGATGTTCGTTTAATTCTTATAGTTCATTTCATTCAACATCATCTAGTTTTTATAAGAAAGCTAATCTATTTTAAGATTCATGGAATTGTGCGTCGTAAGACATAAAGTAAAAAACAAATAATGGCAAATCATGTATAAAACATTTGGGCAATTCTGATACGGAAGATTCTAGAACAAATAAGAAGTGCTTGTATTTTGATGTTTGTGCATTATGCTTAAGTTCAACCATGGAGTCTTCTAGATTATACATGTGGCGAAATCTGGTGGAATCTAGATGATATCCAACGGCCAGTAGTGCTCAAATTTGCCATCTTTGGACCATCGGATTCGCCTCATCCAACGACCATCTTTCAAAGTTAAAGTTACCCGCACACAATATAAAAAAATATAAAATATAATATATATAGGGATATAGATATAGATATGTGACGTGAAAGCCGCCCATCATCTCCAATTAGAATAGTGTGTCCTTGCATGGATGCGACGTGGCCAAATGATGTCTGCCATCGGTATCTCAAATTCAAATAAGTCTGACCTTGTTCAATGTGTATACATTACAACATGCTCGTTTCCAAACCACACCGTGCAGATCTCCGTTATATTCATGCATGCATGGGTTTCAAACATCAGGATCTCTTATTCAAATATTTGAATTCAGCTTTACATTGATTATGACCTCACCTATTCTTTTATACCCACACAGTAGTCTTCTCTTTATAATTGTACCACTAACTTTCTCTCATGCATGCATGCACACACACTACCAGTCGGCATTATCCATCGCACGCATGCAATCTTTTTCTTTAGGTCGGTCTCCCATGAAGGCACACACCCACACACATCCCCCTCTCCATCATATCGGGCATTCTTTATCTCTCACGCGTGCATGCGCAATGATCGATGTTCTTCTATGTATGTGTGTATATAGCTAGGTCTCTCATAGTTTTCCACACAAACCGATCAATGGATATATCCAGTGAGGTCTCACCCTCTTTCCCACGTCCACATCGATCAATCTATACCTCTCTATATAGGATTAACATATATAGCTAATACACCCACATTAATTATATATCCAACGTCCCCCTCTCATCATCCATGCCTTCCGCTTCATCTCTCAGACGCGTGCACAATGGCGAAGACAGGGGCAGTAAGGGCCCTGCCCCCCTGCCCCCTAACATCACTATATATCGAGGCTAATATGAATGTGATCATTAGACAATTGCTGCTAAAAATGGTTTAAGTTCATGAATTGACCCTCCTCGTAAAGGATTAGCAATGCTTGGCCCCCTAGCTCATTTATTTTTCCTGGCTCCGCCACTGCGTGCAACAGCGCACGTGTTCGCCCCCTCTCTCTAAATATCGATCTCGCACTTGTGCATTCCTTCATAGTCTCCCTCCACTTGGCCCCTCGCACCATCTTGTAGCCCCCCACCGGATTTTGCCACATGTACAATCTAGCAGACTCCATGGTTGAACTTAAGCATAATGCACAAACCTCAAAACAACAGTGGTTCTCTTTTGTTCTAGAATCTTCCATATCATAACTGCCCAAACTTTTTTTCTAGTTGAATTGCCATTATTTGTTTTTACTTTATGCTTTACAACGCACAATTCCATGAATCATAAAATAGATTACGGGCTTCTTTGATTCAAAGGATTCTCAAAGGAATTTTGGAGGATTCTAATCATTAGGAATTTTTCCTATCTTGGTTGTTTGATTCGTAGGATTGTAAACCATAGGAATTTTTTCATATGATTCATTTGCACTAGATTTCATAGGAAACATCCCATCCACTCAAACCTCTTTGAAAGAATTCTACGTTTTTTCTATGCACAATCAAACACTCGTACAATCATGTAGGATTCAAAATGACATTCCACTATAATCCCATGTTTTTCCTATTCCCGCGTTCTTAGCTTTTTTTATAAAAACCAATTGATTTCGAATGAGATGAACTATAAGAATTAAACGAAGGGCTACATCAGGCATATATGACTCGGAGCTTACATGCTATAGTGTGGTATTTATTCATAATTTGGTTGCAAAATTTGATGCGTGCAATGCACGTGTACCTTACTAGTACTTTTAGTATGTGCAAACACGTAAATTAGAATACCAATGGCACGCTACACAGTGTCTCTCTTAAAGTTCATGAAGCCACATGGCCCATGTGGAGGCGTTGTCGCGACCTCCTTGCGTGGATTGATCACAGTGATGTGTTGCTGGTTCCAGAAGAATGTACTCGTCCTCCCTGAGCCATACTGGCGGTACATGCATGAAGCGAAGATGTGCACGCAGGCACTCATTCCCTCGCACGCACACGCGGGTACACGGGCGGATGCAATTTTGTACCAAGATCCACCCCATGTGATAATTTGACGTGTGTAAAGTCGTTCACTTCATTGATGGTCAATTAATACAGCGCATGCAAATTGAGTGGACGTGAGGGCGGAAGAAAGACATTATTACTCCACTGCGCACATGCGAGTAGTTAAATCGCGGGTTGCTAGTAGTACTTCCATTGGTCTCCTTCGTATTTTGTGCCAATTTTTGATAGTAACATAATATTTACGCATTTGAGCAGTGTAGTACTTGAAATTTATGTTCCGCTAAACTCATCGGGAGCCGTTTCGGGCCTCAAAACCAAAACCATCAATTAATCTTTACCTTGTTCCCATCACATTCGAAAGCCTGCTCACACCTACTAGTACGTACCAAACCTAAACGTGTTCCCACTATGCAGGTATTAGTACTAGTGCTAGTACTTAGGTTATAAAAAGGGGAACTACCTAATCCAAAATTACTCTACCTTTCCTCCTCATAAGTGCTTCTTCTTCGTCTGTCGTTGCCATGGCCGGAGCAGAGCTCTAGGTCGAGAACTACTCGTAACAAGGGAGCGGCAACCAAGGTTGCGGAAAAAAAGAGGGCTCGCCGCCACGCAGAGACCTCAAAAGATCTCTCACGGGCAGGCAATGGCTCCCAGGAGCGCCCTAGCCGCGGAGGCGAACATGCCGAGCTGGCGGAGCTGGAGTTGTTATCCCTTGACGGCATGCCCGATCAGCTCAATAAGCAGAAGGAGTTCATCCAAGGCTTGATGGAGTTGTTGAAGGAGAGCCTCGACGACATGCCCGCTGAGCTCAATCAGCAGGGGGAGTTGACCTCCGGCTTGGTGATGCTGCTGAAGAAGAGCATTGCCTCGGAGAAGAAGGCGACCGGCGAAATCCTGCGCCTTTAGGAGGACAAGGCGAAGCTCTGCCACGAGATCGACCTACTGAAGGAGAAGAACGCCGGCTGGAAGAAGCTGCATGAGAATAGTAGTTCCTCGATGAAGATGCTGCAGGCCCTCATCATGGAACAGAAGGAGGAGTTGGTGAAGCTCCACATCAAGCACCCGGCTGCTGTCAAGGTACGTAATGCGGCAGTGGAACAGATGATGAAGGCTCGCATCGAGAAATCCCGCGTCATGGACAAAATGAAAGAAGATGGCGGAGGAGACGCGCAAGGAGATGGAGGTCATGGAGGCGATGAAGAAGCAGTTATGACTCCGCGGTGAATTAGATCATTTGGGGTGATAATCTTCCTTCTTCTTTTGCTCTTGTGTTTCATCTTTTTGCTTCGGGTGTTTCGCCGCACGTGTCACGTTCTCTGCGAGGCATGAATAGAACAATGGTTTTTTTTGAGGGAATGAATAGAACAATGCTAACAATGAGATGACTAGTAAATTAGATCATTTTTATCGCCATATGGCACTGGGCTGCCGTGTTTCGTGCTCCTCCGTCGCAGTACTACTCCAGTGGAAAACTTGAGTATACCGCATGGTTCTTTGCTCCTCCTCGATCAGGTCGTCGGCCATTTATACACGCAATCAAATCACAAGGCCCCGCCTTCCAGCAGTAATGAGCTGTCAAATCACAAATGACCTCGCCTCTCGTGAAACCGACCAAGCTAGAATACCCCGCCCTCTAGCCTTTTAAAAAATGTATACTTTTGTACAACAGTAGTATCGATGGATTGCGCCATGGAGCAAAACTTGAAATTAAAAAAAAGGTGGTACATATAGAGAGCGCTCGTCACCAAATTGTGCATATAGTACTATTAAAAAGGCTAGTCACAATAATGGTGTCCAGCACAACCCACCCCTCAAATAAAACTAAGAGGGTGCTTGGATACGTTTTAGTCCCATGACTAAAAGTAGTGGGACTAAAACATGCTAGCCTCACCCATGCTTGGATCCAAATACTAAAAAGGCTAAAATCAAGTTAATGAGCATTTATTATCCTCCAAACCCTCCAATCTAGAACTCGCCTTTGTTAAAGGAGAGGAGTTAAATGAGTAGAGAGAGGACTAAGAGGCTGCTTGGATCCAAGGGACTTATTTTAGTCTGACTAAAAATAGTCTCTTTAAGAGGCTAAAGTTCCAAGCACCCCTGACTAAAGAGGGGCTAAAACTAGTCTTGAGACTAAATTTTTTTAGTCAGGGTACCCCTACTAAAATATGGATTAGTCCTCTCTCTCCTCATTTAAGTCCTCTCCTTTAACACAGGCGAGTTCTGGATTGGAGGGTTTGGAGGATAATAAATGCTCATTAACTTGATTTTAGTCTCTTTAGTATTTGGATCCAAGATGGATGAGGCTAGCAAGTTTTAGTTCCACTACTTTTAGTCATGAGACTAAAACGTATCCAAGCACCCTTTAATCCACATTTTAGTAGGGGTACCCCTGACTAAATTTTTTTAGTCTCAAGACTAGTTTTAGCCCCTCTTTAGTCAGGGGTGCTTGGAACTTTAGCCTCTTAAAGAGACTATTTTTAGTCAGACTAAAATAAGTCCCTTGGATCCAAGCACCCTCTAAGCATCATGGAATTCTTTGACAAAACTAAGCACCCTGAAATTCTTTGACAATTAAACTGCTGGCTATATGATGTTGGCCATATATATTGTACGTATATAATGTGAAGAAACGAGTGGTAGTACTATACCAACTAAAAGATGAAATGTAAGAAATACTAGTATGTACGTACTGAAGAGTTAAAGTAACGAGAAGAAACATAACATAGTTCTGCTGGGGGCTCAGCACAACACACCCCTCAAATTAAATTAAGCACACCTAAAATTAAACTTTGCAACTATTTCGGTAGACACTGCATTAGAACCACCATGAGCAACGACACTGCCACCTTACTCGGAGTCCTCGTCCACGTCCTCGACTTCGTCCTTGTCCCTCTTCCTCTTGGCCGATACTTCTTTGCTTGAACCGCACACTTGGCTGTTGCTCTTCATCCAACCCTTGTAGATATTGAAGCAAAGGTAGCCATCCATTGTAGCCTAGTGGATGTGGTCTATTTCTAGTACATTCCGCTGCCATGCATGACGATGAAACGTGTATGGAGGTTTCTCGAGTTTACCGTACAAAGGATGAACCATGGCTCCTGCCAGGGTCAGCATGGAAGGCTGACGAGAGGACACCAGCCGATTATTCTGGAGGTCGAAGGGGTTGCCTACAACGAGACCTATCCGACGCAGGACATCCATGTCATTCTTAAAGTCTATAGTAATGAATTTCACTGTTTTGTCCTTGAGGAAGTTCTTAAAATCCTGGCACTCAACGTCAGCATGGCATATGTGGTAGACCAAGCAAACGTTATGTACGCAAACCTGGATCACGGCGGGCTTCTTCCTCTCTACGTCCTTTAGATCCTTCTTTGGTCCCAGGACTGTGGTGTACTCAACTTCTAGCCCAGCGACCCACTCATCATCTGAGTTTTCGAACATGCGTTTGAAGCGAGAAAGGCATCCTTTCACCGTCGCGGAAGAACGGGTGTAGATGACGTCGAACTCATTGCCGGTGATGGTTCCAACCTTGTACTCACCGCCTATCATGGAGATTTGGGATGCCATGGATTTGGGAGGAGGGTTAGGATTAGTGGAACTGCTGTAATGTGAATGGATGAGACGACTAGGAGCGAACCACCATAGTATTGAAGGACGTGCGGGGACAAGTAGGAGCAAACTGCCAGCATGCGAACGACAGGGTAGTGGCTTTCCATTCTCCGATGATACGGGCTTCCGAGAGCCCTTGGATCTGAGATCAAACGGTTGCATGGAGTGATTCTAGACGTATGGTTGAATATCCTATCCTGGAGGGTTATTCTGCAAATTTTCAGCAACTCAGCATGCGACCATTTGATCTCAGATCCAAGGGCTGCCAGCAGCCCGTATCATGGTCACGCCTACCACGACCGTCGTGTCGCTCGCACATTCACGCCCTTGGAGATTTAACATGGTGCGTTAGGCTATCTGATGTTGGCATGTCATACATAGTCATCACTTAGTCACTCATACTACAACAAGGTTGGTTATAAGGTTGGCTATAAGTGTATTTTTTTACTCCTCTCTATCTCTTTCTTCGTAATGGAGGTGGTCAGGAATCGGGAGACTCACGCCGGGTGTAGCGCCGCAGTTAAAATGATAATGGAAAGTCAAATCACGGGGCCCCACCTGTCCAGCAGTAACTCGCTGTCAAATCACACAGCCCTACGTTTGTAGCAGCCTACTCCCTCATCTTCTCGCGTTTCTGTCGAACTGACTAGGCGGAACTGCCCCGCCGCCTACCGCGCAGGAAAAGCCCCGCCCTCGACTTTTAAATAGTATACAGTATACTAATTTTGTATCCATGGATTGCGCCCGAGCCATGGAGCAAAGGCGTCTAGAAAACGACGGTACACATGTATGGATTATACAGCACGCACATCGCGTTCGCGTCGCACCCCAAACGGTCGGTCGGTCTGGCATGCTGCTCTCCAATGGAACGCGCGTCATATTGTGTTTGCACACACATGTGGAACGGCAATTGAGAACCGACCATAGGCACACTCCCCGGCCCCGCAAGTCGAGTGACTTAATAGAAGAGGGAGACGAGCGATAGTACTAGAGAAGTGTTGTACTACGTTGGTGCCTGGATGATCCCTGCAAGACACGGAAGATCGGTTCGTCCACGCATGTGACCAGACTCCAGCAGACACGCCTGGATTGGCTATCGTCTACATAACGTGCAGGCTGTGTTGTACATGGCTGTAGTTGTGGTGAGAAATCTAAAAAAGGTTTCTTGTCATCTCGCAAAATTAGGTGTCATGTGCTTCGGAGCACTGCGAGGGTTAAACAACGACAACTGAGTTGGGCTAGTCATTGGGGGCACATGCACGAACAGTGACTACTCGGCTGCCATCTAGGTCAAGCCGGCTATGTTAATTAGGACATCTATCGACGGACCCCTTTTCTATGAGTTTATCTTTAATTTGAGCTTTGTTCCTCGTCTAGTTTGTCTGTCGGGATTCATGTCATCTCCTTTGGGCAGTGAGGTTATGATTTCTTGTCATGTGGCATTTTTTGTGTTATTTGTTATAATCCGGCGCTTCAGATCAAAATGACAACAACCGCGCCTCCGGGCCACGTGCATGAGGAGGTGGTTATGCAATGGAGAAGATCAAAAGAGGGAGAGGCGAGACAGTGGTTTTGGAATGGAGATGATGGAGAGGAGAGGAGGTGGTTTTGTAATGGAGAAGATCAGAAGAGGGAGAGGCGAGACGGTGGCTTTGGAATGGAGATGATGGAGGGGAGAGGAGGTGGTTTTGCAATGGAGAAGAGGGAGAGGAGCATGCGGCGGCGATTTAGGATTGGAGAGAGGGCCAGCACGCTGTGACTGGATCAAAATCAAAATCAATTTACCCTTCATTTAAGAAAGCTACCCCACATTAACTAGTCTCCCTTTTATTCTGGGTCATAATTGACCATGATTTTCGCACATAAAATATATGTTGTACATTGCAAAAATAATATAATTTGAAAGTACATTCAGATACAAACCAAATGATACAATTTTTGGTGACATGCATTCACATTTTGCTTGTCAAATACATTACGTGGTCAAACTTTGACCCAAAATACGCAAAACAACAAAAAAATACTTCTAAGACCAGCGCCGCTCTTCCACTCTTCTCCTCTTAAACCACCACCGCTCCTCTCCTATTACAATCTAAATGCAGCACCGCTCCTCTCCTCTTCCATTTCAAAACCACCGCCCCTCCTCTCCTGTTCCAGTCCTAAACCAGCTTCGCTCCTCTCCCGTTCTAATCCAAAACCAGCGCTGCTCCTCTCCACTTCCATTCAAAAACCACCGCCGGCGAGTGAAGGTGTTGTGGAGAAGTAGATCGATGGAGGAGTACAACCGATACATGAGGATTGCAGACGGCGACCCTATGAGGCAAGCTAGGATGTTGGAGATACAGTCTTGGTTTGACAACAAGGACCAACTAGTGGCGACGGTGACATCCATGGCCAAATATCTGCAATAGAGCGAAAAGGCGGCGATACTCCCGGAGGGAGTCGCGCCGGAGTACATAGAGCTGCTCCTCTGGGCCATGGAGCAAACAGATTCACCGAATCCGATCATGAGGGAGTGGTGGTGGGAGTATCGATCCCAGATGGAGCATCCACCAGAGATTGAAGGATCGAGCATCTACAGGGTGCCGTTTGTGAGGGTGTCCTGCCAGAGCAAGCTGGTGGAGTCTTCGTCGACCGAACCCAACTACAAGAGGAGAAAAGCAGTTCGCCCGATGACGCTTCCCCGCCATCATCTCCCTCGCCGTTCACATCGTCTCACGAGGCGGCTGTCTGCCGCCGAGGAATAGGAGGGGGCTAGCCCCCCCAGCCCAATAGTTGGGCAGGTTGTGAATTGTCAGGAGAAGCTTAGGGTTGTCAGTATTTGCAGGTTGTGAATTGTGTTTTGTGTTGTGTATTTTGAGAGTACTTTTAGATATGAATGTCTTTTGAATTTCAAATTTGCAGTATTGAGCATATGAAGTATTTTATGAATTCTAGAGATCTATTTTTAGCACTTAAAAATGTAGTTTCATAGGAGTATAAAAGTGTAGACAATGTGATTCTCAGAGAAGAAACTGCAAGTTTCAATTTTAGATAAGAAACTCCAAGTTCAGTTTTAGATAAGAAACTGCAACTTTCAGAGGCAGAGCATTTATATTAACACGGCCTTTTCAATCAAGGTTAACATCATGTTGGAAGTTTTATTCATGGTCGAAAATGGAACTACCAGCCAGTTAACATCATGCTGATCAACATTCATGCATAGCACATCTTCATATGATGCACAGTCAAAATGCCCACACAATGTCGAGTGTGCGAAACACAGAGAAAACGACGGATGAAGTTTTGGCAAGTGTTGGACGTGGTTTTGGGCTCCCCGTCTAGGCTTTCATTTTTAACATGTGCAGCCCATGACCTCGGATGGGAGGTCCATAGGCCTGTTTGTATTTTCTTAGGGCCATCATGTATCGACCGGCCTATGGACCTCCCATCCGAGGTTTTATTTTTCGCAGCCCAATTTATGATTTTTTTGAAGTAAACGCAGAGGTCTATTCTATTTTTCTATATAAGAATAGGAACGCCAGGTCCAACTTATGTTTCCCTTCTAACTATATTATATATATTTAAATTATTTTATATGTTATTATATATTATTTTTATTGTCATCATATATTTAACAGATACTTACATATGTAAGAAAACAATATCCCACATCTTATTAACTTATAAAAATAATTTCGTAACAAATAAAATCCTGGATTGTTTTGGCATGAAAATCCTAGTGATTGTGTACAAAAGCTTGGTAAGATTTAAGGACAAATGTAATAATATCACTTATTATTTAAATATATTTATAACAAAATTCTCAGCCCCTTTTTATTTTTTGATAACATTGCTGGCCCAACCCAACATTATAATTAGAATCAACCCAAAAAAACGTGTATTTCGAGAAAGTGCAAATGACCTGTAATTTTTTAGGAAATAAAATAAATGGGTCGCATGGACGCTACGTTATTTGTTCACCCAGCCCAGCTAATGGCTGTAATTCAAAAAAAGAGATCAAATTGACTGTAAATTCTACCACGCAAAAAAAAGACTGTAAATTCTGAAAAAATGGGTTGAATACGTGCCACATTTTTGGAGGCTGAAATGTGGGCCAATTGGTCGAAGCCAACGTAAGTTGTTGTCAATTTAGTCAACAAATGATTCTGACATGTTAGCTGTTGGATTTACATCCAATGACCGGCATCCATCTTCAATCTCTCGTCTTCTTCCTCCAGCGCCGCCGGGACCACCTCCCGCCTCATGCTGCTAGCAGCTCTTCTTAGCACGCTTCGTCTATGAAGCGCTACTCCACCGTTGGCCAGGCCATCCCTCCACCCCTCCACACCTCATGTTCTTCTCCACCGACTGCCGAACCACACCGCACTAGAACCAGTTAACCCTCGTACACCTCTCCATCTGCGACTCTACTCCCGCGTCTTCCCATCTCCGGCTCGTTGCTGTCCGGGGCCTCGCCGTCGTCCACCACCTTGGATGCGCTCGGCGCGGCGTGGTCAATGTGGTCAACGAACGACACCATCGGAAGTAGACTATGCGTGGAGATGCTGACAGCTGGGTCCACGGCCGCACACAAGGAAATGCCTCCTTATTACGCGCAAAATAATGATTCCTCCACCTGACATCTTGGACCCACCGGAAGGGCCTCTGTATTTCGCAAAAATAACGTGCCCCCCGCTGACATGTCGGATCCACCAGCTATCTTCGCACGCAAGGAAGTGCCTCCTTATTATGCACAAAAAATGAATATTCCCCCTACCAGCTGGAACCCAGCATAGTGGGAGGCTGACTTGTGGGCCTACCAAGTTGACGGGGACGAAGGGCTTTGTCAACTTAGTCAATATGAACGATTCTAGCTCCTGTTACCGTACGATGTTCATCCAACGACTGTAGTGCTTCTTCAACCTCTGGTCTTCTTGCTCCAGCCGCCCAAACCAGCGCCGGTCGTGCCACGTGCTCCTGCCTCCCGTGGCCGGCTGTGATGCCGTGGA
The DNA here is from genome assembly GCF_002162155.2 of Triticum dicoccoides. NCBI lineage: Eukaryota > Viridiplantae > Streptophyta > Magnoliopsida > Poales > Poaceae > Triticum > Triticum dicoccoides. The sequence continues at coordinate 300,679,077 of NC_041392.1, read as the reverse complement.
GGCCTCACTGCCCATACTACTCCCACCGATGGCCAGGCCATCCCTCTACTCACCCGCACCCCCTGTTATTCTGCGGCGACAACAGCCTCACACCGCAGCCGAACCAGTGAGCCCTCGTACTCCTCTTCGCGTGGGCATCCACTGCTGCGTCTTCCCTGGCTCCGAGTCATCCCCTTCCTAGTCCTCGCCGTCGTCCACCACCATGGTGCTCTCGGCGCGGCGTGGTCAACATGGTCAAGGAACGACTTCCATCGGTCGTGGACTGTACGTGGAGAGGCTGACAGCTGGGTCCATGGCCGCAGCAAGGAAGTGCCTCCTTATTACGCGCAAAAATAATGATTCCTCCACCTGACAGCGGGGACCCACCAGACGGGCCACCGTATTTCGCGAAAAAAATGTTTCCCCCTGACTGCTGGGACCCACCAGCTACATCTTCGCACGCAAGGAAGTGCGTCCGGGCAAAAAAAACAATTCGCCCCCCTGACTGCTGGGACCCACCAGCTACATCTTCGCATGCAAGGAAGTGCGTCCGGGCAAAAAAACAATTCGCCCCCATGACTGCTAGGACCCACCAGCTACATCTTCGCATGCAAGGAAGTGCCTGACAGTCGGGACCCACCTGGTCGAAGCGTACATAGCGTTGTCATTCTGGTCGCGAACGTGTACGTACATATATACTGGTGGATGTAGAGGCGCGGACGTGTCATAGTAGAGGCGCGTACGTGTCGTAGTAGAGGCGCGCACGTAGCATGTACACGTACGTACAGCGGCCAGGGTGCAAGAAAGATAATACGGCCACGTATGTGTACATACGGGCGGGGTCTCGAACGCCTACTAGCGCATACGTACAGCCAGGGCTCGTGTACATGGCTGGGTCAGAACGGAGAAACAGCGTCGTCGACGTGTTCATGGGGAGGCAACAGAATGCGTCGTGTTCATGGGGACGCAACAGAATGCGTCATGTTCATCGGGAGGCAACAGAACGCGTGGGAGCCAACCGGCTGGGTCGGAATGGAATGCATGGTCATGTTCATCAGGAGGGCTGGACGGAACAGGCAATGGAAACGAGGCCTGGCGTACCGCACAACGGAGGAAACAGACCTCCTATGTTCGGAACAGGGTCCTGTTGATCGGGAGGGGTCTGGCGTACCGCAAAACGGAGGAAACGGACCTCCTACGGTCGAAACGGAGGTCCTGTTCATCGGGAGGGGTGTGGCGTACCGCAAACGGACGAAACGGACTTGTGTTGGAGCGCTACGGTCGAAACGGGGGTCCTGTTCATCGGGAGGGGTGTGGCGTACATCAAAACGGGGCTCCACGGGATACTGTTCATCTCCACCGTCGACCTCCTCCAGCCTCCACGGGCTACCGTCGACCTCCTCTAGCCTCCACGGGCTCGTGTTCATCCAGTCTCCACCGCGCACTACTCCACCGGCTACTGTTCAACCACCCCTCCACGGGCACCCCTCCACCATCTACTGTTCATCTAGCCCTCCACACCACGGGGTCCTGTTCAACCACCCCTCCACGGGCACCTCTCCACCATCTACTGTTCATCCAGCCCTCCACCACACCACGGGGTCCTGTTCATCAAGAGGCAACGCCACCGCTCACTGTTCATCCACCCCCCGGCAACGCTCACTATTAATCCTAGAGGCATCATCGATCGGCTTCAGTTAGCAGCAGTGGCGAAGGAATCGCTCGATCGGGTTCAGTTAACAGCCATCGATCAATCGCTCGGGTTCAGTAACGCGTAGCCTGCAGTGCAATTGCTCGGGTTCAGTTAGAGCCCAACGCCTCGCTCGGGTTCAGTTAGAGCCAATGCCTCGCACACACGCGCGTACGTGTATGAGAGAAACGCGCATCGCTCGGCCCCGGACCTCCCACCGTAACCAGGAACTCCCCAAAATTTTCCTCCCCCTCGCTTCTACCATGTTTTTTCCTTCATGGATGGCCCAAAGAATGTCATGCAGTTGCGTCTCCGGCCCGCCCTGGACGAAAAGCCCATTTTCTGTCATGATTTTTTTGTCATAGAAGTAGGAGCCCACCACATCTATGATGATACCGGGTTTTGTCACAATTATCTTCATAGAAGTGTCATATGTATGACAGCATTTTTTTCGTTCGGCCCAAAATGTCACGGATGTGTCTTTTTTTGTAGTGTCCTATCTACCCTAACAAGGATCTGAACTTTGATAGTATGCTTGTTCGTCAAATGTTTATGCTTCACACTTCTCTTTGTTAAGCCTACCCCCCAAACTGCATTGTAGGGTACGACTCTGAAGGTTACTGAGTGGATTATGGACAGTGGATGCACTAACCACATGACTGACTGGTGATCGAAGTCTTCTTATAGATTCAACCCTATGTCCATCTGACAAAAGTCACATCACATTTGCTGACACTGGTAAAAGCAAGGTATTGGGCCTAGGTAGAGTTGGAATCTCAAAGGATCAGCACATAGATAAAGTGATGCTTGTTGAATCCCTTGGTTTCAACTTAATGTCTGTCTCAATGCTTTGTGATCTGAACATGGTTGTGATATTTGGAAAATACCGTTGCCTTGTGCTTATGGAATCTGACCAATCTCTAGTCTTCGAAGGATATCGAAAAGACGATTGTATATGGTAGATTTCTTCGCATGACCACAGTTGTCCGTATGTCTTCTAGCAAAAGCTTTAGAGTGCTCTCTCTGGTGTCGGAGACTAGGGCATGCGGGCATGAGAAACTTGCACACTCTCGCAAAGAAGAAGCATGTCATTGGCATTGAGGGCGTCAAGTTTAAGAAGGATCATCTGTGTGGTGCCTGCGAAGCCGGAAAGATGACTGGGGCCAAGCATCCCTCGAAGACAATCATGACAACAACACGTCCCTTCGAGCTACTTCACATGGATTTATTTGGCCCTACTCACTACTCTACCCTTACTACCACTGCATGCCTCTATGGTTTCGTCATTATTGATGATTACTCAAGATATACGTGGATGCACATAATTCTCTACAAGACTGGAGTGCAGGATGTCTTCAGACGATTTTCCAATCGTGCCATGACCAACTATGGCATCAAGATCAAGCACATCAGAAGTGACAATGACATAAAATTCAAGAACACTGTCCTCGACACTTATCTTGATACATTGGGCATCACACCCGAGTTCTCTACTCCATACACACCTCAGCAAAATGGCATCATGGAGCGCAAGAATGGAACCCTCATTGAGATGGCACGAACAATGCTTGATGAGTACAAGACTCCAAGGAAATTCTGGCCTGAAGCCATTGATACAGCGTGCCACATCATCAACCATGTTTATCTTCATGATAACCCACAAGTATAGGGGGTCGCAACAGTTTTCGAGGGTAGAGTTTTCAACCCAAATTTACTGACTCGACACAAGGGGGCCAAAGAATATTCTCAAGTATTAATAGTTGAGTTGTCAATTCAGCCGCACCTGAAAGACTTAATATCTGCAGCAAAGTATTTAGTAGCGAAGTAATATGATAGTGGCGGTAACAATAGCAAAAGTAATAGTAGTCGTTTTATAGCAAGCGTAACAGTGGCAACGGAAAAGTAACTAAGCAAAGATCAATATGTGAAAAGCTCATCGGCAATGGATCAATGATGGATAATTATGTCGGATGTGTTTCCTCATGCAATAGTTATAACATAGGGTGACATAGAACTAGCTCCAGTTCATCAATGTAATGTAGGCATGTATTCCGAATGTAGTCATACGTGCTTATGGAAAAGAACTTGCATGACATCTTTTGTCCTACCCCTCCCGTGGCAGCGGGGTCCTATTGGAAACTAAGGGATATTAAGGCCTCCTTTTAATATTGTTCCTGACCAAAGTATTAACACTTAGTGAATACATGAACTCCTCAAACTACGGTCATCACCGGTAAGTATCCCGATTATTGTCACTTTGGGGTTAACGGATCATAACACATAATAGGTGACTATTGACTTGCAAGATAGGATCAAGAACTCACATATATTCATGGAAACATAATAGGTTCAGATCTGAAATCGGCACTCGGGCCCTAGTGACAAGCATTAAGCATAGCAAAGTCATAGCAACATCAATCTCAGAACATAATGGATACTAGGGATCAAACCCTAACAAAACTAACTCGATTACATGGTAAATCTCATCCAACCCATCACCGTCCAGCAAGCGTACGATGGAATTACTCACGCACAGCGGAGAGCATCATGAAATTGGTGATGGTGGAAGGTTGATGATGATGATGGCGACGGATCCCCCTCCCCGGAGCCCTGAACGGACTCCAGATCAGCCCTCCCGAGAGAGATTAGGCTTGGCGGCGGCTCCGTATCGTAAAACGCGATGAATCCTTCTCCCTGATTTTTTTCTCCCCGAACGTGAATATATAGAGTTGGAGTTGAGGTCGGTGGAGCATCAGGGGGCTCACGAGGCAGGGGGCGCGCCCCAGGGGGGTGGGCGTGCCCCCACCCTTGTGGACAGGGTGTGGGCCCCCTGACGTAGATTCTTTTGCCAGTATTTTTTATATATTACAAAAATATTCTCCGTGAAGTTTCAGGTCATTCCGAGAACTTTTAATTCTGCACAAAAATAACACCATGGCAATTCTGCTGAAAACATCGCCAATCTGGGTTATTTCCATTCAAATCATGCAAGTAAGAGTCCAAAACAAGGTCAAAAGTGTTTGGAAAAGTAGATATGATGGAGATGTATCACTTCACAAGTTTCTGAAGAAGACATCATATGAGCTCCTGACTAGTAAGAAGCCAAATGTCAGCTATTTCAGAGTCTTTGGTGCTAGGTGCTGGATCAAGGATCCGCATCACACTTCAAAATTTGCACCGAAAGCACATAAAGGTTTTATGCTTGGCTACGGAAAGGAGTCGCACTCCTACAAAGTCTTCATCCTCTTTCAGTACAAAGTGGTTGAAACTGTGGATGTGCGGTTCGATGAGACTAATGGCTCGCAAAGAGAGCACCTGCCAAATGTGCTAGATGAAGCTACACCAAGTGAATCTATCAAGCTTATGGGTACTGGAGAAATCATGCCTTCAGAGGAACAGGCTGAAGAGGAAATCATCATTTCTGTACCTAATCAGCATGAGGACAATGCTCAGCCTGAAGCCTATACTGAAGATGAAGACAATGATCAGCAAGGGAAAAATCTTCGTCCAGTACATTCTCGAGTAGCAAATGAAGTCCAGATTGAGAAGATAATTGATAGCATCAATGCACCTGGTCCACTCACTCGTTCAAAAGCAACACAGCTAGCAAATTTCGGTGGGCACTCACTGGTGCACGTCGGTCCTAAACAAACGGTTTTTAACCCCTTTTCGTGAAGGCATATGGAACTGTCTCGAAGTGAGTGTGGGCGATAGGGGGGTCCTTCCCACATGACCCAGAAACCGTTGGGGATAGGGAGCCTTGATGCATACAGTTGTCCGTGTATGACCATTTCCGATATCTCGAATATCCCAAACGCTTCATCCTTGCTACTCGTTTGTGCTCGCATTGCCATCGCAGTCAGAGTTTTGTGGTTCTGCCTAAAACCAGGCAGATTCTAGGCACGGGAGCTTTCCAAGAAGATTCCAGGCACGGGAGTTTATGATGCCTGGCACATCACAAACAGTTCATGATTATAAACTATGTATGATAGGTAGACAATCACACACATTTAGTTTTCCGGCACCGTATGTGATAGTGTCTAACGTCACACACGCTTTGTGAATGGCAACTGTGTGCATGCTTGCACACGGTTCCTCTCTATGAACCGTCTCGGATTATGGTGTATATCGCAAACATTTGTGTTTTACCAACCGTGTGTGCCGTAATGACCTGCACAACGTAATTTCGCCCTAATTTAATTGCTGCTATTTAAAATTGTACCTCATTTAAACTTGAAAGTAGGCTATAGATTTGTCCATATCCATCAGGTTCAAACAACCAATGCATTATTCGATTCACAGGTACATATGTTTAAGAATTATAGAACCACCAAATAAAGAGTGATGTACCAGGGTTCTATACTTGTACTATTACAGATGGTAAAGAAAGAGGCGACAAACATTCCAATTGCTGAACAAGGTGAAGCGGAATGGCCCTATTGTGCTCTCCTGGATGCAGAAGGCATGCAGGACTCTAGTCCAACCCCGTGTGATGGCCAGCCGCCAATCATGTAGTTTGAGAGGTAATCTTGAGTAAACTGCTTCAGGATGCACTGCAAAAGAAAAAAGATTCAGATATTGTCATCTAACACAAGTCATTACGGGCAGCAAAAAGAAGGCTACAGGGTTCTTACTTACCACCCTGCAGTTCACTGTTGTCTTGCATAAAGTTAAACAAATAGTTCAATTGACATCTTTTGACCCATTTTAGTAACAATCTTTATCAGTTTCCTCACTTGATGCTGGTTCATGAATATCTCATTGCCCCATGCGCAGAAAGGGTCAAAGTGTGGTTCTTTCGCAATGATATATGTACCTAAAAGCACCAAGTTAATATTAGAAGCTAAACAACAATTGAAAAATGATGTATTACAACATTCCATCCATCCCATTATATAAGATTTTATTACATGTATATCTAGACATCATCAGAACATTAAGGTAACACTCTTCCTTGTTGCTATGTAGGTTGGGATTGCATATTTAGTCATTCAGTACAATGCATGTTGGTAAACAACAATTGAAAAACGAAAAGGCATGTTAACTGCAATATCCTTAGCAGCAACCAAATATTGTAATTCATAGTGGTATTGTTGAAACTGTTATTGATGAAATTGAACTGCACAGCAAATAGTTGCACATATAGAGCATTACATTGTGAAGAACTGAAATAAACAAGTCATAAGGACATCTCTGGGCGATCCTTAAAAAGTGAAAGGACTGAAACCCTTAGTGGATATATATATATATATATATATATATATACACCAGCAATTTATGGCCTTTTCTAGTCGATCCCCTAAACTTAAGGTTGTAAACTTCAATTTGATCAAGTTCAAAGCAGGTTCAACCGAAAGTAGCATGCATTCAAACGTAAACATAGATAGTTTTGCATAACCGAACATAAAACATAAATTTAAACTAAGCTAAACTACTTTCGGTCAAAGTAGAGGTCGAGCCAATCCTTCCTCGTCATGTACGGTGTGCCGCGAGCTGGGTCCGGGGCAGTACCATCGTCAGGGTCGTTGGGGAAGGCACTCCTCCACTCGTTGACATCGATCTCCTCGTCCTGGGGGCCCACCCCGACACCCTCCGTGCCGCTGTCGCCGCCGCCTTCGGCCTCGCCATCAGAGGAGAGCGCGATAACCTCGCCGTCCTCTGCGTCGCCGTCCTCGCCGCCTTCGACCTCGTCATCGGAGGAGAGCGCGATAACCTTGCCGTCCTCCACGCCGGCAAAGATCGCCCGCTCCGCCTCCACGAGCCCCGGGTGCTGCCGGTGGAGCTCTTGCATGTAGGCCTCATCGGCGGCCTCGGCCTTGAGACACTCCCACGCCTCGCGGTCCTCCCGCGCCATAGCCGAGCTCACCACCCCTGGCTCTAGCGGAACGAGGTGGACCGGACGTGTGCCAAAGGGGAAACTGAGCCTAGCCGTCGTGCCTTGGTAGCGGACCTGCTAGCGGTCGTAATCCATGGCTGCGAGCTCGGTCGTGTGGAAGCTACCGAGCCACCGGCGGGTGTGGGTCTCTAGATCTGTAATCTCGGCGACCCACGTCCTCCACCGCCAATGCCGGACCCCGAGGTAGGACTTCGTTGGCTACCGGGTCCGGGGGAGGACGGGGAAGTCCTTGAACCGGCGTAGGGGCATGGCGGTGGGTGGATCGAGGGACCGACAATGGCTGATTGGGCCCGCGGAGGACGACGGGGACACCTCGACGGCCACCTCATCGGCGTCGGGCGAAAAGCCACGATAAACCTCTTTTTGGCCATTGGCTACTCGAGCTCCCCGGCACACAGGCAGAGGTTGAGGATGGAGGCGCCGGCGATGGTGGCGACCTACCAATGGTTTCGAGGGTTGTGTGTGTCTATGTGAGCGGAGGTTGTGTTTGAGGAAATACTGCGGCAACTGAAAATTTTACTAGGCGGGAGTAACAAGGCGGGGCTACTAAAAATTTGGATCAAGGGCGAGAAGATATTTTTGAGATTGCGAGGGATGCAGAGGCGGGAGTAAAATGCCGGGGCTACTAAAAATTTGAATCAAGGAGCTGAAGCAGAGAGGGATACAGAGGCGGGAATTTTGGGGGAGCAAGCTACTGTGCTTGACACGCCGGCTGGGGATTGTAGCCGACGCACCTTCTCACGTAAGCCATAGGCATATTATACACCAATGGTGCTCCAAGATATTTTGTACTACATCTCACACCATTGCTGATAATAAACTGTGTGCGATCTATTTGATTTTTCATCTTGATTTGAATTACATAATCGGGTCACAGCGGCAATGGACGGTGTTTGAATTGCTAGACCTTTTATCCGCAGTGAACATGCAACTATATGTGTGTCGTAAAAGAATTGGAATTATTCAGGATTCGTTAGGACATTTCATACATTAAACTGGTTTTCTAGCCATTTCAGGTGCACAATTCAAAACTAAACTACATGCACATGCTCCAGTGCATACGAATTGGTTGAAAAATCAAATCTGTCTCCTTCAGTGCATGCTTAGGTCCCATGGAAGAAATGGGAATGAATTTTCCGTGGTTCGTTTGGCCTTTTTTGTACATTAACTGGGTTTTCTAGGCATTTTATGTGCATAATTCAAATTTGAACTACAATCGCATGCTCCAATGCACCAAAGTTGGTTGAAAAATCACATGTGTGTCCTTGGGTGAATTTCTAGGTCCCATGCAAGAGATGGGAATGAATTTCAAACACCAGGGCACTGTTGATTGTCGGTAAAACATTGAGATGCCTGGTTTTTAAATTCTAGTAAATCCAAAACTCGTCCGAAATTCATGAAACTTAGCATGCTATCATGGAGCGGCATCAACATGCCGTGGTGAAAATTTTGCCCCATTTGGGCCAGGTTAGGTATAAGCTTCTCACAAATCAGAGCTTCTCACAACAAGCATGATGGTTTCGATAGGGAATGCACCACCTTTGGGGACGAGATGATATCTGTTGCCTCTTATTGCTTTCAAAAAAATCCTAGTGTCAACATAGAACAACAAGAGTGTTGTGTTCAATCTTGGAATTTTCCGGGGTTCGTTTGGCCTTTTTTATACATTAACTGGGTTTTCTAGGCATTTTATGTGCATAATTCAAATTTGAACTACAAGCACATGCTCCAATGCACCAAAGTTGGTTGAAAAATCACATATGTGTCCTTGGGTGAATTTCTAGGTCCCATGCAAGAGATGGGAATGAATTTCAAACATCATGGCACTGTTGATTGCTGGCAAAACATTGAGATGCCTGGTTTTTAAATTCTAGTAAATCCAAAACTCATCTGAAATTCATGAAACTTGGCATGCTATCATGGAGCGACATCAACATGTTGTGTTAATTTTTTTGTCCCATTTGGGGTAGGTTTGGGTATATACTTCTCACAAACTAGAGCTTCTCACAACAAGCATGATGGTTTCGGTAGGGAACGTCCCACCTTTGGGGACGAAATGATGTCTGTTGCCTCTTATTGCTTTCAAAAAAATTCTCGTGTCAACATAGAACAACAGGAGTGTTGTGTCAATTTTTGGGATTTTTCGGGGTTCGTTTGGACATTTTTATGCATTAACTGGGTTTTCTAGGCATTTTATGTGCATAATTCAAATCTGAACTACAAGCACATACTCCAATGCACCAAAGTTGGTTTAAAAATCACATGTGTGTCCTTGGGTGAATTTCTAGGTCCCATGCAAGAGATGGGAATGAAATTCAAACACCATGGCACTGTTGATTGCCGACAAAACGTTGAGATGCCTGGTTTTTAAATTCTAGTAAATCCACAACTCATCTGAAATTCATGAAACTTGGCATGCTATCATGGATCGACATGAACATGCCGTGGTAAAAATTTTGTCCCATTTGAGGCAGGTTCGGGTATAAGCTTCTCACAACAAGCATGATGGTTTCGATAGGGAACGTACCACCTTTGGTGACGGGATGATATCCATTGCCTCTTATTGCTTTCAAAAAAATTCTCGTGTCAACATAGAACAACAGGAGTGTTGTGTCAACTTTTGGGATTTTTCGGGGTTCGTTTGGACATTTTTATACATTAACGGAGTTTTCAATGGATTTATGTGCATAATTCAAATTTGAACTACATGCACATGCTCGAGTGCATATAAATTGGTTGAAAAATCAAGTCTGTGTCCTTGGGTGCATGCTTAGGTCCCATGCAAGAAATGGGAATGAATTTCAAACACCAGGGCACCGTTGGTTGCCGGCAAAACATTGAGATGCCTCGTTTTTAAATTCTAGTAAATCCAAAACTTGTCTGAAATTCATGAAACTTGGCATGCTTTCATGGAGTGTCATCAACATGCCGTGGTAAAAACATTGTCCCGTTTGGGGCAGGTTTGGGTATATGCTTCTCACAAACCAGAACTTCTCACAACAAGCATCATGTTTCGGTAGGGAACGTCCCACCTTTAGGGATGAAACGATATCCACTGCCTCTTGTTGCTTCCAAAAATTTTCTCGTGTCAACATAGAACAACAGGAGTGTTGTGTCAATTTTTGGGATTTTTCAGGGTTCGTTTGGACATTTTTATGCATTAACTGGGTTTTCTAGGCATTTTATGTGCATAATTAAAATTTGAACTACAAGCACGTGCTGCAATGCACCAAAGTTGGTTGAAAAATCACATGTGTGTCCCTGGGTGAATTTCTAGGAAGCATGCAAGAGATGGGAATGAAATTCAAACACCATGGCACTGTTGATTGCCGACAAAATGTTGAGATGCCTGGTTTTTAAATTCTAGTAAATCCAAAACTCATCTGAAATTCATGAAACTTGGCATGCTATCATGGATCGGCATGAACATGCCATGGTGAAAATTTTGTCCCATTTGGGGCAGCTTCGGGTATAAGCTTCTCACAACAAGCATGATGGTTTTGATAGGGAACATACCACCTTTGGTGACGGGACGATATCCGTTGCCTCTTATTGCTTTCAAAAAAATTCTCATGTCAACATAGAACAACAGGAGTGTTGTGTCAATTTTTGGGATTATTCAGGGTTCGTTTGGACATTTTTATGCATTAACTGCGTTTTCAATGCATTTATGTGCATAATTCAAATTTGAACTACATGTACATGCTCGAGTGCATATAAATTGGTTGAAAAATCAAATCTGTGTCCTTGGGTGCATGCTTAGGTCCCATGCAAGAAATGGGAATGAATTTCAAACACCAGGGCACCGTTGATTGCCGGCAAAACATTGAGATGCCTCGTTTTAAATTCTAGTAAATCCAAAACTCGTCTGAAATTCATGAAACTTGGCATTCTATCATGGAGCGGCATAAACATGCCATGTTAAAAAAATTGTCCCATTTGGCAGGTTCGGGTATATGCTTCTCACAAACCAGAGCTTCTCACAACAAGCATGATGGTTTCGGTAGGGAACGTCCCACCTTTCTGGACAAAACGATATCCATTGCCTCTTATTCCTTTCAAAAAAAATCTCGTGTCAACATAGAACAACAGGAGTGTTGTGTCAATTTTTGGGATTTTTCGGGGTTCGTTTGGACATTGTTATGCATTAACTGAGTTTTCAATGCATTTATGTGCATAATTCAATTTTGAACTACATGCACATGCTCCAGTGCATATAAATTGGTTGAAAAATCAAATTTGTGTCCTTGGGTGCATGCTTAGGTCCCATGCAAGAAATGGGAATGAATTTCAAACACCAGGGCACCATTGATTGCCGACAAAATATTGAGATGCCTTGTTTTTAAATTCTAGTAAATCCAAAACTCGTCTGAAATTCATGAAACTTGGCATGCTTTCATGGAGCGGCATCAACATGCCGTGGTAAAAAATTTGTCCCGTTTGGGGCAGGTTTGGGTATATGCTTCTCACAAACCAGAGCTTCTCATAACAAGCATCATGGTTTCGGTAGGGAACGTCCCACCTTTGGGGACGAAACGATATCCACAACCTCTTATTGCTTACAGAAATTTTCTCGTGTCAACATAGAACAACAGGAGTGTTGTGTGAATTTTTGTGATTTTTCGGGGTTCTTTTGGACATTTTTATGCATTAACTGAGTTTTCAATGCATTTATGTGCATAATTCAAATTTGAACTACATGCACATGCTCCAGTGCATATAAATTGCTTGAAAAATGAAATCTATGTCCTTGGGTGCATGCTTAGGTCCCATGCAATAAATGGGAATGAATTTCAAACACCATGGCACCGTTGATTGCCGTCAAAACATTGAGATGCCTGGTTTTTAAATTCAAGTAAATCCAAAACTCGTCTGAAATACATGAAACTTGGCATGCTATCATGGAATGGCGCCCGACATGATGTGGTATTTTTCGTGTCCATTTTGAGAGAAGGCGCACTCGAATAATGACAGCCAACAAAGGCATTTTGAAAAAAATAGCTGCCACTTAATATCTCAAACGTTTCTATAATTCAAAATGTGTGCGTTCTGTTAACCATTCACGTGATGCCACATGTCTTCGTTTGACTGGCTGTAGGAGGTGCCATGCGGATAGCTACTTGACCTTGACTGAACAGGAGGCGTGCAAGCGCAGTCCGGTGTGCAGGCTGACCAAGAGGCGTGCAAGATGTCCTCCAATGCGCCGGCTCATCGGGAAGCGTGCGAGCTTTACACTGCACATGCTTACTGGAAAGCGAGCCCTTTGACTTCCAAGGCCGCCCGCCTTCCTCTCCATTAATGGCGCCCGGGCTGCTGTTTAATACAGGTGGCCTTACTGTTCGCCTCCCATTCCCGTCCCCCCGCAGACCTCCACCGCCATGGCGCAGAATGATCATCTGCCACTAGTCTTCAAATTTGGTGAAGTCGACTCCGAGCCGGAGGAGATAGAAAATAAGGAGGAATGGGGCCTCATGGACATGGCCTAGAACAAGCTGGCCGCGATGGTTGTTGCCCCCGTTCCCATCCCAGCTCCCATCCACGCGCCTGCGCCAGCGACCATCCCCGTAGCATTGACGGTCTAGTCGCCGAGCACTATCGCTGAGCTGGAAGCCGCGGGCGTCAGCGAGGTCTTCGTGTACCCGCGCGAGCTCATGTACATGCCAGCGCCAGCGCCCGTGCGCATCCCTCCACCCCCCGTGCCGCTGGCCCCTATGCGTTTGGCTGCATCCACCGTGCCCATGTGCGTCCCTCCACCCACCGCGGCGCCGGTCCCCGTGCGTTTGGTTACACCCGCTGTGCCCGTGCCCGTGCGCGCCCCCTCCCTCAGCGGCATGGGACGCTGCCATCGACCGCTACCTCTCAGGTGCGCCAGTTGCCGTCCTCCCGCGCCTCGCCCGTCGATCGTGCGATGACATGATGTTTGATTTACAAGTGAAGAAAATTTTGTGCTGCCTTGAAGACTTCAACAACGGCGTCCCGGAGGACGACAACGACAACGATGGCGCGGCACGCCACCTTCGCCGCCGCCGGAAATAGTTTTTTTGGGGGTTTAATACTGTATCTCGAATTCTCGATCATACGAATATAAATTCGCAGTGTGACCGAATGAAAGATATGGTTTGAACGAACTTGCGTTTTGTCTCTTAATGTACAGACTTATCAAACGATTTTGTTTTGAAAAAGAGTGAGTTTCCTCCAAGACTTTCAATACTGAACCAAGGAGAAGGTGTTGGTGCTAGTACACCAGTATCCATCCCGAATACCCTGTAATGGATGTTGGAATAGGTCCGGAGAGTGCGACCATACGAGACAACACCTACTTCCTTAGTAACATCAGCAGTGCCCCGTATACAGACAAGAAGAGGTGATCCATCGGAATAAGTTGTCAGGCGCCAGTGAGTATATGGGTCCTGCTCGTCCTCATGCTCATGAATAAATTTTCAAGTATAGGTGGTGGAATGTCCATAGGACCTTGGAAACACAAGAAGGTTAATTAGTAAAGGGAAACTAGCTAACCCGCATGCATGTGGATGAAACAATTATAATTACGATGGAAGACAAACATATCGAAATCATGAGGATTCCATGCAAAAACAGTGCCACGAGTGGTGGCAGCAAACACAAGATCCTCGTATTGAATTGCATCACAGTACTCATCCATGTATAGAAACTAATTTTTGAGCAATAACCATCGAGGCGTGGAAGTAAGGGAGGCAACAAGCTTGTCGAAGATAGCAACAACTTCATAGTTCATGTAATCCCAGGAGCGGTTGGGAACTCGACAAATTGCTATCTTTCGTAGACGACAGTTACCTGAAGCCAGTTCTTGTTTGACAAGTATGAAGGAAATATGCCCTGGAGGCAATAATAAAGTTGTTATTTATATTTCCTTATATCATGATGAATGTTTATGATTCATGCTAGAATTGTATTAACCGGAAACTTAGTACATGTATGAATACATAGACAAACAAAGTGTCACTAGTATGCCTCTACTTGACTAGCTCGTTAATCAAAGATGGTTAAGTTTCCTAGCCATAGACATGAGTTGTCATTTGATGAATGGGATCACATCATTAGAGAATGATGTGATTGACTTGACCCATCCATTAGCTTAGCACTATGATCGTTTAGTTTATTGCTATTGCTTTCTCCATAACTTATACATGTTCCTATGACTATGAGATTATGCAACTCCCGAATACCGGAGGAACGCTTAGTGTGCTATCAAACGTCACAATGTAACTGGGTGATTATAAATATGCTCTATAGGTGTCTCCGATGGTGTTTGTTGAGTTGCCATAGATCGAGATTAGGATTTGTCACTTCGATTGTCGGAGAGGTATCTGTGGGCCCTCTCGGTAATGCACATCACTCTAAGCCTTGCAAGCTGTGTAACTAATGAGTTAGTTGCAGGATGTTGCATTACAGAACGAGTAAAGAGACTTGCCAGTAACGAGATTGAACTACGTATGATGATACCGACGATCGAATCTCGGGCAAGTAACATACCGATGACAAAGGGAACAACATATGTAGTTATGCGGTTTGACGATAAAGATCTTCGTAGAATATGTAGGAACCAATATGAGCATCCAGGTTCCGCTATTGGTTTTCAACCGAAGATGAGTCTCGGTCATGTCTACATAGTTGTCGAACCCGTAGGGTCCGCACGCTTAAAGTTCAATGATGATATGTATTACGATTTATGTGATTTGATGTACCGAAGATAGTTCGGAGTCCCGGATGTGATCATGGACATGATGAGGAGTCTCGAAATGGTCGAGACATAAATATTGATATATTGGAAGGCTATGTTTGGACACCGGAAAGGTTTCAGATAGGTTCGGTCATTTTTCGGAGTACCGGGAGGTTACCGGAACCCCTCGGGGAGTTAATGGGCCTTAATGGGCCATGGTGGAAGAGAGGAGGAGGCGGCCAAGTGGGAGGCGCACGCCCCAAGCCCAATCCAAATTGGGAAGGGGGTCGCCCCCCCCTTTCCTTCTCTCCCTCTCCCTCTTCCTTCTTCTGCTACTCCAACTAGGGAAGGGGGGAAACCTACTCCTAGTAGGAGTAGGAATCCCCCCTTTGAGGTGCGCCATAGGAGCCCGGCCCTCCCCTCCTCCACACCTTTCTATACGGGGGAGGGGGCATCCCGTAGACACACAAGTTGATCTCTTAGCCGTGTGCGGTGCCCCCTCCACAGATGTCCACCTTGGTCATTTTTTCGTAGTGCTTAGGCGAAGCCCTGTGTCGCTAACTTCATCATCACCGTCAACACGCCGTCATGCTGACGAAACTCTCCCTCGGCCTCAGCTGGATCTAGAGTTTGAGGGACATCACCAAGCTGAACGTGTGCAGATCATGGTGGTGTCGTGCGTTCGGTACTTGATCGGTTGGATTGCGAAGATGTTCAACTACATCAACCGCGTTACTTAATGCTTCCACTTTCGGTCTACGAGGGTACGTAGACACACTCTCCCCTCTTGTTGCTATGCATCCCTAGATAGATCTTGCGTGATCGTAGGAATTTTTTTGAAATACTGTGTTCCCCAACAGTGGTATCAGAGCCAGGTTTATGCATAGATGTTATATGCACATGTAGAACAAAAAGGAGTTGTGGGTGTGGGTATATACATATTGCTTGCCATCACTAGTTGTTTCTTGACTCCGTGGTATTGTTGGATGAAGCGGCCCGGACCGACATTACATGACCGCGTTCATGAGACAGGTTCTACCGACGTGCTTTGCACACAGGTGGCTGGCGGGTGTCAGTTTCTCCAACTTTAGTTGAATCGGATTCAATGAACAGGGTTCTTTCTGAAGATCAAAAAGCAATCACTATACGACATTGTGGTTTTTGATGCGTAGGTAAGAACGGTTCTTGCTAAGCCCGTAGTAGCCACGTAAAACTTGCAACAACAAAGTAGAGGACGTCTAACTTGTTTTTGAAGGGCATGTTGTGATGTGATATGGTCAAAACGTGATTATATAAATTGTTGTATGAGATGATCATGTTTTGTAACACAGTTATCGGCAACTGACAGGAGCCATATGGTTGTCACTTTATTGTATGAAATGCAATCGCCATGTAATTGCTTTACTTTATCACTAAGCGGTAGCGATAGTTGTAGAAGCAATAGTTGGCGAGACGACAACGATGCTACGATTGAGATCAAGGTGTCAAGCCGGTGACAATGGTGATCATGACGGTGCTTTGAAGATGGAGATCAAAGTCACAAGATGATGATGGACATATCATATCACTTATATTGATTGCATGTGATGTTTATCCTTTATGCATCTTATTTTGCTTAGTACGGCAGTAGCATTATAAGATGATCTCTCACTAAATTTCAAGGTATAAGTGTTCTCCCTGAGTATGCACCGTTGCTACAGTTCGTCGTGCCGAGACACCATGTGATGATCGGGTGTGATAAGCTCTACGTTCACATACAACGGGTGCAAGCCAGTTTTGCACAAGTAGAATACTCGGGTTAAACTGGACAAGCCTAGCATATGCAGATATGGCCTCGGAACACTGATACCGAAAGGTCGAGTGTGAATCATATAGTAGATATGATCAACATAGTGATGTTCACCATTGAAAACTACTCCATCTCACGTGATGATCGGACATGGTTTAGTTGATATGGATCACGTGATCACTTAGATGATTAGAGGGATGTCTATCTAAGTGGGAGTTCTTAAGTAATATGATTAATTGAACTTTAATTTATCCTGAACTTAGTACCTGATAGTATTTTGCATGTCTATGTTGTTGTAGATAAATGGCCCGTGTTGTTGTTCCGTTGAATTTTAATGCGTTCCTAGAGAAAGCTAAGTTGAAAGATGATGGTAGAAACTACACGGACTGGGTCTGTAACTTGAGGATTATCCTCATTGCTGCACAGAAGAATTACGTCCTGGAAGCACCACTAGGTGCCAAACCCGTTGCAGGAGCAACTCCAGATGTTATGAACACTTGGCAGCGCAAAGCTGATGACTAGTCGATAGTTCAGTGTGCCATGCTTTACGGCTTAGAACCGGTACTTCAATGATGTTTTGAACGTCATGGAGCATATGAGATGTTCCAGGAGTTGAAGTTAATATTTCAAGCAAATGCCTGGATTGAGAGATATGAAGTCTCCAATAAGTTCTATAGCTGCAAAATGGAGGAGAATAGTTCTGTCAGTGAACAGATACTCAGAATTTCTGGATACCACAATCACTTGACTCAGCTGGGAGTTAATCTTCGGTTGATAGTGTCATTGACAGAGTTCTTCAATCACTGCCACCAAGCTACAAAAGCTTAGTGATGAACTATAATATGCAAGGGATGGATAAGACAATTCTCGAGCTCTTCGCGATGCTAAAGGCTGCGGAGGTAGAAATCAAGAAGGAGCATCAAGTGTTGATGGTCAACAAGACCACTAGTTTCAAGAAGAAGGGCAAAGGGAAGAAGGGGAACTTCAAGAAGAACAGCAAGCAAGTTGCTGCTCAAGTGAAGAAGCCCAAGTCTGGACCTAAGCCTGAGACTGAGTGCTTCTACTGCAAAGGGACTGGTCACTGGAAGCGGAACTGCCCCAAATACTAGGCGAATAAGAAGGATGGCAAAGTAAAAGGTATATTTAATATACATGTTATTGATGTGTACCTTACTAATGCTCACAGTAGCGCCTGAGTATTTGATACTTGTTCTGTTGCTAATATTTGCAACACGAAATAGGGGATACGGATTAAGCGGAGATTGTCTAAGGACGAGGTGACGATGCGCGTGGGAAATGGTTCCAAAGTCGATGTGATAGCCGCCGGCTTGCTACCTCTACATCCACCTTCGGTATTAGTTTTAGACCTGAATAATTGTTATTTGGTGCCAGCGTTAAGCATGAACATTATATCTGGATCTTGTTTGATGTGAGACGGTTATTCATTTAAATCAAAGAATAATGGTTGTTCTATTTATATGAGCAATATCTTTGATGGTCATGCCCCCTTGATGAGTGGTCTATTTTTACTAAATCTTGATAGTAGTGATACACATATTCATAGTATTGAAGCCAAAAGATATAAGTTTAATAATGATAGTTCAACTTATTTGTGGCACTGCCGTTTAGGTCATAGTGGTGTAAAGCGCATGAAGAAACTCCATGCTGATGGGCTTTTGGAATCACTTGATTATGAATCACTTGATGCTTGCGAACCATGCCTCATGGGCAAGATGACTAAGACTCCTTTCTCCGAAAGAATGGAACGAGCAACAGACTTATTGGAAATAATACATACTGATGTATGCGGTCCAATGAGTGTTGATGCTCGTGGCGGGTATCATTATTTTCTGACCTTCACAGATGATTTGAGAAGATATGGGTATATCTACTTGATGAAAGATAAGTCTGAAATATTTGAAAAGTTCAAAGAATTTCATAGTGAAGTGGAAAATCATCATAACAAGAAAATTAAGTTTCTACGATCTGATCGTGGAGGTGAATATTTGATTTATGAGTTTGGTCTTCATTTGAAACAATGCAGAATAGTTTCGCAACTTACGCCACCTGGAACACCACAACGTAATGGTGTGTCCGAATGTTGTAACCACACTTTATTAGATATGGTGCGATCTATGATGTCTCTTACTGATTTACCGCTATCATTTTGGGGTTATGCTTTAGAGACAGCTGCATTCACGTTAAATAGGGCACCATCGAAATCCATTGAGACGACACCATATGAATTGTCGTTTGGCAAGAAACCTGAGTTGTCATTTCTTAGAGTTTGGGGATGCAATGCTTATGTGAAAAAGCTTCAACCTGATAAGCTTGAACCCAAATCGAAGAAATGTGTCTTCATAGGATACCCAAAGGAGATTGTTGGGTACACCTTCTATCACAGATCCGGAGGCAAGATATGCATTGCTAAGAATGGATCCTTTCTAGAGAAGGTGTTTCTCTCGAAAGAAGTGAGTGGGAGGAAAATAGAACTTGATGAGGTAATTGTACCTTCTCTCAATTTGGAAAGTGGCACATCAAAGAAATCTGTTCCCATGATGCCTATGCCAACTAGAGAAGAAGTTAATGATGATGATCATGAAACTTCGGATCAAGTTACTACTGGACCTCGTAAGTCGAACAGAGCACGTTCCGCACTAGACTGGTTAGACAAACCTGTCCTGGAAGTCATGTTATTAGATCATGGCGAACGTATGAACTATGAAGAAGCTATGATGAGCCTAGATTCAGATAAATTGCTTGAGGCCATGAAATCTAAGATAGGATCCATGTATGAGAACAAAGTGTGAACTTTGCTGGATTTTCCCAATGATTGGCAAGTCATTGAGAATAAATGGATCTTCAAGAAGAAGATAGACGCTGATGGTAATGTAACCATCTACAAATCTCGACTTGTCGTGAAAGTTTTTTGACAAGTTCAAGGGGTTGACTACGATGAGACCTTCTCACCCGTAGTGATGCTTAAGTCCGTCCAAATCATGTTAGCATTTGCCACATTTTATGATTATGAAATTTGACAAATGGATGTCAAAACTGCATTCCTTAATGGATATCTTAAAGAAGAGTTATATATGATGCAACTAGAAGGTTTTGTCTATCCAAAAGGTGCTAACAAAGTGTGTAAGCTCCAGCGATCCATTTATGGACTGGTGCAAGCATCTCGGAGTTGGAATATACCCTTTGATAGTGTGATCAAAGCATATGGTTTTATACAGACTTTTGGAGAAACCTGTATTTAAAAGAAAGTGAGTGGGAGATCTATAGCATTTCTGATATTATAAGTGGATGACATATTGTTGATTGGAAATGATACTGAATTTCTGAATATCATAAAAGGATACTTGAATAAGAATTTTTCAATGAAAGAACTCGATGAAGCAGCTTATATATTGGGAATCATAATCTATAGAGATAGATCAAGACGCTTAATTGGACTTTCACAAAGCACATACCTTGATAAAGTTTTGAAGAAGTTCAAAATGGATCAAGCAAAGAAAGGGTTCTTGCTTGTGTTGCTGGGAGGTACCAAAGAAAGGCTCGATGCCGTCCTCACGCTGGCCGCGGACCTCGTCCTGTCTACCTCTGTCGTAGGTGTCTTCCGCCACCAATTTAGGGTGCGGGAGATTGGACTACTCGGCATCCGTTCTGCCTCGTCTAGTAGTTCATCTATGGTAAATAAATCTCACTTTTTACAGCCTTTTTGATCAGTCAAATCCATCCACTTTAACCAAAAGTGGTTTCTACACTTCCAACTTTCGATCTTTCTCTTTCTGAATCTCATATCTTGCAAAGAATATTCACTTATTCTTCATAACTAGTTAGATTCCTCACTTGTACTTATTCATGTATTCGTACAAATCTGGAACCAACTCACTTCAAATAAGTGAATGTATTCGCACTATGAGGTCAATGTCTTCAAACTGAATTATCTTCAAAATCTTCTGAGAATGCATATGACCTCTTCCCCTTCCCTCGCATCTCTAATGCTGTCACAGGTACATGTCCGTGGGAGAATACCTTGGTTCTCATAGTCTGCATTCATTTGCAGAATTCTTACAGCATCATATTGACTCCCCTCAAGCCAGTTCTTGTTTGACAAGTATGAAGGAAATATGCCCTAGAGGCAATAATAAAGTTGTTATTTATATTTCCTTATATCATGATGAATGTTTATTATTCATGCTAGAATTGTATTAACCGGAAACTTAGTACATGTGTGAATACATAGACAATCAGAGTGTCATTAATATGCCTCTACTTGACTAGCTCGTTAATCAAAGATGGTTAAGTTTCCTAGCCATAGACATGAGTTGTCATTTGATGAACGGGATCACATCATTAGAGAATGATGTGATTGACTTGACCCATCCATTAGCTTAGCACAATGATTGTTTAGTTTATTGCTATTGCTTTCTCCATAACTTATACATGTTCCTATGAATATGAGATTATGCAACTCCCAAATACCGGAGGAACGCTTAGTGTGCTATCAAATGTCACAATGTAACTGGGTGATTATAAAGATGCTCTACAGGTGTCTCCGATGGTGTTTTTTGAGTTGGAATAGATCGAGATTAGGATTTGTCACTCCGGTTGTTGGAGAGGTATCTCTGGGCCCTCTCGGTAATGCACATCACTATAAGCCTTGCAAGCAATGTGACTAATGAGTTAGTTGCGGGATGTTGCATTACGAAATGAGTAAAGAGACTTGCCGGTAACTTGATTGAACTAGGTACGATGATACCGACGATCGAATCTCGGGAAAGTAACATACCGATGACAAAGGGAACAAACATATGTTGTTATGCGGTTTGACCGATAAAGATCTTCGTAGAATATGTAGGAACCAATATGAGCATCCAGGTTCCGCTATTGGTTATTGAACGGAGCTGAGTCTCGGTCATGTCTACATAGTTCTCGAACCTGCAGGGTCCGCATGCTTAATGTTTGATGATTATATGTATTATGAGTTATGTAATTTGATGTACCAAAGATAGTATAGAGTCCCGGATGTGATCACGTACATGGCGAGGAGTCTCGAAATGGTCAAAACATAAAGATTGATATATTGGAAGGCTATGTTTGGACACGGGAAAGGTTTCAGATAGGTTCGGGCATTTTTCAGAGTACCGGGAGGTTACCGGAACCCCTCGAGGAGTTAATGGGCCTTAATGGGCCATGGTGGGAGAGAGGAGGAGGCGTCCAAGTGGGAGGCATGCGCCCCCAAGCACAATCCAAATTGGGAAGAGGGTCGGCCCCCCTTTCCTTCTCGCCCTCTCCCTCTTCCTTCTCCTCCTACTCCAACTAGGGAAGGGGGGAAACCTACTCCTACTAGGAGTAGGAATCCCCCCTTTGGGGTGCACCATAGGAGGCCGGCCCTCCCCTCCTCCACTCCTTTATATACGGGGGAGGGGGCACCCCATAGACACACAAGTTGATCGCTTAGCCGTGTGGGGTGCCCCCTTCCATAGATTTCCACCTTGGTCATATTGTCGTAGTGCTTAGGCAAAGCCCTAGTCGGTAACTTCATCATCACCGTCAACACGCCTAATGACCCACAAGTATAGGGGATCTATTGTAGTCCTTTCGATAAGTAAGAGTGTCGTACTCAACAAGGAGCAGAAGGAAATGACAAGCAGTTTTCAGTAAGGTATTCTCTGCAAGCACTGAAGTTATCGGTAACAGATAGTTTTGTGATAAGATAATTCGTAACGGGTAACAAGTAACAAAAGTAAACAAGGTGCAGCAAGGTGGCCCAATCCTTTTTGTAGCAAAGGACAAGCTTGGACAAACTCTTATATAAAGGAAAGTGCTCCCAAGGACACATGGGAATTATCGTCAAGCTAGTTTTCATCATGCTCATATGATTCGCGTTCGTTACTTTGATAATTTGATATGTGGGTGGACCGGTGCTTGGGTACTGCCCTTCCTTGGACAAGCATCCCACTTATGATTAACCCCCCCTCACAAGTATCCGCAACTATGAAAGAAGAATTAAGGTAAACCTAACCATAGCATGAAACATATGGATCCAAATCAGCACCTTACGAAGCAACGCATAAACTAGAGTTTAAGCTTCTATCACTCTAGCAACCCATCATCTACTTATTACTTCCCAATGCCTTCCCCTTGGCCCAAGAAATGGTGACGTGTCATGTAGTCGAAGTTCACGTAACACCATTATAGGAAAGACAACATACATCTCATCAAAATATCGAACGAATACCAAATTCACATGACTACTTATAACAAGACTTCTCCCATCTCCTCAGGAACAAATGTAACTACTCACAAATCATATTCATGTTCATAATCAGAGAGGTATTAATATGCATAAAGGATCTGAACATATAATCTTCCACCGGATAAACCAACTAGCATCAACTACAAGGAGTAATCAACACTACCAGCAACCCACAGGTACCAATCTGAGGTTTTGAGACAAAGATTGGATACAAGAGATGAACTAGGGTTTGAGAGGAGATGGTGCTGGTGAAGATGTTGATGGAGATTGACCCCCTCCTGATGAGAGGACCAATGGTGATGACAATGGTGACGATTTCCCCCTCCCGGAGGGATGTTTCCCCGGCAGAACAGCACCGTCGGAGCCCTAGATTGGTTCCGCCAAGGTTACGCCTCGAGACGGCGGCGCTTCATCCCAAAAGCTTTCTTATGATTTTTTAGGGCGAAAGACACCTTATACCATAAGATGGGCATCGGGGGGCTTCCAGGTGGCCCACGAGGCAGGGGGGCGCCCAGGGGGGTAGGGCGCGCCCTCCACCCTCATGGACGGTGGGTGGCTCCCCTCTAGTGCTTCCTTCGCCCAATATTTTTTATATGTTCCAAAACTGACTTTCGTGGAGTTTCAGGACATTTGGAGTTGTGCAGAATAGGTCTCTAATATTTTCTCCTTTTCCAGCCCAGAATTCCAGCTGCCGGCATTCTCCCTCTTCATGTAAACCTTGTAAAATAAGAGAGAAAAGGCATAAGTATTGTGACATAATGTGTAATAACAACCCATAATGCAATAAATATTGATATAAAAGCATGATGCAAAATGGACGTATCAACTCCCCCAAGCTTAGATCTTGCTTGTCCTCAGGCGAAAGCCGATATCGAAAAATATGTCCACATGTTTAGAGATAGGGGTGTCGATAAAATAAAATACGGACATGAGGGCATCATGATCTATCTTTGAATAGCAACATTATATAGTCATATGATTTCTTATGCTAAAGTAACAATCTATTCACAATGTAAAGTATGAATTAGAAACTTCATTGAAAAACTAGCAAACTATAATGTCAGTCATTGAAGCAATTGCAATTTATCATAACATCAGAAAGAGTCAATATAAGAGCTTTTCAGCAAGTCCACGTACTCAACTATCATTTAGTCTTTCACAATTGCTAACACTCACGCAATACTTATGGGTATGAAGCTTTAATCGGACACAAAGAAAGATAGGGGCTTATAGTTTTGCCTCCCAACCTTTTACCTCAAGGGTAATGTCAACAATAACAGTTTATGATAACCCACATCCAATTGGATATATATATATCAGGATCTTTCCAACACATAGTGCTTGCCAAAGGATAAAGTGTAAAAAGGAAAGGTGAAGACAAAAAATAAAATATAGGCCCTTCGCAGAGGGAAGCAGAGGTTGTCATGTGCTTTTATGGTTGGATGCACAAAATCTTAATGCAAAAGAACGTCACTTTATATTGCCACTTGCGATAGGGACCTTTATTATGCAGTATGTCGCTTTTATTTCTTCCATATCACAAGCTCGTATAAATCTTATCTTCTCCACACTAATAGATCATACATATTTAAAGAGAAATTTTTATTGCCTGCAACAATGAAAACTTACTTGAAGGATCTTATTCAATCCATAGGTAGATATGGTGGACTCTCATGGCAAAACTGGGTTTAAGGATATTTGAAAGCACAAGTAGTATCTCTACTTGCTACAGAGAATTTGGCTAGCATAAGGGGGAAAGGCAAGCTCAACATGTTGGATGATCCATGACAATATAATTTATTTTGGATATAAGAAAACATAACCCATTACGTTGTCTTCCTTGTCCAACATCAACCTTTTAGCATGTCATATTTTAATGAGTGCTCACAATCATAAAAGATGTCCAAGATAGTATATTTATATGTGAAAACCTCTGTTTCTTTATTACTTCCTATTAATTGCAATGATGACCAAAACTATGTTTGTCAGCTCTCAACAACTTTTATTCATCATACTCTTTATATGTGAAGTCATTACTCGCCATAAGATCAATATGATCTCTTTATTTCTTTTTATTCTTTCTCTTTTATTTTATTCCCTCAAGATCATAGCAAGATAACCAAATCCTCGACTTAGGATTAATCTTTATTGTATATAGCTCACGGACTTGATTACATAGATAAGGATCAACACAAAACTCAAAGCTAGATCATACTAAACTTTATTCTACTAGATCAAGATATAACCAAAAGGATCGAACTAAGAAAAACGGTAAAGATAGAAGTGTGATGGTGATACAATACCGGGGAACCTCCCCCAAGCTTGGCAGTTTCCGAGGGGAGTGCCCATACCCATGTATTTATGTCTCTTTCTTCGGCGGTGGTGACGATGGCGTTTTTGATGATGTAGTCAGCTTCAATAATGCACCCTTCAGAACTTGCAGTTCTTGGAGCACACGTTGGAGCATATTTGCATTCTTTTGAATTTCCTCCATAACATGCTTATTTTCAGGCCCCCAAGAACTCTTCCCTACATTGCTTTCACTTGGATGGGATATGTCCCAATTGGAGGGTATATGTGTACGAGGGGTGTTCTCAACTCCGTAATTATGAACCAAATTATGAAAGTTGTTCCGATGTAACCTGTGTAAGGGCCTCCTAGGGGGAAGCCCTTCTCGAACCTCTTGGCCTTCATGATTGTTTGTAGCTTCTATTGCTTGATGGGGATTCGGAATAGTGGAGACGCCCGTCAAAGTACCCCTCTCCGAAGTGGGAGGTTGTTCGTCGAGTGAATCTCCTTCATCCTCCTCCATCATGGCTCCCTCGGCATCCTCCCTTCTAAGTTCCATCTGCATCAACCAAGCATCGTCGTCCGCGTTGTTGGAGGAGGAGGACGACATAATGCTTGGCCTTGGAAATTCTGGCAGAAAACAACTCAAAACGAAAACAGGGGGATTTTGTCGTGGTACACTGGTCAAATCTTTCGGGAGATTATATAATGAATTTTTACCGACCAAAAGAAGTATCATGCAAGAAAATGGAGTCCGGAGGGCACACGAGGTATGCACGAGGTAGGGGGGCACGCCCAGGGGGTAGGGCAAGCCCTCCACCCTCATGGATGCCTCGTGTCCTTTCCGGACTACTTCTTATTTTCCTATTTTCTTAAATATTCCAAAACGGAGAAAAATCACTATTAGAACTGTTTTGGAGTCGGTTTACTTACCGGACCACATACCTATTCCTTTTCGGAGTCTGAAAAGTTCTGGAAAGTGTCCCTTATGTACTCCTCCGGGGTTACAGTATTAATAACATTGGTTTCAACATTTATGGGATGTTTGATTCTTTGACCGTTCACCACCTTCGGATTGTGCCTTCGAAGTTGTTGATTTTTATGGCACTGGAATGATAGACCTCCTTGATAACATAAGGACCTTCCCATTTAGAGAGGAGTTTTCCTACAAAATATCTTAAATGAGAGTTGTATAACAGAACATAATCATCTACATTACGCTTTTGTATCCTTTTGTCATGCCATCTTTTAACCTTTTCTTTAAACAGTTTGGCATTCTCATAGGCCTGGGTTCTCCACTCATCAAGTGAGCTAATGTCAAATAGTCTCTTCACACCAGCAAGTTTGAAATCATAATTGAGCTCTTTAATGGCTCAACATGCCTTATGTTCTAGTTCGAGAGGTAAGTGACATGCTTTTCCATAAACCATTTTATACGAAGACATACCCATAGGATTTTTATATGCAATTCTATAAGCCCATAATGCATCATCAAGTTTCTTGGACCAATTCTTTCTAGATCTATTAAGAGTCTTTTGCAAAATTAATTTAATCTCTCTATTACTCAATTCTAATTGACCACTAGACTGTGGGTGGTATGGAGATGCAATTCTATGATTAACATCATACTTAGCAAGCATTTTACGAAAAGCACCATGAATAAAATGTGAACCACCATCAGTCATTAAGTATCAAGGGACTCCAAACCTCAGAAAAATAACTTCTTTAAGCATCTTAATAGAGGTGTTATGATCAGCACTACTAGTTGGAATAGCTTCTACCCACTTAGTAACATAATTAACAGCACCTAAAATATGTGTATACCCATTAGAGGAAGGAAACGGACCCATATAATCAAAGCCCCAAACATCAAATGGTTCAATAACAAGTGAATAGTTAATAGGCATTTCTTGACGTATACTAATATTACCAATTATTTGACATTCATCACAAGACAAGACAAACTTACGGGCATCTTTGAAAAGAGTAGGCCAATAAAAACCGGATTGCAATACCTTATGCGCAGTTCTATCTCCAGCGTGGTGTCCTCCATAAGCCTCGGAGTGACACTTGCGTAGGATTTGTTCCTATTCATGCTCAGGTGCACAACATCTAATAACACCATCTACTCCTTCTTTATAAAGGTGTGGGTCATCCCAGAAGTAATGTCTCAAATAATAGGAAAACTTTTTCTTTTGCTGGTAGGTGAAACTAGGTGGTATAAATTTAGCAACAATGTAATTAGCAGAATCAACATACCATGGAGCAGTATGAGAAGCATTTATGACAGCTAATTGTTCATTAGGAAAGCTATCATCTATAGGTAGCGGGTCATCAAGAACATTCTTTAACCTAGACAAG
Source organism: Triticum dicoccoides (assembly GCF_002162155.2). Lineage (NCBI taxonomy): Eukaryota > Viridiplantae > Streptophyta > Magnoliopsida > Poales > Poaceae > Triticum > Triticum dicoccoides. The sequence goes on along the minus strand of NC_041392.1, from coordinate 300,651,109 downwards.
TTGTCTGCAATGGGGTTCTCAGCTCCCTTTCTAACAATAATATGCAAATCAAATTCTTGTAGCAAGAGAACCCATCTAATAAGTCTAGGTTTAGCATCTTTCTTTTCCATAAGATATTTAATAGTAGCATGATTAGTGTGAACAGTTACTTTAGAATCAACAATATAAGGTCTGAACTTATCACAAGCAAATACAACTGCTAAAAATTATTTTTCAGTAGTAGCATAATTTCTCTGGGCACTGTCTAGAGTATTACTAGCATATTGGATAACATTTAATTTCTTATCAACTCTTTGTCCTAGAACAGCACCTACAGCATAATCACTAGCATCACACATAATTTCAAAGGGTAAATTCCAATCAGGTGGTTGAACAATAGGTGCAGAAATCAAGGCTTTCTTAAGTATTTCAAATGCTTCTACACAATCATCATCAAAGACAAAAGGAACATCTTTTTGTAAGAGATTAGTCAAAGGCCTAGAAAATTTTGAGAAGTCTTTAATGAACCTCCAATAAAAACCGGCATGACCAAGGGAACTTCTTATACCTTTAATGTCCTTAGGACACGACATCTTTTCAATAGCATCAACTTTAGCTTTATCAACTTCAATACCTCTTTCAGATATTTTATGCCCAGGACAATACCTTCATTAACCATAAAGTGGCACTTCTCCCAATTCAAGACAAAATTAGTTTCTTCACATCTCTGCAAGACTCGATCAAGGTTGCTTAAGCAATCATCAAAAGAAGTTCCATACACGGAGAAATCATCCATGAAAACCTCAACAATCTTTTCACAAAAGTCAGAGAATATAGCAATCATACATCTTTGAAAGGTAGCAGGTGCATTACATAAACCAAAAGGCATATGTCTATAAGCAAAGGTACCGAAAGGACAAGTGAAAGTGGTCTTTTCCTGATCCTATTTTGACACAGGTATTTGAGAGAAAACAGAATAACCGTGTAGAAAGCAAAAATGTGTATGTTTGGATAATCTTTCTAGCATTTGATCAACAAAAGGTAAAGGGTAATGATCCTTTCTAGTAGCTTTATTTAATTTGTGGAAATTAATTACCATTCTATAACATTAACAATTCTTTGTGGGATCAATTCATCTTTATCATTAGGAACATCAGTAATACATCCCTTCTTAGGGACACAATGGACATGACTTACCCACTAACTATCAGCAACACGATAAATTATACCTGCCTCCAAAAGCTTTAGTATTTCATTTCTTAGCACTTCTTTCATCTTAGGATTTAACCGTCGTTGGTGATCAACAACTAGTTTAGTGTCTTTCTCCAATTTTATTTTGTGCTGGCATAGAGTGGGACTAATACCCTTAAAATCATCAAGAGTATATACAATAGCAGAACAGTGCTTCTTTAGAGTTTTCAATAATTTCTCTTCTTCCTGCTCTGAAAGGGTAGCACTAATAATAACAGGATATATCTTATTTTCATCAAGATAAGCATATTTAAGAGTATCAGGTAATGGTTTAAGCTCAAACATGGGATCACCCTTGGGTGGAGGAGGATCCCCTAGAATTTCAACAGGCAAGTTGTGTTTCAAAATAGGTCCCTGTTTAAAGAATACTTCATCTATTTCCCTTCTTTCATTCATAAACATATCATTTTCATGGTCTAGCAAATATTGTTCTAAAGGATCATTAGGAGGCACGACAATAGAAGCAAGACCAATAATTTCATCTTTACTAGGCAATTATTTATCATGGGGTTGTCTACAAAATTTAGCAAAATTAAAATCATGAGACATATCCCCTAAACCAACAGTAACAATATCCTTTTTACAGTCTATCTTAGCATTAACAGTATTCAAGAAGGGTCTACCAAATATAATGGGACAGAAGTCATCTTGTGGGGAACCAAGAACAAGAAAAACAGTAGGATATTTAACTTTCCCACACAAGACTTCAACATCTCTAACAATCCCAATTGGTGAAATAGTATCTCTATTGGTAAGCTTAATTGTAACAGCAATACCTTCTATCACAGCAGGTGCAATATCCTGCATAATTTCTGCGTATAAGGAATGAGGTATTGCACTCGCACTAGCACCCATGTCACATAAACCATGATAGAAATGATCTCCTATTTTAACAGAAACAATAGGCATGCCTACAACATGTCTATGTTTATTTTTAGTATCGGGTCAGCAATTCTAGCTGCTTCATCATAGAAGTAAATGACATGCCCATCAATATTTTCGACCAAGAGATCTTTAACCATAGCAATACTAGATTCAACTTTAATTTGCTCAGGGGGGTGTAGGTGTTCTAGCATTACTCTTACGAACCATAGTTGAAGCTTTAGCATGATCCTTTATTCTAACAGGGAAAGGTGGTTTCTCAATATAAGTAGTAGGAACAATAGGATCAACATTATAAGCGATAGTCTTTTCTTCAACTTTAATAGGTTCAACGACTTTTACTTCAATGGGAGGATGATATTTAAACCACTTCTCCTTAGGGAGATCAACATGAGTAGCAAATGATTCACAGAAAGAAGCTACTATCTCAGAGTCAAGTCCTTATTTAGTGCTAAATTCACGAAAAGGATCAGTATCCATAAAATATTTAACACAATCAAACTTAGGTGTTATACCTAACTCCTTAACTTCGTCGAGTTCCCAATCTTCAGAGTTGCGTTTAATTATTTCCAATAAATCCCATCTAAATTCAATAGTCTTCATCATAAAAGAACCAGTACAAGAAGTATCGAGCATGGAGCGATTATTGAGAGAAAGCCGAGCATAAACATTTTCAATAATAATTTCTCTTGAGAGCTCATGATTGGGGCATGAATATAACATTGACTTAAGCCTCGCCCAAGCTTGAGCGATACTTTATCCTTCACGAGGACAAAAATTATATTATAATTACGATCACGATGAACCACATGCATAGGATAAAACTTCTGATGAAATTCCAATTTCAATCGGTTGTAGTTCCATGATCCAATATCATCACATAGCCTAAACCATGTCAATGCCTTTCCCTTCAAAGATAAAGGGAAGACCTTCTTCTTGATAAAATCCTCGGGCATACCTGCAAGCTTAAATAATCCCCAAACTTCATCCACATAGATTAGGTGCATATCGGGATGTAATGTTCCATCTCCTGTAAAAGGATTAGCTAGCAGTTTCTCTATCATACCCGAAGGAATTTCAAAGTAAAATTTTTTAGTAGGTTCATTAGGTTGAGGAGCAACTCTTTGCTCTACTGTTTGGGGTGAAGATACCCCGAACAATCCCCTCAAAGTATTATTTTCCATAGTAACAAGTGACAGTAAATTTTAGCACACTATATAAATTTTTCCTCACCAAATTCCACCTACCAAAGGCGCTTCACTCCCTGGCAACGGTGCCAGAAAAGAGTCTTGATGACCCACAAGTATATGGGATCTATCATAGTCCTTTCGATAAGTAAGAGTGTCAAACCCAACGAGGAGCAGAAGGAAATGACAAGTAGTTTTCAGTAAGGTATTCTCTACAAGCACTGAAATTATCAGTAACAGATAGTTTTGTGATAATTTAATTCGTAACGGGTAACAAGTAACAAAAGTAAAACAGGTGGAGCAAGGTGGCCCAATCCTTTTTGTACCAAAGGACAAGCCTGGACAAACTCTTATATAAAGGAAAGTGCTCCCGAGGACACATGGGAATTATTGTCAAGCTAGTTTTCATCATGCTCATATGATTCGCGTTCCTTACTTTGATAATTTGATATGTGGGTGGACCGCTGCTTGGGTACAGCCCTTCCTTGGAAAATCATCCCACTTATGATTAACCCCCCTCGCAAGCATCTGCAACTACGAAAGAAGAATTAAGGTAAACCTAACCATATCATGAAACATATAGATCCAAATCAGCCCCTTACGAAGCAACGCATAAACTAGGGTTTAAGCTTCTGTCACTCTAGCAACCGATCATATACTTATTACTTCCCAATGCCTTCCGCTAGGCCTAAACAATGGTGAAGTGTCATGTAGTCGACATTCACATAACACCACTAGAGGAAAGACAACATACATCTCATCAAAATATCGAACGGATACCGAATTCACATGACTACTTATAACAAGACTTCTCCCATGTCCTCATGAACAAACGTAACTTCTCACAAATCATATTCATGTTCATAATCAGAGGGTATTAATATGCATAAAGAATCTGAACATATAATCTTCCACCGGATAAACCAACTAGCATCAACTACAAGGAGTAATCAACACTACTAGCAACCCAGGTACCAATTTGAGGTTTTGAGACAAAGATCGGATACAAGAGATGAACTAGGGTTTGAGAGGAGATGGTACTGGTGAAGATGTTGATGGAGATTGACCCCCTCCCGGTGAGTGGATCGATGGTGATGATTTCCCCCTCCCGGAGGGATGTTTCCCTGGCAGAACAGCTCCGCCGGAGACCTAGATTGGTTCCGCCAAGGTTTCGCCTTGAGACAGTGACGCTTCGTCCCGAAAGCTTTCTTATGATTTTTTCAAGGCGAAAGACACCTTATATCAGAAGATGGGCATTGGGGGGCTTCCAGGTGACCCACGAGGCAGGGGGCGCGCCCAGGGGGTAGGGCGCACCCTCCACCCCTGTGGACGGTGGGTGGCCCCCATCTGGTGCTTCCTTCCCCCAATATTTTTTAGATATTCCAAAACTGACTTTGTGGAGTTTCAGGACTTTTGGAGTTGTGCAGAATAGGTCTCTAATATTTGCTACTTTTCCAGCCCAGAATTTTAGCTGCTGGCATTCTCCCTCTTCATGTAAACCTTGTAAAATAAGAGAAAAGGCATAAGTATTGTGACATAATGTGTAATAATTGCCCATAATGCAATAAATATCGGTATAAAAGCATGATGCAAAATGGACGTATCAACATCGTCGTGCTGACGAAACTGTCCCTCGGCCTCAACTGGATCTAGAGTTCGAGGGACATCACCGAGCTGAACGTGTGCAGATTGCGGAGGTGTCGTGCGTTTGGTACTTGATCGGTTGGATCACAAAGATGTTTGACTACATCAACCGCGTTACTTAACGCTTCTGCTTTCAGTCTATGAGGGTACGTAGACACCACTCTCCCCTCTCATTGCTATGCATCCCTAGATAGATCTTGCGTGATCGTAGGAATTTTTTTGAAACACTGCGTTCCCCAACAAAGTAGATGGAAGCCTTTCACTCTCTTGAAGCCTCTCTGTCTGAATATTATGGCTACTGAGAAATCTGCAAGGAAGGGTGGAACGCAGCACCATGGAAACACTGCTCTAGATCTACCTCCCGATCTGTTTGAATTGTACAAGTCAGATCCAGAGGAGAGCTACAATTGGCACAAGACTAGAATACAATGGATCAGAAGATATTGGGCTGAACAGTGGTTCAAGTACAACTTCGTCACTCCTGAATATGCTGAAAAGAATGCTATCAAGCGCCCATAGGGTGATGTTCTTTACAAGAATCTGCAACCCAAGTCGAAGCCTGAAGCTATTGCCCAAGGCTTCTATCCTTGCATGGTCCGAGGACCTCAGCTAGAAAATGTCGACACATCACCTATTCTATGGTGTCGTGACGACAATCTCTTCAAGCGCAACTTTCAGTACGCAAAGCAGTCGGTAGCCAAGAACAAGAAGGATCTCGGACTCTACTTCAACCCTAGTTCGTCTGCTCCAAGGCCGGATGGCACACATGATGTGAATCCTAATGTCATCAGCCCCTTCAATAGCTTCGATGGGCTCCTGTCCCATATTGCTGCTCAGAGGGCCACAGTAGAGCAATCTGCTGAGGATGCAGACTCTGAGGATGCACCTGCACCACCGAAGCAGAAGAAGAAGTCAAAAGCTTCAAAGCCCTCTGCAGCACTAAAAGCTTCAACTGCGAAGCCATTGACAACTGCACCGCCTGAACCTAGTGTGCAATCTAAGGAATTGTCTTGTGTCTCCAGGAAGACCAAGAATCCCAAGAAGATTTCAGGGCATGAGCTAACTCCAGCTGCCGTTCTGCGCAATGAAAACAATACCATTGATCTGTATAGCGATGAAGATCTTGGTGATGACGCTCTAGAGATGTTGATCAAGAGCAAGCAAGAGGCAGAGATCTTCCATGATCTACCTCTCTTTGATGCTGACATTCTGAACAACTTCATTGATGAATGGTTTCAGGACCAGCGCATCAACATTGATGATTTGCAGCTCCCAGTGGACATCAGCGTCACTTTTCATGGAGCCATTGCAAATGAACTTGCTCTAGCTCAGGAAATTGTCGAGCTCAAGAACAAGATAGACTATGAAAAGGCACACTTCAAGAAGCACATGGCCAAGCTCAGTGTGGCTAATGTGCAAATCTTCAAGAAGATGATGAATGACCTCAAGGCCAAATTCAACAAGAAGCGTGAAGAAGCCAAAGGCTCACGCGAGCGCACAAAGTACTACGCGTAGTGTGTGCAAGCACACAATGAGGCTAAGAAGAGGAAGGCTCTTGGGCGTCCTGGCATCGACCCCAAGATGGCTGCCAAGAAAAAGAAGAAGTCTGCTGAAGCCATACCTGAAGCTCAAAAAGGAAGGAACAACCTAGCATTGTCTTCCCTGCTAGCATGACGGGCTTGAAGCCAAAGGTCCCCTTAGCAGCCTCTGAGCTGAAGAAGACAAGGCAAGACGAAGCCGAAGCCAGAAAGAGGATGCTCAAAGACACCTCTGACGGTGCTCCCTCCAAGAAGAAGTTGAAGACAAAGGCTTCAAAGTCTTCAAGGACAGAGCATGCTGCTGCCCCGGAGCCCCTCAACATTGAACCAATCTCTGTTGCTCTCCCTGCCTCTACCAACCAAGAGCGCCGCCTAGTTATTCATGAGCCTGCTTTCATAGAGGCTCCAGAAAGTGAAGATATTCCAGTTGTTGACCCCAACGCAGCTAAAGATATTGGTCGCGACGACAATGTGAATGATGATGAAGCCCTTCCTTAGCTTGAACCCAAGTCGGTATCATCACCTGCTCTTACGAGCAATGAACTTATTAGATTTGGTTGTCCCTTGACGCCAGTTGCTCAAGATGACTCATGGGTTGAGCAACAACAACAACAACAACAACAAGACACCCCTCTACAAGATGAGACCCCATGTACTCGACCAGCTCAAGTCACCACTCTGGTGCTTGATGATGACAACTTCATGGAACATACCACTCCCTCTCCAAAGGCGTCGCTAGCATTTCGCAGGCTTTGCAAAGGCCTCAGGCCTCAGGTCTCCATGACAAGCATTCCAGAAGAGGATGTGCAACACAATAGCTCAGTAGCATGTCAAGTGTTTCCTGAAGCCACCTCTTCTGTGTATGCTTCTGAGTCTAAAGCTAAAGCTGCTAAAGACATTTCGGCCGCATCAGCCGAAGAAGAAAAGGAAGAAGGAAGAGAAGCCACACCCCCTGCCAGTGATCCAGTCCAACCAAATGCAAATGTGATCATGCCCGACCCTCTCGTTGTAGAAGAGATGGAGGTTGAAAACAATGAGGCTGACACAACCAACTCTACCGAACCCAATGACACGGTCATGGCTGAAGGCAATGTGGAGCCTGAAGCCAATGTTGCAAGTGACACCATTGTGCAGCCAATCACCTCTAATGACGCCGTTCCCCCACCATGGCCTCATACCATTGAACGCACGTTTCAATCATGGTGAGTTGGTAACTGTCAAATGGCCCATCATGGTTCTACCAACTCCTCCCGGCCCACAATATGATTATCATGTGGAGCAGAGGCCTCAAGTTTAGAAGCCTAAGCCAAGATTGCCAAGGCTTCCAAGTGCTGCAACAACTCAGGGCTTCTTCAGTGTGCATAGCTTCAGAGAGCACAACACATTCTTTGACAGTGCCAAGAACCCGTACACGAAGCCAAAGATATCCTTTGACAGGTTTTGGAGCCATCAGCAGCGAAGCTACTACTCTTGCATCTTACACAACCAGGACTGGATATTTCTGCATAAGCGTGTAGCGACCCGACCCGAAATTGGTCAAGTCTCTATGTATCAGTACCATCCCAAGATCATGCTAGCACACACAGTACATTGATGAAAAATTCAAAGTTCAATCACACCTGATTTATTACACGATTCTTATATCGAGTCTTTATTAGAATAAATTCGGCCGAAGGCCAACTCATGAAAAAAAACTAAATGCTGCGGAAGCGTAGACGATAAGCGAGTCCATCCGACTCCATAGGGCAATCACCAAGCGTAGATCGTAGCCTCACTCCTGGTCGGAAAACTCCTCTGCAACATGAGACATTGCAGCCGTGTGGGTCAACATTTTGAATATGCCTGCAAGTCATAGAGAGAACAACAATAATAATGCTAACACTATATGCAATTTGGCTGCGGGGCTCTAAGTTTTATGTTTTTGCGAACAAGCCAATTTTCCCTACAACAAAGGACTTGCTTGCAATTACTACAAAATGTTGGTTTTTAAGGAGATGGTTCCGCCAACCAATGTCTCATACCCGAAATCATTAATAACCCATCAATTAATTAATTATGTTCGGTGTTGAGATTTCTGAAATACTCCAATTGCAGAGGCCTAGTTGTCTGTAACCGGGGACACGGCTAATCAATTAGGTTTCTACTTTGCAGAGTCTTGTGCACTTTACCCACAAGAATCGTTCCCTCCTTTATGTCCTCGCACTGCCTGGTGTTTGGAGACGGGATGAACAAAATAGGGTCTTCTGTAGAGTTCCTTTGGGCCACTGCCGGTGCCCATCCAATCCTACCGTTGTTCTACATCTCGTAGCACCATCCGGCCAGAGTCACGCCTAGGGTCGACCAAGCCAGAGCCCATAATGGCTTGCAGTTGCACAAGTAAGCTTCCGGTCAAGGGGTACCCATCCATCTCTTCGTGGTTGGGTGAAGCTTTCCGCAAGATGTCATGGCGCTATATCATGCATCCCGGCCATCTGCTGGTTTCTCCAGGGTGCCCGTCAACTGTCCTCCATCTAGTAGTGAATTTGAAGTCCATCTTGAGCTTGAAGTCATGGGGTTGTCATCATCTTGACTCTCACATCTCCCTTATGAATCTCTCAATCAACCCCGTCTAGGAGCATAGAAAAATAAACTACATCATCCCGGGCAATGGTAACAAGGGGAATTGGGTTCAACCTACCACATGATACTACTCAAGAACATAACTTAAAATTCTCCTACTGCATGCATGGTGGGGAGGAATAATTCTAATGCAACAAATCATAGGTATTGTAGAACATGATCAAATGACTTGCCTGGCTGACGCTCTTCGAACGCTAGTGACTCGTGATAGCAAGCTTTGCACTCCAGGAATTCTATTCGAAACAAACAATAAACACATAAGCATACAACTATATTAACATAACAGCAAGCTAACGTAAATCAGACATAAGCAATCAAACCAAAACCAAAGGAAACTGGAAGAACTCAAAAAGGGTTTTCATTACTTCAAGCAAACAACTAGAAAATGGTTTTATCCTACTAAAACCTTCTTTAACAGAACCAAAACAAGAGAGGAAAACTTAATAAAAACTTGGTGCAAAAAGAAACACATTAAAAGCTATTTCAAAACTCTAATTATGACTAAAACAACACTAGGAAGAAAAAGAAATAAAATTTTTATTTTTCTGTAAATAAAAGTTCACCTTCTAAAACTACAGAAACAACTTTGAAATAAAATATAACCGAGGTGGAAACAAAATTTTAAGTAATTATAACAATAGAAAATAGCAGCAAGGTGAAATAAACTAAAACAGTGTTGTTTTCATGTAAAACTAATTTTAAGAAAATCTATAAATACCCAAATTAATCCTACTGCTAGGCAATGACAAAACAAAACAGTGGCAAAAAGATTCACTAAAAAATTAATCCTAGCTCATTTTATAGCAGAAATACTAATCTGACTAAAACTCATATAAAACAATTTTTAAAAACTAAAACATGGCTGAAACTATTTTATACAGAAACTTCAGGAAATTTGCAGACTAGAGCAAAAAGAATCAACTAAAAAAATTAAATAACCTAAGAGAAATAGATTTTACAAGACTGGAACTATTTTGGTTTTAAAACAGAACGAAAATAAACCTAAAACAAATAAACAGGCGCTACCGGGCCGAATTGGGTGCGATCTATAACTAAATAGCGCTCGGGCGATTTTAGCTAAAACGCGTACTGGTTAAATAAAAGAGAACCGATTGGGCCGGTCTACACTAAACCGTAACCAAACCGGAAATAAACTAATCTAGTAAAACAAAACCTAACCCTTCGCTACGATCTAATCTACGGTGTAGATTAAAGATCTAACAGTGGAGAGGGGGGTCTCACGGTGGTTCGACGACGGCGGGACGACGGCGAGGCGGCTTGGCGTAGATCGGGGCGGCGTCTCCGGCGGTCTCCGATGTCGGTGAAGGTGTCGAGGAGGTGCGGCGGGTCGAGGCGGGGTCGGTGGTGGTCTCGATGGTGCTTGGGGACGACGAGAACAGCCGAGGCGTTAACGGTAGTGCCCTGGTGAGCTGCAGCTCCGGCGATCGGCGGACGAGCTCGGGGCAGCGGCTTCGGTGGGTCCTGGGCGACGAAACGATGTCAGCAAGGTGCGGTAGGTCGAGGGGTTCAATTGGATGAGCTTGGAGGCAGGGTGATTGCTCACCGGAGGCGAGCGCGGTGGTGAACGATGGCGGCGGAGGCGAGATGCAATCGGTGATTGTGTGAGCTGCGGTGGGAGTTGGGTAGGGTTTTAGGGGGTGCGAGGGAGGAGAGGTTGGGCTTTATATAGGGAGTTATCATGGAGAAGGGGCGACTCGGGATCATGATCACGGGAAGATCGGAACCGCGGCGGCGCTCGGGCGTGCTCTGGTTCGGTTTCGTGAGCGAGGGGTTGGGGAGGGGGCGACCGAGAGGATGAGGGTTCGGCGCGGCGCGGGCAGAGTAGGCAGCCTCGGCGCTAGTGGGCTGCGACTCAGCGCTGGCTGGCGCCTTGGTTTTTTTTAAATAAGGCAGAGAATAAAATATAAATAGAAAATAAAAATACTTTTATATATGACATATATATATATATATCAAAATTCTTAGAAAAACAAATCCTACAAGAATAACTATTTTTCAAAGGCGAAAATAAAACTTTATAAAAAATCATTTTTTTGGAAATTCCAAATAAATCCAAATTTAAATTCAAACTTTGGCATTATTTTCTTCTGACATTTTTGGAGTGTTATTTTAGCTCCTCTCATACTTTTGAACAAGTATTTGTCAGGGATTTTTGAAATGAAATTCAAATGCCAAGTTGAATCCAAATTCAAATAAAACCCGAATGCCTCTGAAATTTTCCAAATATCACTCAATTCAAACAAAATGCATATATGCTTAGCTAATAATTGTAAAACGTTCCAAATTGAAAATTTAGGATGTTACAAACCTACCCACCTTAAGATGAATCTTGCCCTCGAGATTTGGTTGGATAGCAATTAGGTGCAGGTGGTCTCGACGGAGATCTTCTTCCCGCTCCCAGGTGACTTCCTCCTCGGAGCGGTGGCTCCATAGACCCTTGCAGAACTTGATGATCTTGCTGCGGGTAACTCTGTTCGTAGTCTCGAGAATTCTGACGGGTTTCTCCCCATAAGTCAAATCACTGTCAAGTGGTATGGCCTCTAGGGGCACTGTGTCTCTCAGAGGAATATCGGCCATCTCGGCATGACATTTCTTCAGCTGAGAAACGGAAAGACATCGTGAACTCTGGACAATCCGTCCGACAATTCCAACTTGTATGCAACTTCTCCTCTGCGTTCAAGAATTTTGTATGGGCCTATGAACCGGGGTGCTAACTTTCCTTTAACACCGAACCTCTTGATTCCTCGAAGTGGGGACACACGCAGGTATGCTCGGTCTCCCGCTTCATACGTTACTTCCTTGCGTTTACTATAGGCATAACTCTTCTGCCTCGACTGAGCTATCTTAAGTCTATCTCGAATCAGCTTGACCTTCTCTTTGGAGTCTCTGATAAGATCGGGACCAAAAAGTTTTCGGTCTCCAACTCCATCCCACAACAATGGTGTTCTCCACCTCCTTCTATATAGAGCTTCAAAAGGGGCCATCTTCAGACTGGTCTGATAGCTATTGTCATACGAGAACTCTGCGTATGGCAGATTGTCATCCCAGCTAGACCCGTAGTCTAGCGCATAGGCTCTCAACATGTCCTCCAAAATCTAATTGACTCTCTCGGTCTGTCCATCTATCTGCAGATGAAAAGTTGTACTGAACTCCATCCTTGTACCCAAAGTTTCATGCAACTGATTCCAAAACTTTGAGATAAATTGTGCTCCTCTATCTAACACGATACTCCTCGGAACTCCATGCAGACATACGGTCCTGGTCATGTATATCTTGGCTAACTTGGAACTAGTATATGTGGTCTTCACGGGAATGAAATGAGCTACCTTGGTCAAGTCAACTACTACCCAGATGGAATCACAACCTGAACGGGTCCTCGATGATCCTGTGATAAAATCCATTCCAAGTTTTTCCCATTTCCACTCGGGTATCGACAGAGGTTGAAGTAACCCTGCCGACTTCTGATGTTCTGCCTTTACTCGCTGACAAACATCGCATACTGCTACATACTCGGCAATATCCTTCTTCGCACCTGTCCACCAGAAACTTTCCTTCAAGTCCAGATAAATCTTGGTGCTGCCTGGGTGAACCGAGTACGGTGAATCATGGGCCTCCTGAAGGATTAACTTCCTGACCTCTGGATCATTGGGCACATAGATACGATCCTCAAACCATAAAGTTTTGTGCTCATCCTCAAAACCTTTATCCTTTCCGTTACTCATATTTTCCTTTATCTCTGCAATTTCATTGTCCGTCTTCTGGGCTTCTCGGATTCTTTCGGTCAAAGTGGATCGAATATCCAAGGTGGCGACAAGTCCTCTTGGTACTATCTCCAGTCGGAGCTCTCTGAGATTGTCGGCTAATTCCTGTGGTAATCCTCCAGCTATGAGGGTGTTCACGTAGCTTTTACGGCTCAAGGCATCTGCTACAACATTTTCCTTTCCTGGGTGGTAATGCAATATCATATCATGGTCCTTCATCAACTCTAGACATCTCCTATGTCTGAGGTTCAACTCCTTCTGCATGAAAATGTATTTCAAGCTCTTATGATCCGTGTAAACATTACAACTGTTTCTGACAAGGAAATGTCTCCAGGTCTTGAGTGCATGCACTACGGCTACTAACTCCAAATTATGTGTGGCATAATTCATCTCATGAGGTCGTAGCTATCTGGAGGTATAAGCTACAACTTTTCCTTCCTGCATGAGCACTCCTCCGAGTCCTTGATGAGAAGCATCACAATATACCTGGTAATCCTTTTGTATGTCCGGCAAAATGAGCACTGGGGCTGTAACCAGAGGTTTCTTTAGCTCCTGAAAAATGGCTTCACAATCCTCCATCCAAATGTACTTAGTTTCCTTTTACAAAATCTCAGTCACGGGCTTGGCAATCTTGGAGAAATTCTCAATAAACCTCTGATAATATCCTGTGGGTCCGAGAAAACTGCGGATCTCCTTGACCGAGGTGGGTGACTGCCATTTGGTGACCGATTCAACCTTGGTGGGGTCTACTGCTATTCCTTCTCCTGAAATAACATGTCCGAGGAATCCGACTTCGTTCAACCAAAATTCACATTTGCTGAACTTGGCATATAACTGATGTTCTTGGAGTTTCTCCAGAACTAGACGCAAATGTTCCTTATGCTCTTCCTCGCTCTTGGAGAAAACCAATATGTCATCGATGAACACCACGACAAACTTGTCCAGATATTCCATAAATACCTTGTTCATCATGCTCATAAAATACATAGGGGTGTTAGTCAATCCGAATGACATGATTGTATACTCATATAAACCATAACTTGTGGTGAAGGCTGTTTTGGATATATCCTATTCACGAATCTTCAACTGATGATACCCTGATCGAAGATCGATCTTGGAGAATACTTTGGCTCCAACTAGCTGATCAAATAAATCATTAATCATCAGCAGAGGGTACTTATTCTTGATGGTCATGTCGTTCAACGAACAATAATCCACAACCATTCTCAGGGTTCCGTCCTTCTTCTCTACCAAAAAATTGGGGTTCCCCAAGGTGACGAGCTTGGACAAATATATCCCTTCTCCAATAGCTCATTAATTTGCTTCTTGATCTCTTCCAAATTGTTCGGGGGTATCCGATAAGGTCTCTTAGATATTGGGGCTGTGCCGGTCAATAACTCAATCAAAAACTCAATGTCTCTATTTGGTGGCATTCCTTGTAATTCCTCCGGAGATACATCAGGAAAATCTTGCACTACAAGCACTTCCTCCTGAACAACTCCTATGAGAGAATTCACCTGATTCTTATCCTCTTCTGCTCTGGGGTGGTGAGCAAAATCGTCTTGCGGGCACAGTCGATGTTTCCTTCAAAGTTTGTCAACCAGTCCATGCCTAGGATCACATCCAACCCCTGGGATTCCAATACTATGAGGTCTGCGGGAAAATCATGATTTCCGATGCTGAGGGTCCAATGATAGCCTAAGCCTGCCGTCATCTCTCCTCCTAGGGAAGTGACCTGAAGAGGGGTGTCGGTGTCAAAACCGGCACATCTCGGGTAGGGGGTCCCGAACTGTGCGTCTAGGCGGATGGTAACAGGAGACCGGGGACACGATGTTTTTACCCAGGTTCGGGCCCTCTCGATGGAGGTAAAACCCTACGTCCTGCTTGATTAATATTGATGATATGGGTAGTACAAGAGTAGATCTACCATGAGATCAGAGAGGCTAAACCCTAGAAGCTAGCCTATGGTATGATTGTCTGTTTGTACAGACTAAAACCCTCCGGTTTATATAGACATCGGAGAGGGCTAGGGTTACACAAAGTCGGTTACAATGGTAGGAGATCTACATATCCATATCGCCAAGCTTGCCTTCCATGCCAAGGAAAGTCCCTTTCGGACACGGGACGAAGTCTTCAATCTTGTATCTTCATAGTCCAGGAGTCCGGCCGAAGGTATAGTCCGTCTATCCGGACACCCCCTAATCCAGGACTCCCTCAGTAGTCCCTGAACCAGGCTTCAATGACGACGAGTCCGGCGCGTAGATTGTCTTCGGCATTGCAAGGCGCGTTCCTCCTCCAAGTACTTCATAGAAGATTTTGAACACAAAGGTAGTGTCCGGCTCTGCAAAATAAGTTTCCACATATTGCCATAGAGAGAATAATATTTACACAAATCTAATCTGCTGACGTATTCCGTAGCGTGGCATCACACCACGGCCAAGTCTTTATTCAAATCGTTTTACTGTCCCACCTCAGCGCGTTTAGCGAGGCAGTTTCCTTGGCACGTCTTGTCAAAGCAGAGATCATGTCCCCTTATTCCGGGATTCTCATCAATACGGGCGTTGGTAACCCAACCATACCCGTTGGTATGTTTTCTGATCAAAGGCGAGTCCCAAATGGTCACGGGGAGGGCCCTTGGTATTCGACCTCTTATAAAGAGACCAAGGCCTTACTCCTTTCTTTCAATCTCAAATGAGTTCGCCCTTCGCCTCGAGTTCCAACACCCAAGGCTCCAGATTTCAGGCGCTTCGGACCTTCGACAATGTCCGGTTCCGACCTTCGAGGCCGATGGATGCCCTCCTCCGTCACGGAGGAGGACATGCTGAAGTTGAGAGAGGCCAGGTTCTTGACCGGCGAAATCTGGCATAGGCTGTCTGCTCAAGGCCAGGTCATTCCCACTCCCAAGCCTGGTGAGAGTGTGGTGTTCATGTCTCACTTCCTTCGGGGGCTAGGCTTCCCGACAGATACCTTCGTGAGGGGGCTCATGTTTTATTATGGGCTGGAATTTCACGACTTAGCTCCGGAGTCCATCCTCCATATTTCCTCATTCATCGTCGTGTGTGAAGCCTTCCTCCGTATTACTCCTCACTTCGGACTATGGCTCAAGACCTTCAAAGTAGAGCCGAAGATGATCGAGGGACGGCACGCGGAGTGCGGAGGTGCTTTTATAAGCAAGAATGCTGGTGCTCCATGGCCCGAGGGCTCTTTTCAAGAGGAGTCCGGCTTATGGCAACGAGAGTGGTTTTACATCACCGTTCCCAGGGGCACCAAGTGGGTGGCGCCACCTGCATTTTGCTCGGGTCCCCCACCACAGCTAGTGTCATGGGTCAATAAAGGACTGGACTAGGGGCCATCCAAGGATGTGCCCTTATTGCAGGGCAGCATTCAAGATCTCTTAGAAAGAGACATTAGCCTAGTCGTGGTGACGCAGGTCATGTTGATCCGCCGAGCCTTGCCCGGCAAACGTCGCCCCTTCACCTATGGGAGTTCAATCCGGAGGGACCACGAGCTCTCCAGCATTTCATGGGCGCAACGCCCGTGGAGATGTACAAATTGTTCTTCGGATCACAAGCAATGTGTCCGGACTTGAGTGAGGACGCAGGCCTGAGCTGCAATCGCCCGGATACTCAAGTAAGTAGCCTTGTGCCCGGACTCGCTATCCGTATATTTATCATAAAATTGCCCCTAAAAGAGCTGTCCTTTAAACAGGAGTGGATAGAGAAAGCAAAGCTAATCAGGTGTCCGGCCCCCTCCCCGAGGCCACGCCGGATCCCGTGCTAGTCAGGATGTTGGAGGTTGTGCCTTTGGAGGAAAGCGAGGGAGGGGACAAGGAAGCTACAGCCTCCTCGAAGAAGGTTGTACGGAAGGGAGGAATCGAAAATTCCTCTCCTCAGGGGAACAAGAGGACCGCTTCTGACGACCCGGAGACCATGGCCTCAAAGCGGGGGAAGAAATCTTTGTCAGAGGATCCTGCGCCGGGGGATACTTCGGCCGAATTATGCCCTCAAGAGGATCAGCCCTCCACCGAGCCGTAAGTAGGGAGGAGTTTTTCTTTTTAAGAAATGAGAGAAATCCTTGCGTTATATCTGAGAAGAGTAATGGAAAATTTACCTTGTAGCTCGGACCTTAGCCCTTCTCAGCAGAGCTCGTCTTCGGGGGATCTTCTTCCGGAGATGATGGAGAGCGGAATGCCTCCCCCTGTCGTACCGCCTTGCGAGGCGGGCGACCCTGAGGTATCGTTGCGGAGGGTTTCTCCGAATCCGGTAGGGCCGGAAGGTAGTCATATGGCCCCCCAAAGCCCTCCGCGTCCGGCCTTCGAAAAGGGCCATCGGACGAGTCCGATACTATCTGGTGCGTGGTCGGAGGAGCTGAAGGATCTGCTAGGGCGAGCATCTATCTCAGAGGAGCACTGTGCATTGATGGGTACGGTGATTGAGATGATTTCATCCGCGGAGAGCGGATTGCACGAGGCCGTCAGGAGTTTACTGACAGGTTTTGAGGTACGCAAAATAATGTACCCTTTTTGGATAGTTGCGCATAAATAAGATGCGCCCTGTGTAGATAGTAGCCCCTGAGACTCTGTGCGTTGTCAAAAGTGACGACGCGCAGAGGATCATAATCCCAGGTCTAATATGCCGTCTTCATACGTAGGTGGCGAAGTGTCGGGTGGCCAGCCGGACTGATGAATTTGCTAAGCTAAAGCGGCAACTTGACATGGCAGATGTCGACATCGCGCTTGTCAACAAGCGGCTTGATGAGGCACAAGGTATGTAATTACTTTGATGGCACCTGGTAAGAGGAGCTTTATGCCAGTATCTTACAATGTGTGCGCTTGATGCAGATGGTGCTGCTGCCATGGAGAATCTTTGGGCGGAACTTTCCCGAGCCAAGGAGCAACCCAGGAAAAGTGATGCAGCTGCCGGAAAGGCAATTGAAGAGCTGAAAGCCGAATAGGCTGCTCACTGTCGAAGCAAGAAGGAAATGGCCGAGATGGCTGTGAAGCTGAAGAGCACTGCTGACCATTGCAAGCTTCTTGAAAAAGAAGATCAGGCGGAACAGACGGACCTGGAGAAGGCCGTTGCCGATGCCAAGGATGCTCGCTTTGCGATGAGAGCTATGAAGGAGGAGCTGCGTCAGGCCGGAGAGATCGCGGCTAGAAAGCCCTTTATGCTGCGGAGGAAGTTCCGTGATCCTAAACATGCTCCGTTAGACCAGATGTGGAGTACGGCGGACACCTATCTGGATTTGGCAGCGAGTGCCGCAGATGCGGCCGAACACTTCCGAGATCAAGAATATCGCGAAGTGGAAAAGCTCTTTTGGTCGCAGTTCCACAATCCAGAGAGTCCATTGTCATTAGCCGATCATTTGGACGAATGGGCCGAGCTAAATAGGTTGTCCGGACTCGCCATGAAGTATGTCATGAGTAATTTATGGCCAAAGAGGCCAGAGCCGAAAAGTTATTTCAACTTGGTTCAGCAGTTCCTTGGTGCGGTGCCGCATATCAATGTGATGAAGAGGTCAGCGTGCATAGAGGGTGCGCGGATGGCTCTTGCCCGTGTCAAGACATACTGGGCGGAAATGGAGGCCACCGCTATTGCATCCCCAGACTCGGATGGAAGAAGAGTACCTGTCGAGCACTATTTTCAGGAAGTTCTGCAAGGCGCTAGTTTAATAGAGACGCAGTGCTCGAAAGATACTATATTCGAATAGCATATATTATTCTAAAACAATATTTTGATAAATTGTAGAAGCTTTTTATACTTGTGCCTGCAAGTATTATAATACCTCCTATGCGGCCGTTTAACATATATGTATATATAATCTGAAAGATGGCAGTCGTCGGCTTCAGCCCCCACTCACATAATGCGGGGGTGTTCGCAGAAGGTGCATTTTCACACTTGATCCAACGTCTTGGTCCTACAAAGGATGTGATAGCGCAGCAAACTAGACTATGATGCTTTATCACTTTCACTTAGCCATAGGAGTTTGACAGTGAGGCTACTTATATAGCCCCTGGTGGCGCTTGCGCTTGCCCGAACTCGGGGCGCGTATGTGCCTGGCCGGGAAGCGGCCCTTCGTTAATGCGGATGAATCCTAAAGATTCCGGTAAGTCATCGAGTGGTTGACCAGTCTCACGCTATATCATGACAGTCAGTTTTCAGCTTTCTCTACTGAGGTGCTCGCCTGGCCGAACTGGGGCACAATCGCAGTAGTTCTCCTGGTGCCGCCTTAGCCGATAGAGCGGAACGTAAGGTAGCAAAACACAGGAGCCGGGCAAACCCAACATTTGACCAAAGACATGATTCGGAGCTGATGCATATAAGGCCAAACTCGCGACGCCGAACACTCCCTAAGGTATTCGGTCTTTATGAGGGCGGGCGGGATAACGCCCTTAGTAATAAGCCCCTAGTGTCCAGGTACGCGCAAAACTCTGACATGGCCACATGCCAAAACGCCAGCCTCCTCCTTGGTTATACCAAGAAGCCAGGGGATGTGTATCAACAAGGGACAGTAAAAAAGGTTTACGCAGGGTCTTAATCTGAAAAGAATCCTTGGAACGGGTCCCTGCTGCATGTTTGCGCCTGTGTCTCCATTGTGCCGTATCCTGGACGGGCGTAGCACCGTGTTCATCTGTAAAAGAGAGGAACTTAGTTGAAGAAAGATCGTGCCGAACATGAGTTATACTAAATAAACAAAGTATAAATCGAAATGAGTAAAATTGAGCTTTATTGTCTCTTGTTTTATATGCGCGGAGCCCCTAGTACAGGGGTATACGGCTGTTAAGCCTTTATCAATTGTATGTTTATGCTGGACTCGTCTAGCCATGTCCGTGGTCTTGACGACCTGTTTAGGTGCTTTGGCTGGTGAAGCCGCTTTATTGTGAGGCTGTCAAGGCAGCCGCACTGTCTTCCGCGCGGGAGGAACACTTAATGTTTTCCCTTTAATGAGATGATGCCTCGTGGACCGGGCATCTTAAGCGTAAGAGATGCATAATGCGGTATTGCGTTAAAGCGGGCGAAAGCTTCACGTCCCAGCAGTGCTTGATAGCTACTTGAGAATGGGACGATGTGGAAAGTTAGTTGTTCGCGACGGAAGTTATCGGGGGAGCCGAACATAACTTCTAGCCAGAGAGAACCCATGCAACGGGCATCCGGGCCTGGAGTTACCCCTTGAAAGGAGGTTTTGCTATGGCGAATTTTTGTTGGGTCTATCCCCATGTTGCGGATTGTGTCCTGGTATAACAGGTTTAGACCACTGTCGCCGTCCATCAGGACATTTGTAAAGTGGAGTCCGCCGATTATTGGATCTAATACCAAGGCAGTCCAGCCTGCGTTCCGGATGCTTCTAGAGTAATCCTGATGGTCGAAGGTGATCGGTTTTAACAACCATTGGCGAGACTCCTTTGGGATAGGCCGTATGGCGCGTATCTCTATTGGCGCCATTCTGTTCGTCATGTGAAGTAAGTTTACTGTTTTGACTTCTTGTGGGAAATCCTTTTGTTTCCTGGCGCTCTGCTTGTGGGGTTCGTCGTCGTCCTCATTTGGTGTGTCGAGCCCCTTGTGTTCGGCGTTGAGTTTGCCGGATTGCTTGAAAACCCAACAATCTCTGTGGGTATGGTTCGCAGGCTTCCCGGGAGTACTGTGTATTTGACATATCTTGTCCAAGATTTTGTTTAAGTTGGATAGCTCGTCCATGTTATCCTTGAGGGGCGGCTTTCTCTGATTCTGCCACGAGCTTTTGAATCCGGCGTTGACCACCGTGCTCTTTGGGCTGTTTCCCTTATTCTGGCGCTGGTCCTTGCTGCGTTGGGGTTTTCCGTTTTCATCCCTAACTTCGGATGTACTTGGGTCGCTGGTGCTACATCTCGCCAACCAGTTGTCCTCTCCTGCGCAAAAGTGGGTCATGAGGCTTGTTAATGCGGCCATTGTTCTTGGCTTTTCTTGGCCGAGGTGTCTGGCGAGCCACTCGTCTCGAACGTTATGCTTAAAAGCTGCTAGGGCTTCGGCGCCCGGACAGTCGACTATCTGATTCTTTTTAGTAAGAAATTTGTTCCAGAATTTCCGGGCTGACTCTCCGGGCTGTTGAGTTATGTGACTGAGATCGTCTGCATCTGGAGGGTGGACATAGGTCCCTTGAAAATTTGCCCGGAAAGCATCCTCAAGCTCTTCCCAACTTCCAATGGTGTTTTTGGGAAGGCTTTTGAGCCAATGCCGGGCTGGCCCTTTAAGCTTGAGGGGTAAGTATTTTATGGCGTGGAGGTCATCTCCTCTGGCCATGTGTATGTGGAGGATATAATCCTCGATCCAGACCCCAAGGTCTGTTGTTCGTTCGTACGCCTCTATGTTTACGGGCTTGAATCCTGCTGGAAATTCATGGTCCAGCACCTCATCGGTGAAACATAGGGGGTGTGCAGCACCCCTGTATTTGGGTGTGCCGTGATGTTCGAATATTTGTTGTGTTGCATTGCTTACTAGAGCTTGCTTTCTTGGCCCGTAGATAGATCTGGCTGGGCCATCTTTTTGATGCGGATCCTTTGGTGGATCGCGTGCCGGCTTGTGTGCGGCGCCGCTTGCCGCTCCATGCTGGCCATGCGGTCGTCTACCCGACCGAGTGGCTTTCCTATTTTTTGACTGCAGGGGCTCAAAGGCCTCCTCGTCAAATTCAGGTAGTAGCTTTCGCTTTGGATAACTTTTTGTGCGGCGGCTGTCGCCATATTTGTCTGCGGTGTTGCGTACTTTGCTCCATCTGATTCTGAGTGCATCTTCCGCAGTTTTGAGCTTCCGCTTCTGCTTTTTCAGGCTACGCGCAGTGGCGACGAGCCTTTTGTGGAGGTTCTTCTGCTCCATGAACCTATCCGGCGTAAGGTCGTCCGGACTATTGTTTTCGCCGGGGACGGGGTGTTCGGTTTGTTTATCCAAGTTGCCCTGTTCGGACGATTGCTCGAAGGCATGTTCGTCGTCCGCTGGCTCGTCCTGCTTTATGGCTGGGTCTGGATGGCTGCTTTCTCTGTCGAGGCGGGGCTTGGAGCGTCGCTTACGTTGCCGCTTTGATTGCTTTTCGAGTGAACGATCCCTCATTGCATCCCTGTGTTCCTCGTCGTCGCTTCCTTTGGGTGTGTCCACCATGTATACATCATGAGATGAGGTGGCTGTCTAGTGCCTTATAGGCGTTGGTTCATGTTCATCTCCTACATCGTCGTCCATACCGTCGATGTCTTTGGAGTCGAAGTCGAGCACGTCGTTTAAATTACCGACAGTGGCTACGAAGTGGGTGGTGTGTGGGCATCGAATTTCTTCGTCGTCCACATCCCAATCTTGCCGGTCATAGTCCGGCCAGGACTCTCCTGACAAAGAGAGAGACCTGAGTGAATTCAGAATGTCGCCGAAGGGCGAGTGCTGAAAGATGTCTGCGGCGGTGAACTCCATGATCGGCACCCAATCGGATTCGATCGGTAGGGGCGCGAAGGGCTCAGAGTCTGGAGAGGAGTCCGGCTCCTTGGAGTCACGGGCTTCACAGAGAATAGGGTTGGTGTTCGTCTCGATCACCGTAGAGATTACAGCCCCCGAGGCGGTGTCCAACCACCCATCCTCGATTGGCGCAGTTGGCTCCGGATTAAGGGTCGGAGCTGATGCGGGTGCGGCCTCCAGGGCACTGTTCGGCGGCAGAGCTAGATCATGCCCATCGTGACAGTGCGGCGCGCTCGGCTGCGGCTCGAATCCGTCGAAGATCAAGTCTCCGCGGAGGTCGACCGTGTAGCTCAAACTTCCAAATCTGACCTGATGGCCAGGGGCGTAGCTTTCGATCTGCTCCAGATGACCAAGCGAATTGGCCCGCAGTGCAAAGCCGCCGAATACGAAGATCTGTCCGGGGAGAAAGGTCTCACCCTAGATTGCATCGCTGTTGATGATCGGAGAAGCCATCGGGCCTAAAAGTGACGACACAGAGGAACTCTCAATGAAAGCACTAATGTCGGTGTCAAAACCGGCGGATCTCGGGTAGGGGGTCCCGAACTATGCGTCTAGGCAGATGGTAACAGGAGACCGGGGACACGATGTTTTTACCCAGGTTCGGGCCCTCTCGATGGAGGTAAAACCCTATGTCATGCTTGATTAATATTGATGATATGGGTAGTACAAGAGTAGATCTACCACGAGATCAGAGAGGCTAAACCCTAGAAGCTAGCCTATGGTATGATTGTCTGTTTGTACGGACTAAAACCCTCCGGTTTATATAGACATCGGAGAGGGCTGGGGTTACACAGAGTCGGTTACAATGGTAGGAGATCTACATATCTGTATCACCAAGCTTGCCTTCCACGCCAAGGAAAGTCCCTTCTGGACACGGGACGAAGTCTTCAATCTTGTATCTTCATAGTCCAGGAGTCCGGCCGAAGGTATAGTCCGGCTATCCGAACAGCCCCTAATCCAGGACTCCCTCAAGAGGTTCTAAGGGTTCTAGTGGGCAACCCGTATTTTTCCACAACTACCCTTGATATGAATGAATGCGTTGCACCAGAATCAAACAGTACCAATACTGGACGTGAATTTAATAAAAACTTATCAACCACTGTGTCTGGCTGATCATAGACGTCCTCCACGTCGATGTGGTTCACCTCGGCACGAGGAAAAGGATTGGGCTTCTAGGTAGCTGAGTTTCCGTCGCCATTGTGGTTTCCATTTCCCCGCTTGGCCTCCGGACAATCGATGTCATAGTGTCCTCTCTTCTAGCACTTGAAATAGGTGATATGACTCAGATCCTTCTAAGCCAGAGCGGGATGGTACCAATACACAGAAACTTAACCAATTTCGGGTCGGGTTGCTACAGAGATGGTATCAAAGCACACGCTGACCGTAGGACGTAACCCCTAGGATCAGAAAGCAATAGGAAGAAATTATTTTATTTTATGTCCTTATTATTCTGTAATTCTCCCCTTTTCATTTCTGACTTCTCTCTGATTTTCAACATTCTAGATGGCCGCCGAGTTCACCCAGTTCTGCTACCGGAGTTTTGCCAGCTGGATGAGACGATGCTTTTCGGCAAGAAGCTGGTTCAGATCATGAAGAAGCTAAAGATTGCTATGCCCTCAATAACCGGGAAGCCTACCAATGCACTTCCGATGGATACCCACTATAGGATTGAGGTGCACATTCCAGGGAGGACCTTCGGAGGATATTCAGAGCCCATTGACTTTGAGTTTACTGCTTTCACTTGGGTCCTTAGAAGAGACATGGCGATTTATCGTGCACTTGGACATCTCCGAGAAGAGTACAGGGCCGAGCTCGACCCATCAGACCTCGCCATGACTTCTTGCAGAGCTAGGAATGGATATATCATCCGTACCATGGAGGACGACTCCATTCTTTCATATGTCCAAGACTTTGAGAGTCACATCAGGAACCAAGAAATTCAGACGCGCCGAAGCTCGAAGGTACACAGGAGGCTGTTGTTCTGTGAACTGGACCTGGAGGAGAAAGCACGCGCGGACTTCCTTGAACATGAAGAAGAAGTCAAGGATTTTATGGATAGAATAAAGGACCTAGAGAAATACATTGCCACACTAGAGGAAAAGATGGACCAGGGAGAAGACCTCTTCCCGAGTGGAGATGATGGACCCCTCATGAGCAATGACCAGGATTATGAAGAGAGCTCCACTGAAGGACGCAACAAGAGGCGGCGCCGCACCAGAGGACGCCTTACGGAAGGACGCAAGGATAATTGATGAAGACATTTTAGTCGACCACCATGTTTTTTTTGTTGATCAGTTAGGCCGTTATTTTCGATTAGAGATGAGATTTTGTAATACGAGATTGAACCTTGTTTGAGATGAATGAATAAATGATTGGTGCGATTATGTTTGTGCATTCATTTGGGTAGTGATATATTCTCTTTAGATTCTTGTTCTATTCTAATTTCTCATCCACCCCAAAACACCAGATGCCTCCGAGACGTGACCCCGGATTCACTTTCCTACCAGAGCTCACCCAGTTGATCCAACAGCAGAATGCCTTGATGCAAAATGCTCATCCAGAACCAAGGCAACAACAACAATAACAATCCACCACCACCACTCCCTGTCGACAACCTGTCCCGGTTCCTATGGTTGAATCCTTTGGTGTTCTCTAGTAGCACCGAGACGATTATGGCTGATGATTGGCTCCGCAAGATCGGAATGGAGCTAGCAACGGCTGGATGCACGGATGTTGAGAAGGTGTGATTTGCCGCACATCAACTGGATGGACCCGCAGCCTCTTGGTGGGATAACTACACCACCACCTATCCCATCGCCACCATCGCGTGGGATAAGTTTTAGTAGGCCTTCCACACCACTCATGTTTCAGCTGGAGCCATGAGTCTGAAGAAGCGTGAGTTTCACAACTTACGCCAGGGAAATCATACTATGGGGCAGTACGTGGATGAGTTCAGCCAGTTAGCTCGCTATGCCCCGGGTGATGTGGACACAGATGCCGCGAAACAGGAGAAGTTCCTCGAAGGACTTAATGATGAGATGGGAATGCAGCTGATGGTGGCCACCTTCAATAACTACCAGGAGCTGGTAGACAAGGCCATCATCCTTGAAGGAAAGTAACAACAGATTGATAGCCGCAAGCGGAAGTATAGTCAGAGGAAGTACAACTAGGGAGCTCAGTAGAAGCCTCGCTACACCCCATACCCGGGAGGTCACACCCATCACACCCATGGAGGACATAACCATGAAGGACACAACCATGGAGGGAATGGGAACAATCGCAACAAAAACAACAACTTCAAGTCGGGAAATGGAGGCAATGGCAACCAGCAGCGTCCCGCTCCAGTTCAGAAGGATCTGAGTCATATCACCTATTTCAAGTGCCATAAGACAGGACACTATGCGACCGGTTGTCTGGAGGCCAAGCGGGGAAATGGAAATGGAAATGGCAATGGAAACTCAGCTACCAAGAAGCCCAATCCTTTTCCTCGTGCCCAGGTGAACCCCATCGATGTGGAGGACGTCTATGATCAGCCAGACACAGTGGTTGGTAAGTTTTTATTAAATTCACGTCCAGTATTGGTACTGTTTGATTCTGGTGCAACACATTCATTCATATCAAGGGTAGTTGTGGAAAAATACGGGTTGCCCACTAGAACCTTAGAACCCCTCTTCAGGTCAGTTCCCCGGGAGGAGAGATGATAGCAGGATTAGGCTGTCATTCGACCCTCGGCATTGGAAATCATGATTTTCTCGTAGACCTCATAGTATTGGAATGCCAGGGATTGGATGTGATCATAGGCATGGACTGGTTGACGAAGTTTGAAGGAAAAAATGATTGTGCCGGCAAGACTATTTTGCTCACCACCCCGGAGCAGAAGAGGATCAAGTATATATCCAGACGCACACCAATGAAGAATCAGGTGAATTCCCTCACGAGAGTTGTTCAGGAGGAAGTGCCCGTAGTGCAAGATTTTCCCGATGTATTTCCGGAGGAATTACCAGGAATGCCACCGGACAGAGACATTGAGTTTTTGATTGAGTTATTGCCCGGCACAGCCCCAATATCCAAGAGACCTTATTGGATGCCCCCGAACGATTTGTACGAGATCAAGAAGCAAATTAATGAGCTATCAGAGAGCACAACACCTTCTTTGACAGCACCAAGAACCCATACCCGAAGCCAAAGATATCCTCTGACAGGTTTTGGAGCCATCGGCAGCGAAGCTACTACTCTTGCATCTTATACAACCAGGACCGGATTTTTCTGCATAAGCCTCTGGATTGTGATGCTATGGTTGGGCTGCCATGCCTCGAAGAGGCCCTTGATTGCTTTCGAGATGTTGGGCTACTACCATTTGTGACTGACAAGGAGCACTAGAATGAAGAACTTCTGCTCCAGTTCTATGCAACATTACACATTCGAGGCTATAACAGGGATCAGAAGACTTGGGTCCCTGAGTGGATGACAGGAGATATTCATCATGAAGCCAAAGCTCAGGAAATCATTGAGCTTACCTCCCTGCCCACTCCAGGTGAATTGTACGAACCTGGTTGTTAGCTTCATCTGAACGAACTGCAAAGCATCTTTCAGAAGCCAGAGCCCAACATGAGCCAAATGCTGAGCATGATGAAGCCATTCCCCCAAGACGCCGAATACCCCAAGGAGTTCTTTGTTAAGGACCTTGAGTACTTGCCACGCACAGTCTATCATATTCTGAGGCGTACTCTCTCGCCAAACAAAGGAAACTCTTCTGAAGCTAAACTCAAAGGCGCCATGAAGACATTGGTTTTCTATATCATCAATGGCATCAGATTCAACACTCAAGATTTCTTCATCCGACAGCTTGCTGCTTCTGGGATTGATCTTTTTGGCCTAGAATTTTATGCTCCATGGGTGATGCGCTTGATCAAGTTTCATTCAACCATCGACTATCAACCTTCAGCACGCAACCATATTGTATTTCTGCCTGATGTCGGTATCTCCATTGAAGCCATCTACCCCGAGCCAGCAAAGAAGCCACTCCACCTTCAGCATGCAGAATTCCAAAGCTTCACGCAGCCTATTGAAGGGATTCATGTGCCAAATGCTGCAACTCATGCTTATCCTCTGGCTGGCAACTTGCGTATGCCGCACCATGCCAACACTGAAGCCACTGCCAGCACCATTGCTCAAAGGCCTCAGAAGCGTCCTCATGTCCTCAACGACCATGAACTTCTCGTGTCTTTACATCAAAAGCAAGACAAACATCATGGCTAGCTGAAGCATCAGATGTAGAGTCTCTTGGTGGATGTTAATCGGATTCGCAACTTGGCCACCAAGAACTCATTCGTCGCACATGAAGCCTGTCGACGGTCCTGGAAGAGCCTCACATTGCTCTGCTCTGAAGATGATCTTCGCGAAGATGGGTTCATAGAGAGTTTGAAGTTTGGCTCCATGCCTCCACAAACTGCAAGCAGGCGTCGCATACCATCCATTGAAGATTCTGAACATTCATCTTCGGCTGCAACTGTTGTTGCGAGAGTCGTCAATGAAGAAGTTGACATCACTTCACCAACTCTGGCTGCACTGCACCACGATTCTGCTTCAGGCCCTTCTGCACCACCAAACTCCAATGTCAACCCTGCTCCATCTTCTACTCCAACTGGGAACGAGTAGGTCCTCTATGTCTTCAAACCTTTTTGGTCATTACTGACAAAAGGGGGAGAAGCATATGAGGTTGATAGTCTTCAAGTGGGTCCATATTGGGTGGTTGCATTATTTTTGCTAAGTTCTTACAACTCTCGTTTTGAAACTATTTGGATTTTGAGTTGTAACACTTAAACTTGATGGTCGTCTTCTACTTTTGCTACTACTTTGTGATGTGATGATAAATTCCACATTAAGTCATTTTGCAGACGCCCATTTTTCATTGTGCATGTCATTATGTTCGTTATGTTTATATATGCATGATGAATTGTCTTCGTAAGTTGAAGAGGATCTCCACAAAGTAAAACCTACCATGTGCATTTGCATTCAAAACCAAAATACTTATATGCACATCTTCAGGGGGAGCCTTTTGCAACTTATTAAGACAATGACATTCATCTTTAACTTTCACATACTTGTATCCCCGTTGAAAACTTCAACCAGTTTATCATCAATCACCAAAAAGGGGGAGATTGTAAGTGCATCCAATGCCACCCCTAGTTGGTTTTGGAGTATTGACGACAAACTTGGTTGAGGGACTAATGTGTTTGTGAGAAATGCAGGATAACACAGGTAGTAGTCCCTTATTGATTTGGTTTACCTACCATAGATGACCCCTAAAAATGTGTGAAGACATTGAAGACAATGGTGGTTCGTGAAGACATTCACGATGAAGATTATGACATGTGAAGACATTCACTTGAAGACTATGGAGTGCGCAGACATAGTTGTTTCGTAGTTTCCTTTTCTTCTTTGTTGAATCATAGGAACCACCATACTGTTAAGTGGGGTCCAAGTGAATAAAGTCAGAGTGACTGATGTGATGCTCAACCAAAATTCTATGTCTTCGAGCGAAGACAATGAGAGCAAATCTTATCCAGAGCTGGATGTGCTAGCTTGGCTTGTAGCCGAAGTAAAGTTGCCGCGTGTGTTTGAAATCCGCCCGTTGGACACGTGTCGGTTCCTTAGTGACCCAGGGTCATTTCGAACATATCAGGTCAGGTTGCCTCGTGGCTATAAATAGCCCACCCCCTACACCACAAATTGGTGTCTGCTTAGAGTTAGTGCACGACTTTTGTCATTTGAGAGCAACCCACCTCCGAAGCATTTGAGAGAGAGAGAGACAGAGAGATCCTTGCAAGGACAAAGCCCAAAACACCCAGAGCCAAAGAGTGTTAGGCATCACTGAAGTCTTTCTGTCTGCATGGCCTAAAGACTTGTTACACTTGAGTACTGTGAATCCTCCAGCCAGTTAGGCATCGCGTTCTGAGCATCCAAGAGTCATTGTGGATCGCCAGTGAACGAAGTATGTGAAGATTTGGAAGTCTACCTTGAAGACTTACCAGAGTGATTGGGCGAGGACTAGGTGTCCTTAGCTCAAGGGTAAGGTGAAAGACGCGGTCTTCTGAGTTAAATCTCGACCTCCCTAACCATACGTTCAATTGTCACAGCAACTGGAACTGGTCTACCAAATCATTGTCTCCACCGAGCAACTGGTTCTATCTCCCACTTCCCTTTATCATTCAGTTTGTTTTCATGAAGTCATTGCTTGCCTGTCTGATCTGATTGACTTGACCGTGTGAAGACTATTTACTGTTTGGCTTCATATTGTCTTCCATCTTGATCCATACTACCTAGCTGCTGATAGTCTTCGTACTTTCACTACATTGCTTACTTGACTATGGCCTGTCTAGTGTAGTCTATCTTCCGCCGCTTATCAATAGGTTCATTTCATTTGTTTGTTTTCAAAGACCTCATGTTTTGAAGAATTTCATAAAAATCACCTATTCACCCCCTCTAGTCGATAACTAGCACTTTCACCAAGCAAAACACATATCATGTGACGAATGAAAATATAGCTCCAAGTGAGGTTATCGATAATGTTGGAGACGAAAGAGTTAATGCCTTCTGGGGCATCCCCAAGCTTAGTTGCTTGGATCTTCCTTGAATATTACCTTGGGGTGCCTTGGGCATACCCAAGCTTAGGATCTTGTCTCTCCTTATTCTCCTCATATCGACAGCTCACCCAAAACTTGAAAACTTCAATCACACAAAACTTAACGAAACTTTGTGAGATAAGTTAGTATGATAAAGAGCAAACCATTTCACTTTTGGTACTGTCAAAGAAAAGATTTATAATTGTTCCCACACAATGCCTACTGTAGCATATCATTTCCACAATTTATATTGAGCAATATAATCCATGGAAACTAGAGAACAAGCAAACTATGCATTGAAAACAGAATCTGACAAAAACTGAACAGCATGTAGTAATCTGTACTCCAACCATACTTCTGCTACTCCAAAAATTCTGAAAAATAGGAAAACCTGGGCAATTTGTCTATTAATCTTCTTCAAAAAGAATCAGCATTTTATCATGGTTCTGTTAAAAACGGGAATTATTTTCCTGAGCGCAAAAGTTTCTGTTTTCAGCAAGATCAAATCAACTATCACCGTAAGCCATCCCAAAGGTCTTACTTGGCACTTTATTGAAACAAAAGCAATAAAACATGATTACTACAGTAGCCTAATCATGTGAACACACAAAAACAGTAGGTAAAAGTGTTGGGTTGTCTCCCAACAAGCGCTTTTCTTTAATGTCTTTTAGCTAGGCATGATGATTTCAATGATGCTCGCATAAAAGATAAGAATTGAAACATAACAAGAGCATCATGAATCACATGGCAAGAACATTTAAGTCTAACCCACTTCCTATGCATAGGGATTTTGTGAGAAAACAATTTATGGGAACAAGAATCAACTAGCATAGGAAGGCAAAACAAGCACAACTTCAAG
Organism: Triticum dicoccoides; assembly: GCF_002162155.2. NCBI lineage: Eukaryota > Viridiplantae > Streptophyta > Magnoliopsida > Poales > Poaceae > Triticum > Triticum dicoccoides. The sequence goes on along the minus strand of NC_041392.1, from coordinate 300,620,276 downwards.
ATTTTCAACACATAGAGAGGAAACTAGATATTATTGCAATTCCTACAAGCATAAGTTCCTCCCTCGTAATAATTTTCAGTAGCATCATGAAGAAATTCAACAATATAACCATCACATAAAGCATTCTTTTCATGACACAAAATCATAGAAAACTTATTACTCTCCACATAAGCAAATTTATTCTCACCAATAGTAGTGGGAGCAAACTCAACAAAATAACTATCATGAGAGTGAAAATTAAAAACATGATAACAAGTTTCATGGTTATCATTATTCTTTATAGCATACATGTCATCACATAATCATCATAGATAGCAACTTTGTTATCATAGTCAATTGAAGCCTCATCCAAAATGGTGGATTTATCACTAAATAAAGTCATGACCTCTCCAAATCCACTTTCATCATTATAATCATCATAAATAGGAGGCATGCAATCATTGTAAAAAATTTCCACAAAAAATCTTGGGGGACTAAAAATATCATCTTCATCAAACATAGCATCCCCAAGCTTATGGCTTTGCATATCATTAGCATCATGAATATTCAAAGAATTCATAATAAAAACATTGCAATCATGCTCATCATTTATACCAAACATTCTATTAAATTCTTCTTCTACCAATTGAGCACAATTTTCCTTCCCATCATTTTCACGGAATACATTATAAAGATGAATAATATGATGCAACCTAAATTCCATTTTTTGTAGTTTTCTTTTATAAACCAAACTAGTGATAAACAAGAAACTAAAAGATTCGATTGCAAGATCTAAAGATATACCTTCAAGCACTCACCTCCCCAGCAACGGCGCCACAAAAGAACTTGATGTCTACTACGCAACTTTATTCTTGTAGACACGTGTTGGGCCTCCAAGCGCAGAGTATTGTAGGACAGTAGCAATTTCCCTCAAGTGGATGACCTAAGGTTTATCAATCCGTGGAGGCGCAGGATGAAGATGGTCTCTATCAAACAATCCTGCAACCAAATAATAAAAAGTCACTTGTGTCCCCAATGCACCAAATAATACAATGGTAATTTGTATAGGTGCACTAGTTTGGCAAAGAGATAGTGATATAAGTGTAATATGGATGGTAGAAATATATTTTTATAATCTAAATAAATTAAAACAGCAAGGTAGCAAATAGTAAACAGGCACAAAAATGATATTGCAATGCTTGACAATGAGGCCTAGGGTCCGTACTTTCTCTAGTGCAATCTCTCAACAGTGGTAATATAATGGATCATATAACCACCCCTCAAAGTGCGATGAAGAATCACTCCAAAGTTCCTATCTAGCGGCGAACATAAGAAGAAATTATTTGTAGGGTACGAAACCACCTCAAAGCTATTCTTTCTGATCGATCTATCCAAGAGTTCATACTAAAATAACACCAAATAATTTCATATTCATAATACTCAATCCAACACAAAGAACCTCAAAGAGTGCCCCAAGATTTCTACCGGAGAAACAAAGACAAGAATGTGCATCAACCCTATGTGTGGATTACCCCAATGTCACCTCGGGAATCCGCGAGTTGAGTGCCAAAACACATATCAAGTGAATCAATATGATACCCCATTGTCACCACGACTATTCATATGCAAGACATATATCAAGTGCTCTCAAATCCATAAGAGTATTCAATCCGATAACAATGAAATATCAAAGGGAAAAACTCAATTCAACACAACAAGATAGAGAGGGGAAAACACCATATGATCTGACTATATTAACAAAGCCCGTGATACATCAAGATGATGACATCTCAAGAACACGAGAGAGAGAGAGAGAGAGAGAGAGAGAGAGAGAGAGAGAGATTAAACACATAGCTAATGGTACAAACCCTTAGCCCTGAGGGTGGACTACTCCCTCCTCATCGTGGTGGCCGCCGGGATGATGAAGATGGCCACCAGAGATGATTCCCCCTCCGGCAGGGTTCCAGAACAGGGTCCAGATTGGTTTTCGGTGGCTACCGAGGCCTGCGGTGGCGGAACTTCTGATATAGGTTTTCACCGAGGGCCTGCGGTGCTCCGCACTTGCCCCTTGGCTTCGTCGTGAAGCCAAGCATGAGCGCACCTCGGGCCCGGGGGCTACTGTCGGTGTCCTGGGAACGAGGGTACCCAGACTTGCCTGCCTGCGGCCCATGGCGTGGCTCCACCCGTGGCCTGGTACGGCCCATCTTCATCAAATAATGCTTAAGACCCTCGCGAGCTCGCGAGGAGGACGACACAAGACTTCCTCAAGGGCAGACTCACTAGGCTGGCCCGCGAGGAGTGGAGAGATCGAGGCAAGGGGCACCTCGTGAGGTTCCCATGACGTGAGCCATGACGACCAAGGCCAGGCGGGCGCCCGCGGGCGCAGAGTGCCAGTTTCCTCTTCAGTGCTAAAGAGGCAGGCGCAGGCGAGGAGTCCCGAGGCGTCAGGCAAAGGTTTACATATCGGTGCAACGAGACCAAGACCGGCAAGACGGCAAGACGGAGGTCACCACGGAGCCCACGACGGCGTCACCACCAGAACCTTTGGTAGGCGAAGACCACCTTTTGTCAGGATAACTTGTACTTGTTGTCCCCCTTCGAATTGGCCGTTGTGGGATCCCTTCCCGCCTAATATTTGGGGAGAGGACCCAGGTCTCTATAAATAGGGCTAGCCACCACCGTAGCAATGGATCGGCTCATCGAGAGAGAGAGAGAGACTCATCTAGAGACAAATCACTCAGATCATCCCAGCCACACAAGCTCATCGAGCTCAAGAACACCTCTCCTCAGGAGGTTGTTCTTCCCTTGTACTTGTTCATCCCAGCCTACATGGCAATCCACCACACCACACTAGAGTAGGGTATTACATCGCAATGGTGGCCCGAACCAGTATAAACTCTTGTGTCCCTTGTTCCTTGGGTTCGGCGAGCTAGGCTTTGAGATCGTTGCGAGAGCGTGAGCTGGGGGAGAGATCTTCATGCACACCCCAATGTTCGAACCTCAAGGGTTTGTGGGAACCCGTAATCTAACATTTGGCGTGCCAGGTAGGGCTGCGCCAAGGTTTTCTTCCCCATCGACCGATCCGCTGTCGCCCCGCGTCTCCAATGTTTGACGATCCAAGGGCCCAGGCTGACCGCTGGGCGGCCTGGCCAGCTCGAGGACCTCCATCCGTTCAAAAAGACCTCAACTCCGCACTCCAGGCGGCCCGTGCGCCGCCCAACGCCCGCGGACGCGGGCAGCGTGGATCGACGTCCGCCGCCCTCACGCCGCGGCACGCGCGGGCCGCCGCAAGATCCGCAAGCTATGCAGCAGCGACGGCGCCACACACCCGACGGGAATAGGCGAACATGCGAGCCGCGCTCGTGGTGGTGCGGGATCTGCTGCGGTGCCGGCTAATGGAGAGCGGCCGCGAGGCATTGCTGGAATGCGTCGCCAAGCTATTGGATGCTGCGGCCAGGGGTATACCGCCTTTCTGCTCCCTACTCACATCTCAAGTTGTGGCCAGGTCACACGACGGACCTCGTTGCGCTCGCACGCTCCCAGGTGCTCCAGGAGGGCTCGCCAGCGTTAGCACGACCGGTAGTGTCGGATACCTGGCCACGCCCTCACCTCCCCAAGGTGGCGTGGGCGCGGGCGTTGCTCCTCACGGTCCCAATCGAGTGCCACCCAACAACCATTAGGAAGGCACGCTGGGCTCGGCGGCGTGGGGCACAGGGTGCCTTAGCGGAGGTTCTGGCGAGGCAGCTCAGGAAGCCTATGTTCCCTGCATGGTGAATCAGGAGTACGTGCCAGAAGACGACCCCTGCATGTTCCATGAGCCGGGCTGGGAAGAAGAGATGCTGGAAGCCGAGGCATTCTACGAGCCACCCAGGAGCCTCACCGACCCCGCTGACGGCAACCACCGCAGGGTACCACTGATATCTCAGGAGCAGGCTTACGCTAACCATGGGTCGCAGGTGTACCTGGCCGCGTCGGTGGACGACGCCCCCAGCACTGCAGCCCCACCCCAGCCAGGGGCGGCACACTGGGGGCTGCCCAGAAGGGGTCCGGAGCAAGGCCCACCCCCATGTCACACGGGGCAAGGCGTCACCCGGAGGTAGGTCATTTGCCGGGGAGGCGCCGGCGATCCCTCCCCCCGGCAGAGGGCCCGTGGTCACCGAGGGCGCCGCTGGAGTCCCCTCTGCCCCTTGGCCTCGTGCTGGTTTCCGGACGCCCCAACGATGGTCGAGGGTGACGCAAGGCGGGCCCTTCATCTGGCGATATGAAGCAAGGCTCGCGCTTGTGAAGGTCTCCACTCGTGACACTCTCACGTAATAATGAGTGGGGCTGTACACGCCCCGGAGTCTCCAGAGAGCCGCCCTCGGGCCTCGGGGGCTCCCGCCCACGTCCTAGTAAAAGCACCATGCTCCGCGCCGGCCGTCGACACTATCCCCCAATGACTAAGCTCATGGCCGGCAAAGGCACTATGATCCGCGCTGGTGAGAAGACAAGAAGACTAGCTAGGTGCCGGACGCGGCCTTTTGCTTTCAACCCCTTTTTCTGTAGCTCGGTTTGCCACCTTTTGGATTTGAACTCGTAGCTGTATTTTCATTGGCAAAGCATGGGGAGCATATTTTCTCATTCGTGTTGATTTCTTGAGTTTTCTGGCTCCGTCCTTGTTTCAAGGTAGGCGCCTACTGCCCCTTCCTCATGAGCGACTCCCGGGCAGGGGCTGGGCGTGGTATGTGCGTGCATCCCATCATGATCTAATGCTACCTCTTGAGCATGTGTTGGTTTTCCCTTGAAGAGGAAAGGATGATGCATCATAGTAGCGTAAGTATTTCCCTCAGTTTTTGAGAACCAAGGTATCAATCCAGTAGGAGGTAACACACAAGTCACCTTGTACCTGCACAAAAAACAAGAACCTCGCAACAAACGTGATAAAGGGGTTGCCAATCCCTTCACGGTCACTTATGAAAGTGAGATCTGATAGAGATAATAAGATAAATATTTTTGGTATTTTTATGATATAGATTGGAAAATAAAGATTGCAAAATAAACGATAATAGAAATAGCAAGTTGATATGAAAATAATATGATGGAAGATAGACCCGAGGGCCATAGGTTTCACTAGTGGCTTCTCTCAAGATAGCAAATTCTATGGTGGGTGAACAAATTACTGTCGAGCAATTGATAGAAAATAGAATAATTATGAGAATATCTAGGCATGATCATGTATATAGGCTCTCGGCGTTCTGGGAACGGGGGTCCCCAGACTTGCCTGCCTGCGGCCCGCAGCGTGGCTTCACCAACGGCCCCGTATGACCCATCTTCACCAGCAGACATTCAAGACCCTCGCGAGGGGCCAAGCCTCACGAGGCAGACGATGCAAGACCTCCTCAGGGGCGGCCTCACCAGGCTGGCTCGCGAGGGGCAGAGAGATCAAGGCGAGGGGCACCTCACGAGGTTCCTGTGATGCAAGCCATGACGACTGGAGCCAGGCGGGTGCCAGCGCGTGCAGTGTCCTCGTTTCCTCTTTGGTGCTAAAGGGGCAAGCACGGATGAGGAGTCCCGAGGTATCAGGCAAAGGTTTCCATATCGGTGCAACAAGACCAAGACCAGCAGGATGGCAGGACGGAGGTCATCGTGGAGCCCAAGACGGCGTCACCGCCAGAGCCTTTGGCAGGCGAAGACTACTTTTGTCAGGATAGCTTGTACTAGTTGTCTCCCTTTGAATTTGGCCGTTGTGGGATCCCTCCCCGCTCAATATTTGGGAAGAGGACCAGGGCCTCTATAAATAGGACTAGCCACCACCATAGGGAGGCATCGATCGGAGGAGGAGGGGCATTTGATTCGGACCTAGATTGAATCCATACCACCCCATCCACTCAAGTTCACCAAGCACAAGAACACCTCTCTTCGCGAGGCTGTTCTTCCCTTGTAACTGTTCATCCTCAGCCCAAGAGGCAATCCACCACACCACACTGGAGTAGGGTATTACACCACAATAGTGGCTCGAACCAGTATAAATCTTCTGTCTCATGTTCTTTGGGTTCATCGAGCTAGGTCATGAGATCGTAGAGTGTGCGAGCTAGAGAGGGGGAGAGATCTTTGTGCGCACCCCAGTGTTCGAACCTCAAGGGTTTTGCCGGAACGCGTAATCCGACATTTGGCGCGCTAGGTAGGGGTGCGCCGAAGCTTTCCTCTTTGTCGATCCGTGTTTCAGTACTCCGCCAAGTTCATGGCCGATGCTCGCTGGGCCCGCGTTGAGCGCCGGGCCACTCTTGCCACCCGTGTCACTCAAACAGCCCCTGTCGGCGGACCTCCCCATCATTCTCCGTCACCCGCCGCCAACGCCACCACCGGCCCGGCGTCAAACGAGCAGCAAGCCTCTTTGTTGCACCCCTCTGTACGGCGAGACGGTCGCACTGCCACCCCGTCGCTGACTCCGGGCCTCTCATCGTCTCGTGCTCGCCGCGCCCCCACGGACGCACAGGCCGCGCTGCTCATGGCACGCGAGCTCCTGCACTATTTTCTGGTCGATGACCTCTACAAGGACTGGTTGGACTGCATCGCTGAGCTCGTCAGCGCCGCGGGGGGCTTGAGGGAGTCCGGGACTAAGGGGTCCTCGGGCGTCCGGCCTGTTATCCATGGGCCAGACTGATGGGCTGTGAAGACATGAAGACCGAAGACTGTACCTGTGTCCGGATTGGACTCTCCTTGGCATGGAAGGCAAGCTTGGTGACCGACTACGAAGATTCCTTCTTATGTAACCGACTCTATGTAAACCCTTGATCCCCCCGGTGTCTATATAAACCAGAGGGGTTAGTCCGGAAAGGATAGATACTCATTACCACAGTCATACAGGCTAGGCTTCTAGGGTTTAGCCATTACGATCTCGTGGTAGATCAACTCTTGTAACACTCATATTCATCAAGATCAATCAAGCGGGATGTAGGGTATTACCTCCATAGAGAGGGCCCGATCCTGGGTAAACATCGTGTCCCCCGTCTCCTGTTACCATCGATCCTAGACGCACAGTTCGGGACCCCCTTCCCGAGATCCGCCGGTTTTGACACCGACATTGGTGCTTTCATTGAGAGTTCCACTGTGTCTTCAACGAAAGATTCGATGGCCCCTTTAATCGTCTATAGCGACGCTGTCCAAGGACAAACCTTCCTCCCCATACAGATTTTTGTGTTCGGCAGCTTCGTACTGCGGGCCAACTTGCTTGGCCTTCTGGAGAAGATCGATAGCTACGCCCCTGGCCACACGGTCAGATTCAGAAGCTTGAACTACGTCGCGGATATCCGTGGAGACTTGTTCTTCAATGTATTTGAGACCACAGCGATCGCTCCCCCTCACCCCGATGAACATGACTTAAATCTATCATCGGATCACATCCAGGAGATGGTCCCAATTGCTGAAACGGCCTTAGAACCAGAGTGGATTGTGCCATCAGAAGCCACAGAGTCTGCGGCGTTGGAGCCACACACGGATGCAGCACCCTACAATATTTGCATCAATGGAACTCCGGACTCGTCTCCGGCTATAAGTCCCGGACGGGGTACGCCTGCGAACACCGAGCTAGATCGGTTATCGATTCTCGAATTTAGCATCGCAGACATCTTCCAGCACTCACCTTTGGGTGATGTGCTAAACTCTTTAAAGAACTTGTCCTTGGAGAAGGACTCATAGCCGAACTATGTTCGGTTCGAGCCAGAGGCTGGTGATGGGAAATTTCGCTTCCCACCCGCCACCCACTTCATAGCCACTATCGATGACTTAACCAACGTGCTTGATTATAGCTCTGAAGACATCGACGGTATGGAAGACGATGCCAACATGGAGCAAGGCGAAGACCCGCCGTTTACTGGACGTTGGACGACCACCTCTTCGTACGATGTGTACATGGTCGACACACCCAAGAAAGCTAGAGATGATGACAAAGGAGATCCAGTTGCGAATAAACCTTCTGAGAAACAGTCCAAGCGCCAGCGCCCTAAACGCCGCTCTATGCCTCGTCACTCAAATGATGGCAACACTGGCACCGGATAAAATAGTACCCCGGGCGATGCCGAAAACAATGAAGACCCTGTCGAGGCTGCATCTGAACAGGAGGAACAAGATAACGGGCAAGATAACCCTGATAAACAGGCCATGCCCAATGACCCAGACGATGATAGTTATTGTCCAGTCTCCAAGGATGATGAGAGCCTCGGCAATGAGGACTTCATCGTGCCTGAGGCACCCCTTGAGCTGGAGCGCTTCAAGCGCCAGCTAATAGCCACTGCAAGAAGCCTGAAGAAGAAGAAGAAGAAGCTCCAAGCTGATCAAGACCTGCTCATTGATAGGTGGACTGATGTCCTGGCAGCCGAGGAATACGGCCTCGAGCACCCAACCAAGAGTTACCCAAAGCGCAGATTGCTACCTCAGTTCAATGAGGAGGCACCAGATCCCATACCTCCCTCACGCAATGCGGACCGACCACCACGTGGCCGGGATAGTGCGGTAGACCGACCACCCCGCGGTCGGGATAAAATGGCAACTCAAGCCGAACAATAGCCCGCCCCACCACCTCGCAAAAAGAGGGACAGAACAGCTCAGGACCATACATACGACCTTCGGCAGGAGCTGGATAGTAGAGCAGGACACACCAAATCAATCTACGGATCGCGAGGACGCTTCCCTACTCGGGATGACGGCTACCTATTCGGACGTGACAAACCTAGTCACACCCGGGCCAATAACCGCAGACGGACTTCATCGGAGGTGCGCCGTGACGCGGCCCGATAAAGAGGCGCCGCACACCCTCTCTGCTTCACAGATGAGCTGCTGGATCACGAATTCCCCGAAGGGTTCAAGCCCGTCAATATTGAATCATACGACGGAACAACCGATCCCGCAGTATGGATTGAGGACTTTATTCTCCACATCCACATGGCCCGTGGAGACGACCTCCACGCCATCAAATACCTCCCACTAAAACTCAAAGGGCCAGCTCGACACTGGCTAAACAGCCTGCCCGAGAATTCCATCGGCAGCTGGGAGGACTTGGAAGAGGCCTTCCTTGACAACTTCCAAGGTACATATGTCCGGCCACCCGACGCCAATGACTTAAGCCACATAGATCAACAACCTAGAGAATCAGCCAAAAAATCTAGACTAGGTTCCTAACCAAAAAGAACCAGATCGTTGACTATCCGGATGCCGAAGCCCTAGCGGCCTTTAAACACAACATCCGTGACGAATGGCTAGCACGCCACATTGGCCAAGAAAAGCTGAAGTCCATTGCAGCCCTTACGGCACTCATGATCCGCTTTTGCGTGGGTGAGGACAGCTGGCTGGCTCGTAGTAAAAACACAACCAGTGAGACAGGCCCCTCCGAGGCCAAGAATAGCTCCAGCAAGCTCCGGCGCAACAGACACAAATGCCGAAGCAATGGCGACAACACCGATGAGACCACCGTTAACGCCGGATTCAGCGGCTCCAAGTCCAGCCAGCGAAAGAAGCCCTACAAAAGGAACAGTGAGGGACCATCCAGCCTGGATCACATACTCGATCGTCCGTGCCAGATACATGGTACCCTAGATAAACAAGCCAATCACACCAACAGAGATTGTTGGGTTTTCAAATAGGCTAGCAAGTTAAATGCCGAAAACAAAGAAAAGGGATCACAAAGTGAGGACGAGGACGAAGAGCCCCGGCAGCCGAACACTGGGGGGGTAGAAGAAATTTCCCCCTCAAGTCAAAACGGTGAACATGATATACGCTACACACATCCCCAAAAGGGAGCGTAAATGAGCACTTAGGGACATCTACGCGGTAGAGCCAGTCGCCCCAAAATTCAATCCGTGGTCATCATTTCCGATCACCTTCGATCGTCGAGATCACCCAACTAGTATCCGGCATGGCGGTTCAGCCGCACTGGTCCTTTACCCAATCATCGACGGATTTCACCTAACACGAGTCCTAATGGATGGTGGTAGCAGCCTCAACCTGCTCTATCAGGACACAGTGCGGAAGATGGAATTAACCCCTCACAAATCAAACCAACAAAGACTACCTTTAAAGGAGTCATACCAGGCATAGAGGCCCGCTGTACGGGCTCAATTACGCTGGAGGTGGTTTTCGATTCTCTGGACAACTTCCGAAGCGAAGAGCTAATCTTCGATATCGTCCCCTTCCGCAGCGGCTACCACGCACTGCTCGGACGAACCACATTACCTAGATTCAACACAGTACCACACTATGCTTATCTCAAGCTCAAGATGCCCGGTCCACGTAGCGTCATAACAGTCAATGGCAATACTGAACGCTCCCTCTGAACAGAGGAGCACACCGCTGCCTTAGCAGCAGAGGTACAGAGTGGCCTTCTCAAGCAGCATCATAGTACGGCTGCCGAGCCCCTGGACATCATTAAGAGGTTCTGGACTACACTGCAACAGGACAGCATGGCTCGTCAAGAGCTCGATTAGCAATTCGGCCTCCGTCCCAGTCCCGATGAAGTAGTGGCATTCGTACCACGCGTACATAATTACGCACTCAAAATTCCATGGACATCGACGGAGGCACAAGCTAGCCCGGGATCTACAGTTCGGCTAGACCGATTCTGGACACACATATAACTTTACTATCTCCTTTTCCCTTTTTTCAGGTTTCTCTCATGCGGGCCTCCTTCGACGACCTGATTAATGATCCTGTCAAAGGATAAACACACCGGATTGACACGGAGCATAGGCATACATGGGAAGCCCTAGAGGCTAACTAAACGATTACTATATCCGTTTTTAGGACCCACACGCAGCTCGCCTCTGGTCGCGACATGTCAAATAGCCGGTTGCTTATTGCATTATTTTTTACTAATGTGCTTGGACGCATTAACCCAACTATAATGGAAACAGTTCATGATCCTAGTTCAAGGTCCCCAGATCCTATCTTTGTTCTCCCTCTGTTTTCCTTTAAATTACTTATTTTCTAGTAACCATACACTTTGGTACGTTTCATATTTGCCAGGGGCTCCCCATCGCCCCATGAGACGGCAACAAAATCCGAACAATCCTTAAAGATAAGTTCGGCACCCTGTATTTAGCATTATATGCATTGGCTCCGAATCATTTCTTTGGTCAATAGTTGGGTTTCCCGGCTCCTGTGCTTGCTACCCTACATTCCGCTAAATCGGCTAGGGTAGTAAAGGGAGAACTACTGCAATTTGTGCCCTGGCCTTGACCAGATGAGCACCTTAGTAGAGAAAGCTGAAAACTGACTGTCATGATACAACGAGAGCCGGTCAGCTTTTCGAGGGTTACAAATCGTTGGAGATTTTCCGCATTATGCGAAAGATCGGCACTTCCAGATCACATGCTGACAGCACCCTGGCTTGAACCAGGGTCTGCGCCCATGCTTTATTATAAAACTCCTATGGCTAAGTGAGGGCGTTTAAGCCATATAGTTTGATTGCCTTGTTTATTGCGCTAAACAACTCCTTCAAGGACCATATAATTGGATCAAGATTGTTTAGATTCCATCCCGAACACCTCCGTACTACCTACGTGAGGGCAGAACCCGATGACTGGCCAACCCTCAGATTACATACAACACGGCCGCACAGGAGGAAACAATTAAAGCATAACAAAATTACATCACAAAACAAGCTTTGTTTTTTATAATACAAGGCAAAGGCAACATGAATACATTTATTCAAATACAACGTCCTGCGAACACTGTGCTGCCGCAAGGCGAGACCCCTCCAGGACATCCGCAAAATACCGTCTGGGTGTGCAGTGCTCCTTGCCCTTCGTTGGCCCTCTGTTCACCTCAACGGCGTCCATCTTCGCCCACCACATCTTGCAATGAGCGAAGGCCATGCGTGCGCCTTCAATGCAGGCCGAGCGCTTGACGATGTCCAGCCGAGGACAGGCATTCACCATCCGCCTCACGAGTCCTAAGTAGCTGCTTGGCATAGCTTCGGCTAGCCATAGCCGGATTATCAAATCCTTCATGGCTAATTCGGCCACCCTACGCAGCTCCACCAGCTGTTTCAGCTGATCGGTGAAGGACACGGGATGCTCTGGCGCCGCATACTGTGACCAGAATAGCTTCTCCGTAGAACCCCCTCCTTCGGCTTGATAGAACTCCGTGGCGTCTGATACAATGCGTGTTAAATCCGCAAAAGCTCCTGGGGAACTCCGAACCCAGGTTAGTAAAAGGTACTACTTCCCCGCATACATGCTTTGCATCTTAAATGCCTTACCCGCCATGATCTTCTTGGCCTCCTGGATCTCCTGGAGGGCGGCCTGAGCCTCATTCTGTGCGGTCTCCACGCTCTGACAAGCCTTGGGGGGTTCGGCGCCTTGAACCGACGCATCATGCTCCAAGGCCTCGCATTTTTTCACCGCATCCTGGAGCTCCTGTTGGACTTCCTTGACCCAGGCCTTGGACTTCTTACGGGCGGCTTGCTGCTGGACAGCCTTCTCCTCGGCCTCGCCCAGGGCCTTCTTCATGGCCTCGACCTCGGTCATGGCTCCTGCACATATTATGACACTGCGGTCAATATACAGCGCCTACTCCTTCTGAACACACAGCAAGTCGTCACTCACCTTGCTTCTCCTGGAGCCGAACCATAACCTCGCCGAGCTCGTTCTCGGTCCGCTCCAGCCTCTGCCTCAGCTCAGAGACTTCGGCAACATGCGAGGTTGCGGCCAACAGCGATGCTTGCTTATCCATCCATATTACGTTAGTCTCCTATAACAAAAGATTAATCCTTTGTCCGGTTCTTCTTGTCAAACACCGGACAGTGTCTCAGGGGCTACTATCTACACGGGGTTCTTTCTCTTTCTTACCTCGAAACCTGTCAACAGGCTGATGCAGGCTTCATTCAGTCCACTCTTGGCAGACTGAATCTTCTTGATCACCGCACCCATAAGAACACGGTGCTCGTCCACGACGGAGGCACCTCGAAGCGCCTCCATCAGGTTATCCGGCGCCCCTGGATGGACAGGTGCCACCAGTGGAAGCGGCGCATCCCCCTCCTTCAAAGGGGGCTGCTCGCCCGACTCTGGAGCCATATGGGCCTCCGAAATCGTATTCGGCTGAGGGACGAACTGGATGCGGCCCTCTTCGTCAGTCTCCATGGGGATCGGCTCCTCCATATGTTTGGCAGTGGAGGTCTCTCCTTGTGGTGCCTCCCGGACGGTGTCCTGGGCTCCTCTCCAGTCCGGAGCAGTCCTCCGGGATAACACTTCGGTGTCGTCCCTGGCCCCGGGGGAATGAGCAGGCGGTGCCGACATACTCGCCATCTCCGAAGGATCCAACAAACCTCCAGATGAGGATCGCTGGATAAGGTCGCGGGCCGGACTGCAATAGTATAATTAACTATGTCAAGATAATGAAGAGAAAAGGCCAGATGCGCGCATAAGCGAGCTATGTCACTTACGATGCGGCCTGGGGCTTAGTGCGGGGGCGTCGTTCCGGACTGCTGTCAACGTCCCACGCGGTGTTGATCACTGGGGCGCCCTTCCCCTTCTTAGGCATTTTCACCTCCGGATGCGCCGAAGCCGCCCTCTTCTTCTTCCTCTCCTCAAGGGGAGGATTGTTTTCCTCCTCCTCCTCTTCCTCACAATTGTCCTTAGGGACAGAGGAATGAGTTTCGTCGTCTTCGAACGTCACGTCCGGAGTGCCCTTGCGACAGGGGCCACTCTTGGCCCCCTTGGCCTTCTTCGTGGCCTTCTTCTCCGGCGCCTTATAAGGCGCCGGCACCAGCATCTTTACTAGACGCAGGATGACCGGTTCTTCAGGCAGCAGAGTCAGACACTAGATCCGCTTCGCCCTCTCCATCCAGTCCTGAAAAAGCAACAATAAAAGCTCAGGCATCATCCTTGGAACAAACAAGTGGAGAATGTATCAAAAAAGGCATACCTCGCTAGCGAGGTGTTTAGCGTTGTGCCCGCGATCTGAATCTGCGGCCGGCAGTTTCTCATTGTCCTTAAAAAGCAACTTCCATGCACCTTCATGAGTAGTCTCGAAGAGCCTCACCAGGGTCTGGTGCTTCTTCGGGTTGAAGTCCCATAGAGGATGGCTTCGGCGCTGGCACGGAAGGATCCGGCGAACTAGCATCACCTGGATCACATCGACGAGCTTGACGTTCTTGGCTACCATGCTTTGAACGGTGTCTGCAACGCTATCAGCTCGTCAGGGGAACCCCAGTCCGGACTCTTCTCGACCCAGGAGGTGAGTTGCATGGGAGCGCGGGAGCGAAATTTGGCAGTTGCGGCCCAGGTGGTGCTGCGAGGTTCTCTGATGTAGAACCACTACTTCTGCCACTCCTTTACCGTGTCCACAAAAGTGACTTTGGGCCAAGAGACGTTGGACAGCTTGCTCACCATGGCTCCTCCGCACTCTGCGTGCTGGCCATCCACCACCTTCGGCTTCACGTTAAAGTCTTTGAGCCACAGACCAAAGTGGGGTTGGATGCGGAGGAAGGCATCACACACGACGATAAACGCCGAGATGTTGAGGAAGGAATTCGGGGACAGATCATGGAAATCTATCCCGTAATAATACATCAGCCCACGGATGAAAGGGTGGAGTGGAAACCTGATGCGGAGCATCCCAAGGTCATCCCCATGGACCTACCATCGTCTCACCAAGTGCCTACCAGGCCCATGACTCGATCACGTGCAAGATCCCTTGAAACCGAGGTGACATCTCTCCTCTCACAATTCCACTCCGATGTGCATGAAGCATGGCTACTACCTCATATGGATACATTATGCATACTCTGGTACAATGGAGAATCTAAGGAGCAAGGACAAGAAGAAGAGGAAGATGGACGAGAAGACGGAGAAGAAGAAAAGCTGCAGGAAGAATCCTAGCCATCGGACGACCGGACGGGACCGGACGTCCGGCGCCTGAAGCGTCAGCCGAGCTCCAGCCAGCGGATGTCCGGCCTAGACCGGACGACTGGTGCCCCTGCACCCGAAGCAAACGAGCGGACGTCCGGTCCGGACCGGACGACCGGCGCACCAGCACCCGAGCCAACATCAGCGGAAGTCCGGAGCCTCCGGACGTCCGGCAACCCCATCACAGAGCAGAACCAGCGGACGACTGGAGGACACCGGACGTCCGGCAGCTCCTGAGACACCGGACGACCGGTCCCCAGCGGACGTCCGGTACCTGGCTGCGTCCAGATTTGGGCCCGAGGCCCATGTACCCCTTCACTTCGCCCCCTTTTGCACTTAGACTATAAATAGACCCCCCATTCATCCTAGCTAGGGTCAGCATTGGTTTAGCTCATTTGAGAGATAGAGCATTGCTCATCCATATCGGATCTACTCCACGAGAGAGACCGCGGCCCCTCCTCGGAGAAGATCCACCTTGGATTCAAGACCTCTTCGGAGAAGATCCCCTTGTGGATTCAAAACCTCCTCACGGAGAAGAACCGGTTACCGTGTATCTTCCCTAGTTGTCCGTGGATTCGTGTATCGTTCTATGTACTCGAGGATCTAGCCCATGTGTGACTTATTCATGTCGGTTTAGTGATTTCCACTTGTGTTTTCCTTCCGCTCATCCTCGTGTTCTTCGTGATTTTCCCGGGAACCGCTCCTTTGGTGAAAGATCGGGAGACTAGGGTCTCTACCCTACATCATCTTGGTATCACGAGCCACGTTTATCACGAATTTGGAGCCTCCCCGTTGTGTTTTCTAGCCTAATTTTGTTGTGTTCTTCCCCAATTTCGAAAATCCCCACCAAAAATAGCCCCAAAAAATTTTCTTGTGTTTTGTGAGTTTTGATGATGTTTTGTTGGTTTTGATCCATGAATTTGTTGCGTTGCAAGTAGATCTAGGCTTACCCCACCATTTCCACCTCGCAATCCCGCCCAAATTCCCCATTTTCCCCCCAAAATCACCTCCCGGATCTAAAATCTCGCGGTGACCCCGACCACCGGACGACCGTCACATTACCGGACGTCCGGCGACACAGGAAGCATCGGACGTCTGACGTTACCGGACAACCGGCGACCGGACATCCGTCCACGCCCGGACGACCGCTCCTTCCACAACATCATCCGCTACACCACCTCCAACTTCCGCAAAACCGTCCCAATATCCCTACCCACACCACCACCTACCCGCTACCTACTCCGACAATTTTGGTCGCCTTTGGTTTTGAGAATTTGAGGTGCGGTACCGTATCCTTTTGTGTTTCGGCTATCTAGGTACGGTTCGACATTGACATCACCGCCGCTCATTTTCGCCACGGACACGTCATCAACACCGGTCATCAACAACGACCACTTCGACTACGACTTGGTATTCGTGCCACCATTTTGACACCATACCGGAAGCAAGACCGGTAACATCATCTTGGTATTGGACATAGCATTCTTGCCATCACATTGTTAGCCATCATCGCCTTACTCCTTTGCGTTGCTTACCCATCAAGACTAGCCATTGAGTATTGCCGGCAACGAGACTTGTGCACATTAGTGATCATACTTCCCATAGCATACATACATACATCATTGTTGCCTATATTGGTAGCATCTCTTGTGTAACTAAGTTGTCATCGCATACTCACGTGCTATCTTGGTTCGTCAAGCATCGCATAAGAAAAGAGCTCAAACATCAAAGAGACAACCAAGCTTTTAAGCAAAGAGGAAAGAGAAGAAAAGAGCTTTTAAGCAAGAACCATAGCATCATACAACATTAAGATTGTCATACTCGATCATCTTGGATCACATCATAGCAACACCTTGCATAAAACATATTCGGGATAGAAGTCGTTGCATTTTTGCTAAGTAGGTTGTGCACAAGTTCTTGTATCCGCCTATCGTGCAATCGTGCTAGCATCTCTCTAGTGTTGTGCAACAAGAGCATTTTTGTGGATTCCACATTTTGGCTCACCCTTGGTTGCACAACCCCACTTATATTTTTGTGTGTGTGTTTCCGTGTACTGTATATGCTTGGTCTACTTGTTACATTGCATCTTGTGAATCTTCTCCAACATTATTGAATCTTGCTTACTTTCACATTAAAAATTGTGCCACCATCCTAACCAAGCTCCACCATAAGCTTTTACTTGTGTAGGTGTGAGAAACCGACGAGAATTCGTACCAATTGGGCTATTTCCTTGTCCTACATTGGAGTGGTCATCGATTCACTTTCAACTTCGGTCAAGGTACATTTGGTATTCGTTCTTCTCTTTCTACCACTCACACTTGTCTTGAAAGGATGGATAGGCCGAGTACTTCTACCAACCCACTCCTCATGGAGCAAGACGATGACATGAACTCCTTCGTCACCAAGAGTCACCTCTTCGGTGCACAACGTGCCTTGCATCAAGAGCAACAAGCTATGAGTGAACGCATCGACAACCTTGCCACCGACTTACGACTTTCCGAGCAACGTACAAGGGACTACTTTGACAACAAGCTCGACGATCACAAGCAAGAGAATGACGCAAGGATGGACGAGATTCGCGCTTTGTTGCTCAACCGCTCTTCTTCCACTTCAAGAAGGAGCCGTTCAAGTCGACACTCCAACAACACCATCTCCAGTTCAAGTACACCGACATCGAACACTCTTCGACGAGCCGCGCGCAACGAGCGTCAAGCAAACCTCAATCCACTTCGAGACTCCGACTCTCAAGAACACCGACGACGTCAAGCCGAAGAAGCCTTTGCGCTAGCTCGAGAACGACAACAACAACGCCAACATGAAGAGGAAGAACGCGCACGTCTACACCAAAATGCACAAAATGCCGAGGCTCAACGTCAAAAGCAACAACTCCGTGATGCTCAAGCACTTGAGGCGCAACAGGCTCTACATGATGCGAGTCGAGCCGTTGCCGACCGAGGCCGACAAGCCCATGAAGAAGAGGAAGCACTTCGCGAAGAACTTCATGAACGACGATTTCAAGCTCGCATGCATCGTCTAGTTCCCCCTCGAGCTCGACGAGTTCCTCCACACGCTCGCCAAGACCATCAAGTTCATCAAGAGCATGAAGACAATGGGAATCCTCCGCGACAAGAGCAACGCGAGGTTGACAACCCTCCGCGTCAAGAGAAAAACGAGTTAGACAATCATCTACAACATGGGCGTCATCATCCCCGACCTCAACACAATGAAGAGCAACGCTACGGCAAGCTCAAGTTCACCATGCCCAAGTTCAACGGAAGCAACGATCCCGAAGAATACCTTTCATGGGCATTGAAAGTTGACAAGATCTTCCATTTGCACAATTATGAAGAAGAGAAGAAGATCGCGATGGCATCCCTTGAGTTCCAAGACTATGTCCTCATTTGGTGGGAACAAGTCATTGAGCGCCGTGAGGCAAGAGGTGAACCACCCATCACTACTTGGGCACAAATGAAGGATGTCATGAGAGCATGCTTCGTGCCTACCTACTACAACCGCGACCTCTTCAAGAAACTCCAACAACTCAAGCAAGGAACCAAGAGTGTTGAAGAATACTACAAGGAGATGGAGATTGCAATGATAAGAGCCAATGTGACGGAAGATGATGAGCAAACTATGGCACGTTTCTTGAATGGACTCAATCATCCCATCAAGAAGATCGCCGACTTCCAACCATACTCAAATCTCATCGAGCTCGTGCACCAAGCTACCAAAGCGGAACGCCAAGTGCAAGATGACTTCAAGTACGCCAAGTTCTCATCCAAGTCCTACGGCTTCTCCAATAACCAAGCTTCAACGACTCCAACACCGACTACAAGAACGTCTACTTCCAACAACGACAAGCCGACTTCCAAGAAAGCTTTGTCAACTACAAGTCATCCTCCTACGAGCAACTTCAAGCTGAGAGCTTCATCTTCATCTACCCCAACCGATGAGGCCGACAAGACGAGTTCCCTCAAGTGTTTCACTTGCGGAGGCCGAGGCCACAAGTCCTATGAGTGCACCAACAAGCACACAATGATCTTCAACGATGATGGCACTTATGATTCCATGAGCGAAGGAGAAATGGAAGCTCTTGAGCAAGTGGCCATGCACCGCCAAGTGAACAATGAAGAAGAACAAGTCTTTTGTGATGAAGATTCAAGCCCCGCTCTTGTTGTCTCCAAGGTCTTGAATCTTCAACATCAACAAGACGAAGATCAAAGATGCCATATCTTTCACACCAAGGACGGCATCAATGGACGATCCGTCAAGGTCATCATCGATGGAGGGAGTTGCCACAACTTAGCAAGTGAAGAACTATGCTCCAAGCTCCAATTGGTCAATATGAAGCACCCTCACCCCTACAAGGTTCAATGGCTAAGCGACACCGACACCATACAAGTCGAGCATAGAGTACAAGTCTCTTTCAAGATCGGCGCCTATGAAGACACATTAGAATGTGATGTACTTCCGATGACCGTTTGCCACCTCCTCCTTAACGGCCATGGCAATTTGACCAAGGTGTCATTCACAATGGGCGTACAAATCACTATAGCTTCAAGATGAAAGGGAAATAGTTCGTGCTACGTCCTATGTCTCCAAGCCAAGTGCTCGCCGACAAGCAAGCCACCCATCATGGAGAAAATAGTGAGAAAGCGATCCACCAAAAAGAGAGTGAGCGCCACAAGCCCAAATTGAGTGACTCCACGATGAGCGACAAGAAAAACTTTGTTCTCTTTGCCACCAAACGTGAGATGAGAGAAGTGTGTGAGAACCCATCAAGTGTCCTACACTATGCCCTATTGTGCAAGGACGAGATCACACAAACTAACAACTCCCACGATCTACCTTTGGTGTTATCTTCTCTAGCAAGAATTTCTAGATGTTTTCCCCGATGAGCTACCTCCGGGTCTACCTCCACTACGAGGCATTGAGCATCGAATTGATCTCATCCCCGGAGCGTCGCTTCCCAACAAAGCTCCATACCGTGTCAACCCCGAAGAAACCAAAGAAATACAAAGGCAAGTAAAGCATCTCATAGACCATGGTCATGTGCGTGAAAGTTTGAGTCCTTGTGCCGTACCGGTCATTCTTGTGCCAAAACTTGACGGTAGCTTTCGCATGTGCTCCGATTGTAGACTTATCAATGCTATCACCGTTAGATATAGGTACCCCATTCCACGCCTTGATGATATGCTTGATGAACTTAGCGGCGCCACTATATTTTCCAAAATTGATCTTAAGAGTGGTTACTATCAAATCCGCATACAAGAGGGTGATGAATGGAAAACCGCCTTCAAAACCAAGTTTGGTTTGTATGAGTGGTTAGTCATGCCTATGGGTCTCTCAGAAGCACCGGGCACTTTTATGTGCCTTATGAATCATGTCTTTCACCCTTACATTGGTATATTTGTTGTGGTTTACTTCGATGACATTCTTGTGTTTAGCAAATCTATCCAAGAGCATGTCACCCATGTCCGCACCGTTTTGCAAACTCTTAGGAAAGAGCGTCTCTATGCTAATATGGAGAAATGCCTTTTTGGTGTTGATAAGCTCGTTTTCTTAGGATTTGTCGTCTCTTCTAAGGGTGTTCATGTAGATGAGTCAAAGATCAATGCTATTCAAACTTGGCCCCAACCAACCAATTTGCAACAAGTGCGTAGTTTTCTTGGTTTAGCCGGTTTCTACTGTAGATTTGTGAAGGATTTTAGCACCATTGCTTCACCTTTGCATGCTTTGAGCAAGAAGAACGCGCCTTTTGTTTGGGGACCATCTCAAGATATTGCTTTCAATGAGCTTAAGAATTTGCTTACTCATGCTCTCGTGCTTGCTTTACCCAACTTCGATAAGCCTTTTGAGATTCATTGCGATGCTAGCTGTAATGGCATAGGAGGTGTGTTAACGCAAGAGAAGCGCCCCATAGCTTACTTCAGTGAGAAACTTTCCGGAGCGCAACTCAACTATCCCATCTATGACAAAGAGCTATATGCTTTAGAACGGGTTTTGCATGAATGGGAACATTACCTTCGCCCACATGAGTTCATCATCCATACCGACCATGAAACACTTAAATACCTTAAGGGTCAAACTAAGTTGAACAAGCATCATGCTAAATGGAGTGAATTTATTGAGTCTTTTCCTTATGTCATCAAGTACATTAAGGGTAAAGAAAATGTTGTGGCGGATGCTCTTTCCCTCATATGCATGCTAGTCACGCAACTTGAGTTAGATGTCAATGGCTTCGAGCATATCAAAGAATTGTATGCGCATGATGAGACTTTTGCCACTCCTTATGCCAAGTGTTTGTCGAATACATCGTGGGAGCACTATTACATCAAAGACGGCTACCTTATGCGAGCTAACAAACTTTGCATTCCCAAGTCGTCCCTTTGTTTATTGCTTTTGTAGGAATCGCATGGAGGAGGATTAATGGGACACTTTGGACGCGATAAGACGTTCGCCACGCTCTCGAAGAGCTACTTTTGGCCAAAGATGTTTCAGGACGTCAATCGCTTCACCAACCGATGTTCGACATGCCGCAAAGCTAAGTCCAAAGCTCAATCTCATGGCCTCTATATGCCTCTACCGATTCCATACCAACCATGGGAAGATATTAGCATGGACTTTGTGCTTTGTTTGCCTAGAACTCGAAATGGCAAGGATTCCGTTTTTGTTGTCGTGGACCGCTTCTCCAAAATGGATCATTTCATTCCTTGCAACAAGATAGACGATGCTTCACATATTGCAAATTTGTTTTGTAGGGAAATCTTGCGCCTTCATGGAGTGCCAAAGACTATCGTCTCAGACCGCAATGTCAAGTTCCTTAGCTACTTTTGGAAGACTCTATGCGCCAAGCTCGGAATCAAGCTACTCTTCTCCACGGCATACCATCCTCAAACCGGCGGCCAAACGGAGGTGACAAACCGCACACTCTCCGCTCTACTTCGAGTACTCATCAGGAAGAACATCAAGGAGTGGGAGGAGTGTCTACCCATCGCCGAATTCGCATACAACCGAGCAAGACACTCAACAACCGGCAAGTCCCCTTTCGAGGTCGTCTACGGATTCAACCCTTTGTCACCATTGGATATTCTTCCTCTACCACTCCAAGAGCGCATCAATTTGGACGCAAGTGCGCATGTGACACATCTCAAGAAGATGCATGAAGATATAAGAAACACCATCGAGCGCAAAGTTCAACGCCTTGCGACCAAGCTCAACTTCAACAAGCAACCTATGGTCTTCAAAATTGGTGATCAAGTGTGGCTACACCTTCGCAAGGACAACTTCCCACAAGAACGCAAATCCAAGCTTCGTCCACGAGCGGATGGACCCTTCAAGGTGCTTGCATGCTACAACGACAACGCTTACAAGATCGACCTCCTACGCGACAAGTACAATGTGAGCGACATCTTCAATGTCAAAGATCTCTCTCCTTTCCATGGTGATGAAGATTTTGATCCGAGGACGGATCTTCCCCAAGGGAGGGGAGATGATGCGGAGCATCCCAAGGTCATCCCCATGGACCTACCATCGCCTCACCAAGTGCCTATCGGGTGTCACACCCTGATTTTCATGCCACAACACTTAAGCTAATAAATCATGATAAAATGTGGTTTGACAAAAACTTTTGAGTGTTTTGGACCTTGCCTTGTTTGGATTTTGTCTGTTGTTTGCAAGTGCTCTAAAAATCAAATAAATCCTCCAACTCCTATACTTCATCTCCTTGCTCCAAACTCTTGAACCAATGATCATGCCATGTGTATAGGACATAAAAATAATTTCTTGCAAAAATAATTTGGCCAAATAGTATTTTCTAAAATTAGTTTTCCAAAACCCCTGAATTGAGGTTTGCACTGCAAGTACTTGATTTGGGGTGTGAAAAATCTTTCAAAAGGTATATTTGAATCCTATTAGATATAGGACTCCCATAAACCACAAAAATATAATTTTAAAAGTTATTTTCCTATTTTATTTAAAAGCTTTTTCTTAAGGCCAGAAATGGTCTTTAATAGGGAAAATTATTTTATTGTTTCCAAAAATATTTAAAAAAAATCAGGGAAACTCAATGGACATATATTGTCCATATATAAGAGTTTCAACACATGGTCATGTTCAAAATATTGGTCAAATCCCTCAAAAACCATTTCTGCCCATTTCAAGGATTTGAAATATTTCTACAGGAAATATTCCCCAAAAATTCCAAGAAACTTCTAGCATGTCACATATGACATGTTTGATGATCTTGCCAAGTATCATGTCATGGAGAATAGTATAACCCCATGAAATCTCCCCAAAACCATTTCTATCCATTTTGAAGTTTGAGCAACTTTACATTGCCAAACATGTCCAAATGTTCTCAAACCTTGTGAACATGCTCAAATGATCTAATTATTCATCTAGACCAAATGGCACAAGTTGGAGAGAATGTTATCTTGCTCAAAGTACCCCAAAACCCTTCCTGTTCAGAACCAAATTTGAACAACTCTACATTGGCAACTTTCTCCTTTTGATCTCAACTTTTGTGGACATGTTCATAACCTCAAATGATGAAACTACACCAAGTGGTGCATCAAGGGGAATAGATTTGCACGACTAAAGCTTGGTAAAGCCATTTTTGTTGATTTCTAGGGTTTACCAGAGTTACATTGGATACTTTGCCCAAATGAGCTCAAACTTGGTGGAACATCCTACTTCTATGTGCCATTCCATCCTGTTAATTCTCATGGAAGTGGAATTAATTTTATTGCCCAAACCATCATCAAACACCTTCTGCTACTTTTCAAAAATCACCATTTTGACCACTAAAACTATTCTCCTTGAGCTCAACTTTTTACCACAGCTCCTCCTAGTCCCCTTTCACCTCCAGTAACAATGGAAAATCCACAGATCCATTATTGGATGGGTGAAACCACCTCTTTCTCTCTCTGGACAGCCCATTTCTCCCTCTTCTTCTACCTCTCTCCTCTCCTACTGGCCATCCAGAGCATCCAATGCCTCTCCCTACTTCTTTACTCCACCCTTGAGCTACTGGACACGGTTGGCCGCGCCCACAAGGCATAGAAAATGCCATGCCGGCCATTTGGGCGCTCTGGAGCGCGCTACAGTGCGCTCCCGTACTGTAGCCGCCCTCTGCCCGACGCCTCCGACCACCTCGGGCCTCCCCCGTGCGCCTGTCGATGCGCCTCGGCGTCCGCAGCACGCTACGCGGTCGGCCCCCTCCTCTCTCCTCCTCCCCACGCCTCCGCGCTAGCAAACACCGGCCGCCCGAGCACGCCAATGGCGCGGCTCACACGCGCGCACCTCTGACCTCTCCCCACTCCCTCTCTCTGTCCCTCCCGATGTAGTCGACGTCCAGGAACGCCCCAGACATACCACAACGAGCTCCTGTGACCCGTGGTGATGGCAACGAGCTTGCCGGTGCATGAGTCCTCGGTGGACCGTCGCCCGCCTATTTAAGGGCCTCCCCGAGCCCTCCTCTCCTCACCACTCGCCCTCTCTCCCTCCCAGAGACCCAGGGGACGAAGCCAAACCTCTCCCCGAGCCCTCCATCGCTCCCCATGGCCGGAGCCGAGCCGCCGCCCTCCACCTAAATTCAGTCGAGCCCGAGCTCTTCTCCCTCTCCTCTCTCCACCAGCAGGCTCCCCTGAGCAAGGCAGAGCTCCCACGCTCTTTCCCTCGTCCGAGGACGCACCGTAGCGCCGTGCCCAATCTCGCCCGACGCCACCGTCCGCCGGCATCCAAGCCGCCGTCGCCTCGACCATCCCCGGCAGCCGTGGCATACACGAATGGATGCGGCGCTCGACGCTGAGCTCATCCATAGCCAGAGCATCGCCAGAGGTGCTCCGTAGCGCCGACAGTCGCCGTCGGGGCTCTCTGCTCCCTCGGCCAGGCAAGCGCGCGGGAGGAAGAGGAAGACGAAGGCCCTGTAGGCGGGCCCCGCTCGTGAGTGGCCCAGCCACTGAGCCACGCTGGCAAGTGGAGGCGGGTTCGCCCCCTCTCGCGTCCGCGCGGAGAAGGCGCACTTCGCGTGGGCGCCTTCGACGTCGCCTCGGTCACCCCGTGCGGCCATTCGGCTGGGCCGGCCCACGGCCTATCTGCCGCCCCGTGCGCAGGATAAGGTTAAAACCTTATTTCCTTTTTCTTTTTCCAGTCAGCTTTAAAAATCCATAAACAATTCAAATTAACTCCAAATTTGATGATTCAAATTTCTAGTAGTTTCTAAATTAATTCCCTACCACATGGTGCTACTTGCACATTTTTACAGAAATGTTTCTTTCACAAATATTTAGCAAATCCTATTTTTCCATTTCTTTGATAAACTTTAGGAAATCACAGAGAGCCCATTTTTGATCCAAATTCCATGATTCAAAATCCTAGGTGTCTATAAGTTCAAAACTTAGTTTTTCAACATTTTTACTAATACTTTCTGTATCACCTCAAATAATGGTCTATTTCTTCATATTTGTCAACTTTGCAAATTCATAGGAAAATCATTTCAACTCCAAATCCAGTGAAACCAATTCCTAGATGCTTCTAAAATCATCCTTTGTTAAATGGGTGCCTTTGCTCATTTT
This sequence comes from Triticum dicoccoides, assembly GCF_002162155.2. Classification (NCBI taxonomy): domain Eukaryota; kingdom Viridiplantae; phylum Streptophyta; class Magnoliopsida; order Poales; family Poaceae; genus Triticum; species Triticum dicoccoides. The sequence goes on along the minus strand of NC_041392.1, from coordinate 300,594,841 downwards.
TCAAAAATATGTTTCTGTACACTTCTTGCAATTCCATAAACCCCTTGATTCCATCATATCAAAATGTTTAGAAATATCCATTGATCCACTTCCAATGAAATCACTTTGGTCATTCCTCATATGACTAGAGGTATCCAATAAAAGTCAACTTCATATTTTTTTGAGCACATTTATTCTTGCCTTGTTGTGTTGCTTATTGTGATTGTTTACGACGTTAGTTGCCGAAGTAGACGGAGTACTTGGAGAAGGATCAGAAGATCTCAAGACTCTGATGAACCAGGCAAGCAGCCCTTTGACCATGATGAACGATTTTTCATCATAATAGCATTTTCGTTGTTTCATCGAGTGCATGATATATATCTTGAAGGGCAACCTTGCTAGGCTTGCCTCCATTGCATACTCCATTGATACTTGCATTGTTCATGACTCTACCCTTGCTTAGAGTTGTGTTGGTGGGTTGTAGAAATATGCTATAGTAGATGGCTACGCAAAGTGGGCCAGGGTTATGCATGGAAAGAGACAAGTGTGGGTTGACATACTTGCAAACAGCCCAGTGGGTGCCACTAATGCCCCTGGGAGATGATGATGAACTAGGTCACTACTTGGTGGAGAGGTAGTGTACCGAGGCTCGATAAAAGTGTTGTTTACAGAGACGGATTAGATTTAAGATTTGTCGACTATCCCAACCTTACATGCGCAAACACTCTACCCTTGTATGGGAAAGGGCATTATTGATTACCTAGGCCGATACTAGCTTGGAGCCCGCATTACTAGTGATGGGGGAGAGTTGGTGCTCTCTCTCGGGACGGGGTCATGCCAGGTAGGGCGGCCAAGAACATTTTTATGGGGCACCGGACACACCGTTGGTACCCCGTGCCAGTGGTATGTGATGAATATGGGAGCAAGGCTCCACAATTTTAAGTTGTGAAAGGTTGGGCACGGGGGTTACTACCAATCGAGTGGACTCCGTGTTAGTGTCGTCTAGGGAAAGATAGTGATCGGGTGCTTACCCCGGGTACTTGAGGTACCGCGGGTCGTGGATGACAAGGAAGTTCCCCGGATCTTGTGGGTAAAGTGTGCAACCTCTGCAGAGTGTAAAGCTATTCGAATAGCCGTGTCCACGGTCAAGGACAGTTGGGTGGTGCTGCTTAGACTACGTCCATATGTTTCTGACGAACAACACGGTATGGTGAATCTGTTGACGTGATTCGTGAGGAAGTCACGATGAGCTTGAGTATGAGTTGTTCACAACTCTATCCCGATGTTGATGTCTGTAACCTCCTGATACTTGTTGCAGATGCATTCATATCCTTGAGAAATGTTGATCATCCTTGCATGAGAAAAACTAGTTTTCCGCAAATGCCAAATTAGCAGTAGTGCCTTGCATAATTATTCTGTTATCACCCTTGGGTTGCTTGCGAGTACATTCAAAGTACTCATTGGCTTGCCACTGGTTATTTTATTGGCCAAGCATGAAAGAACAAGATATAATGAAGAGTACCTTGGTGACGAACATGCGAGCTAGGACGCTTCCCAGTCAAAATGCCTATAGGGTTAAGGCAGATGGCATGGGTCCAAGTTGTTATTGAAGAGTTCCGCTGCGATGATACACTCAAGACTTGACCATAAAGGTCCTACTTGTGTAAAACGGTATGTATGGATGTAAGACTCTTATTATTCAGCTTCTGTGTGTTCAGTGAGCATTGATCTCTGGGATCACTGTACACGTGCATTCGGTAATCTCGACTTATGAGTCGGGGTCCCCACACCGGGCCCATGACTCGATCACGTGCAAGAGCCCTTGAAATCGAGGTGACATCTCTCCTCTCACAATTCCACTCTGATGCGCATGAAGCATGGCTACTACCTCATATGGATACATTATGAATACTCAGGTACAATGGAGAATCTAAGGAGCAAGGACAAGAAGAATAGGAAGATGGACGAGAAGACGGAGAAGAAGAAAAGTTGCAGGAAGAATCCCAGCCACCGGACAACCGGCTGGGACCGGACGTCCGGCGCCTGAAGCGTCAGCCGAGCTCTAGCCAGCGGACGTCCGGCCCAGACTGGACGACGGTGCCCCTGCACCCGAAGCGAACGAGCGGATGTCCGGTCCGGACCGGACGACCGGCGCACCAGCACCCGAGCCAACATCAGCGGATGTCCGGAGCCTCCGGACGTCCGGCAACCCCATCACAGAGCAGAACCAGCAGATGACCGGAGGACACCGGATGTTCGGCAGTTCCTGAGACACCGGACGACCGGTCCCCAGCGGACGTCCGGTACCTGGCTGCGTCCAGATTCGGGCCCGAGGCCCATGTACCCCTTCACTTCGCCCCCTTTTGCACTTAGACTATAAATAGACCCCCCATTCATCCTAGCTAGGGTCAGCATTGGTTTAGCTCATTTGAGAGATAGAGTATTGCTCATCCATATCGGATCTACTCCACGAGAGAGACCACGGCCCCTCCTCGGAGAAGATCCACCTTGGATTCAAGACCTCTTTGGAGAAGATCCCCTTGTGGATTCAAGACCTCCTCACGGAGAAGAACCGGTTACCGTGTATCGTCCCTAGTTGTCCGTGGATTCATGTATCGTTCTATGTACTCGAGGATCTAGCCCATGTGTGACTTATTCGTGTCAGTTTAGTGATTTCCACTTGTGTTTTCCTTCTGTTCATCCTCGTGTTCTTCGTGATTTTCCCGAGAACCGCTCCTTTCGTGAAAGATCGGGACACTAGGGTCTCTACACTACATCAAAACCCTAGCCCGCAGAAGAAATGGGGGAGGAACACTACCCTCTCGGTGGGCTTCGGCGTGGGGATGAATTGTCCCTCGGTCGGCAGGCGGTGAGTGATCTCCTTCGCCAAGTATCCGGCCGCCCGAAGCTCGGTAATGTTCTCCTCCGTCCACTTGCCTTGACCTCCGGATCCGACATGGTTGCTTGAGTGGAAAGGAGATGACAACTTGGGCGCTGGAGCTCGAGATTGGAAAGGCGGAGACAGAGAGAGGGCGTGAGAGAGGAAGAGGGAAACCTTATCCCCTTATAAAGGCAATGAATATTAAATGCCTCCTCACTCACCTTAAGATTCGCCTATTCCCAAGGGATGTATAAACAGCACGGTTGGGTTACCCATGCCCACATTGATGAGAATCCCGCGATAAGGGGACACAATCTCTGCTTTGACAAGACGTGACAATGGCAACCGCGTCTCGGGACGTGGGGCATCAAAACATGAAAGTGGTTTGGAATTGTGACCGGGCAGACATGATGTCATGTTGTAAAAAGCTGTCAGCAGATTAGACTCGTGTAAAAATATATTCTCTCTACGGTTATGTATGGTGTGTGTGTGTGTGTGTGACAGGTCCGAATACTATCATCGCATCCGAAGACTATCTTGAAGTTCAGATAGAAGGGAACCCGCCTTGCAATGCCGAAGGCAATCTGTGCGCCGGACTCCTTGTCATTGAACCTGGGTAAACATCGTGTCCCCCGTCTCCTGTTACCATCGATCCTAGACACACAGTTCGGGACCCCTACCCGAGATCCGCCGGTTTTGACACCGACAAGGCTATCCTGCACCATCCCTCTTGCTGCCTCGCCCGCCCTCGGCTGCGGGCGATCTGGCTCACGGAGCGCCTCCGCCCCCTCAGCACCAAGATGGCGCCCTTGCACCGAGGCACGCGGCTCGTGGAGAGCCTCAACCTCCCCCGTGTCAAGACGGTATCCTCGCTCCAAGATACGCGGCCCAGCGGCGTGATCCGCCGCGCCGTGTGCCCGCGCATGAAGAAAGAAGTTGCCAGGAGGTTCCCCGTCCGCAAGAAGACACTCCATCGCTTCCAGCACAACCACGTCAGGATCACTTGCAGCGATAGGGCCATGTGCCGCTTGCCATGGCAGCACAGGGACGCCAAGGTCAAACTCAGCCTCTACGACGGGCCCCGGTGGCCACGGCGGGCTGCCGCGCCTTCACTCCTGAGCTGCGCAGCATCGTCTGGCCGGGAAAGTTCAAGACGGATCTGCCTGCTCGCTACAACGGCACCCCCGACCCTGCGGAGTCTCTGCAGCTCTACAAGCTGAGCATCGAAGCGGCCAAGGGCGACGAAAAGGTCATGGCGAACTGGTTTCCCATGGCTCTCAAGGACGGCGCCCGCTCATGGCTCCTGAACCTGCCCCCAGGCTCGATTTCCTCCTGGGATGATATGCGCAGCCACTTCATCGCCAACTTCTAGGGCACTCGCGACCACCCCCCGGTCGCGGGTGACCTGCGCCGCATCAAGCAACAACCAGGAGAAACCTTGCAGAAGTACATCCAGCGCTTCAATAGCGCGCGTATCAAGATCCCCAAGGTGACGGACAAGGCCATCATCTCAGCGTTTTTCGACGGCGTCCGCGACATCAAGATGAAGGAGGAGCTCGCCATCCATGAGGAGCTGTGCACGACCTTGGAGCTGTTCAACATAGCAACCAAGTGTGTAAGGGCTGAGGATGGGCGTCTCTCCCTCCTCGAGCTCCCTGTTACGGATCTAGAGGAGAAGAAGGCCAAGTTCAAGGACGTGAAGCGCAAAGGAGTGGTCGTACTCGCAGCAGAACCAGACACCAAGCGCGGCCGAGATCTTCCCGAGTCGTCCAAGGGAGGCCGTACCTTCTGCGCTTCCACAACGTGTGCACGCACAATACCAACGATTGTCAAGAGCTCAGAGCCATTCGAGATGGACGCTTCAGTCGACGCCCCGAGCACAACGACCGGGGCTACGGCCGAGGAGGTGGACGAGGTGGAGGACGTTGGGATGACCGTGGGCCCTGCCAAGACTGGCACGACCAGCCTCGTGAGGATCGTTGGCAGGACCAGCCTCGTGAGGGCGCCTGGAGGGACCAGCCTCATGAGGATCGTCCTCAGGGCAACCCTGGTCTCCCTCCGCTGCTGCCGCTAAGAAGGAACGACGACCATCAACAGGACAAAGGGCCTGGGGGCTTCCAGGAGCTGCACGCCATTGCCTGCATCTTGGGTGGTGCTCAGGCCCCAGCCTCCCAGCGCATCTTCAAGCAGTTCTCCCGCGAAGTGAATGCAGCCCTCCCCAAGGTCGAGGCTACGCGCCCGCTCAGGTGGTCCAAGTACGCCATCACCTTTAGCTCGGAGGACCAGCTCAAATGCGCGGAAACCGCTGGAGTCCTCCCGATGCTCTGTTCACCCGTCATCAGCAATGTCCAAGTCACCAAGACCCTCATCAATGGCGGTGTAGGACTCAATGTCCTGTCCGTCGAGACGTTCGATAGCCTTCAAGTGCCATACGATCAGCTCCAGCCCACCAAGACTTTCTCAGGAGTGACAGACGGCTCCACCACCCCGATAGGGCAAGTTTGCCTCCTTGTCACCTTCGGTCGGCGCGACAACTACCACACCAAGCTCATCGACTTCGATGTCGCCCACATCCGCCTGTCGTATGATACGTCTCCAACGTATCTATATTTTTTTTATTGTTCCATGCTATTACATATTCTGTTTTGGATGTTTAATGGGCTTATTTATACACTTTTAAATCATTTTTTGGGACTAACCTATTAACCGAGGCCCAGCCCAAATTGCTGTTTTTTGCCTATTTCAGTGTTTCTTAGAAAAAGAATATCAAACGGAGTCCAAACAGAATGAAACCTTCGGGAGCGTGATTTTTCGAACAAACGTGATCCAGATGACTTGGAGTGGACATCAAGCAATCAACGAGGAGGCCACGAGGCAGGGGGCGCGCCTACCCC
>NC_041392.1:300535307-300588711 GCF_002162155.2 Triticum dicoccoides | reverse complement strand
CGCGCCCTCCACCCTCGTGGGCCCCTTGTGGCTCCACCGACCTACTTCTTCCTCCTATATATACCTATGTACCCTGAAAACATCAGAGGGCACCACGAAAACCTAATTCCACCGCCGCAACCTTCTGTACCCATGAGATCCCATCTTGGGGCCTTTTCCAGCGCTCCACCGGAGGGGCATTGATCATGGAGGGCTTCTACATCAACACCATAGCCTCTTCGATGATGTGTGAGTAGTTTACCTCAGCCTTCGGGTCCATAGTTATTAGCTAGATGGCTTCTTCTCTCTCTTTGGATCTCAATACAAAGTTCTCCTCGATTCTCTTGGAGATCTATTCGATGTAATCTTGTTTTGCGGTGTGTTTGTCGAGATCCGATGAATTGTGGGTTTATGATCAAGATTATCTATGAACAATATTTGGATCTTCTCTGAATTCTTTTATGTATTATTGGTTATCTTTACAAGTTTCTTTGAATTATCAGTTTGGTTTGGCCTACAAGATTGATCTTTCTTGTAATGGGAGAAGTGCTTAGCTTTGGGTTCAATCTCATGGTGCTCGATCCTAATGACAGAAAGGGAAACGGCACGTATTGTATTGTTGCCATCGAGGATAAAAAGGTGGGGTTTATATCATATTGCATGAGTTTATCCATCTACATCATGTCATCTTGCTTAAAGCGCTACTCCGTTCTTATGAACTTAATACTCTAGATGCATGTTGGATAGCGGTCGATGTGTGGAGTAGTAGTAGTAGATGCAGGCAGGAGTCGGTCTACTTGTCATGGACGTGGTGCATATATACATGATCATATGTAGATATTCTCATAACTATGGTCAATTCTATCAATTGCTCGACAGTAATTTGTTCACCCACCATAATACTTATGCTATCTTGAGAGAAGCCACTAGTGAAACCTATGGCCCCCGGGTCTATTCTCCATCATACAAGTTTCCAATCCATTTTATTTTGCAATCTTTACTTTCAATTTATAACATAAAAATACCAAAAATATTTATCTTATTATTATTTCTCTATCAGATCTCACTCTTGCAAGTGGCCGTGAAGGGATTGACAAGCCCTTTATTGCGTTGGTTGCGAGGTTCTTATTTGTTTGTGTAGGTACGAGGTGACTCGCGCATGGTCTCCTACTGGATTGATACCTTGGTTCTCAAAAACTGAGGGAAATACTTACGCTGCTTTGCTACATCACCCTTTCCTCTTCAAGGGAAAACCAACGCATGCTCAAGAGGTAGCAAGAAGGATTTCTGGCGCCGTTGCCGGGGAGATCTACGCCAAGTCAAGACATACCAAGTACCCATCACAACTCTTACCCTTCGCATTACATTATTTTCCATTTGCCTCTCATTTTCCTCTCCCCCACTTCACCCTTGCCGTTTTATTCGCCCTCTTTTCCTTTCGCCCTCTCTTTTTCCGTTCCCCTTCTCTTTTCTAGTTTGTCTTTTCGTTTGCTTTGATGTCTTACTTGGCTTTTTGCTCATTTGGTTGGAATAATTGTTTAACAGAGAACCTAAGATCTATGGATCCTCATCCACTTGCTAATCTTTTTAAGAGATCCAATTATGATGAACCAATTTCTAGTGAGTTTTGTGCACTAGATTATCTTTATGAAGTTTTGCTTGAAATACGTGAATCTGAAAATTACGATGAAGTACTTTATGAAGTGATGCACGATAGCTCCTTTAATGAAAAGAATGATTGCAATGATGTTATTATAAATTCTATTAATGTCAATTGTGCTAATACTATGCAAAACCCTAAGCTTGGGGATGCTAGTTTTGCTAGGTCCTCTACTTGTTGCATTGTTCATGATTGGGGTGGTACTTCTTTTGATCTTGAAAATTTATTTAAGCCCCATGATGAATATGAGATTGATAATGGTGTTTCCAATATCATTGAAAGTGGTTTTGGAAGAGTTTCAACTTTAGATCCCACATATTTGGAGAATGTTCAATCTTATGAAGTTTTTGATAGAAGTGGGTTTGGAGAGGTCATGACTTTAGTTAATGTTAATCCCACTATTTTGGAAGAGTGTCAACTTTGCATACATGTGGATCTTGTTAAGAATATGTTTTGTGATAGCTATATTGTTGAATTTGCTTATGATCCTACATGTAATTATTATGAGAGAGGAAAATATGGTTGTAGAAATTTTCATGTTACTAAATTGCCTCTCGTTATGTTGAGATTGTTATTGTTTCGTTCCGCTTCCTTGCATATGCTAGTTTTTGCTTGCCTTGATAATTTGTTTGCCTATAAGATGCCTATGCATAGGAAGTATGTTAGACTTAGATGTGTTTGTCACATGTTTCATGATGCACTATTTGTCTCAATTATTATCTTCCATGTGAGCATCGTTGAAATATTATGCCTAGCTAGGGGCGTTAAACGATAGCACTTGTTGGGAGGCAACCCAATTTTATTTTTCTTTCTTGCTTTTTGATTATTTTTAGTAATAAATAATTTATCTAGCCTCTGTTTTGGTTGTGTTTTTTGTGTTTAATTAGTCTTTGTGCCAACTAGAACCGTTGGGAAGACTTGGGGAAAGTCTTTTTGATCTTGCTGTAAAAAACAGAAACTTTAGCGCTCACGAGATTTGTTGCCATTTTTTATTGGAGAGTGATATTCAGTTAATTCTTTTTGAAGATGATTAATAGATAAATTAATCACGTACAGAAATTTATTTTATAATTTTTGGGGTTCCATAAGTATGCGTTTGATACAGATTACTACAGACTGTTCTGTTTTTGACAGATTCTGTTTTTTCGTCTGTTGTTTGCTTATTTTGATGAATCTATGGCTAGTAATGGAGTTTATAAACCATAGAAAAGTTGGAATACAGTAGGTTTAACACAAATATAAATAAATAATGAGTTCATTACAGTACCTTGAAGTGGTGTTTTGTTTTCTTTCGCTAACGGAGCTCATGAGATTTTCTGTTAAGTTTTGTGTTGTGAAGTTTTCAAGTTTTGGGTAAAGATTTGATGGATTATGGAACAAGGAGTGGAAAGAGCCTAAGATTGGGGATGCCCAAGGCACCCCAAGGTTAAATCCAAGGACAGAAAAAAGTCTAAGCTTGGGGATGCCCCGGAAGGCATCCCCTCTTTTGTCTTCGTTCATCGGTAACTTACTTGGAGCGATATTTTTATTGACCACATGATATGTGTTTTGCTTGGAGCGTCTTGTATGATTTGAGTATTTGATTTTTAGTTTACCACAATCATCCTTGCTGTACACACCTTTTGAGAGAGACACACATGAATCGGAATTTATTAGAATACTCTATGTGCTTCACTTATATCTTTTGAGCTATATAGTTTCTGCTCTAGTGCTTCACTTATATCTTTTAGAGCATGGTGGTGGTTTTATTTTATAGAAATAATTGATCTCTCATGCATAACTTATATTATTTTGAGAGCCCTTTACAACAGCGTCGTAATTTGCTTAGGCATAATAAAAACTGTCATATAAGTGCACTGAATACTATGAGAAGTTTGATACTTGATAATTGTTTTGAGATATGGAGATTGTGATATTAGAGTCATGCTAGTTGAGTAGTTGTGAATTTGATAAATACTTGTGTTGAAGTCTGTGATTCCCGTAGCATGCACGTATGGTAAACTGTTATGTGATGAAGTCGGAGAATAATTTATTTATTTATTGCCTTCCTTATGAGTGGCGGTCGGGGACGAGCGATGGTCTTTTCCTACCAATCTATCCCCCTTGGAGCATGCGCATAGTAATTTGTTTCGATAACTAATAGATTTTTGCAATAAGTATGTGAGTTCTTAATGACTAATGTTGAGTCCAAGGATTATACGCACTCTCACCCTTCCACATTTCCTAGCCTTTCTATTACCGCGCACTTTTCGCCGGTATCATACACCCACCATATACCTTCCTCAAAACAGCCACCATACCTACCTATCATGGCATTTCCATAGCCATTCCGAGAAATATTGCCATGCAACTTTCCACCATTCCATTTTTTATGACACGCTTTATCATTATCATATTGCCATGCATGATCATGTAGTTGACATCGTATTTGTGGCAAAGCCACCGTTCATAATTTTTTCATACATGTAACTATTGATTCATTGCATATCCCGGTACACCGCCGGAGGCATTCACATAGAGTCATATTTTGTTCTAAGTATTTAGTTGTAATTCTTGAGTTGTAAGTAAAAATAAGTGTGATGATGATCATTATTAGAGCATTGTCCCAGTGCAGAAAGGATAATGGAGACTATGATTCCCCCACAAGTCGGGATGAGACTCCGGACGAAAAATAAAAAAGGGGGAAAGAGGCCAAAAAAAGAAGGCCCAAATAAAAAATGAGAGAAAAAGAGAGAAGGGATAGTGTTACTATCTTTTTTCCACACTTGTGCTTCAAAGTAGCACCATGATCTTCATAATAGAGACTCTCCTATGTTGTCACTTTCGTAAACTAGTGGGAATTTTACATTATAGAACTTGGCTTGTATATTCCAATGATGGGCTTCCTCAAATTGCCCTAGGTCTTCGTGAGCAAGCAAGTTGGATGCACACCCACTTAGTTTCTTTTGTTGAGCATTCATACACTTATAGCTCTAATGCATCCGTTGCACGGCAATCCTTACTCACTCACATTGATATCTATGGATGGGCATCTCCATAGCCCATTGATACGCCTAGTTGATGTGAGACTATCTTTTCCTTTTTGTCTTCTCCACAACCACCATTCTGTTCCACCTATAGTGCTATGTCCATGGCTCACGCTCATGTATTGCGTGAAAGTTGAAAAAGTTTGAGAACATCAAAAGTATGAAACAATTGCTTGGCTTGTCATCGGAGTTGTGCATGATTTAATATTTTGTGTCATGAAGATAGAGCATAGCCAGACTATAAGATTTTGTAGGGATAACTTTCTTTGGCCATGATATTCTGAGAAGACATGATTGCTTAGTTAGTATGCTTGAAGTATTATTATTTTTATGTTAATCTTAAACTTCTATCTTGAATCTTTCGGATCTGAACAATCATGCCACAATAAAGAAAAATTATATTGAGAAATATGTTAGGAAGCATTCCACATCAAAAATTCTGTTTTTATCATTTACCCACTCGAGAACGAGCAGGAATTAAGCTTGGGGATGCTTGATACGTCTCCAATGTATCTATAATTTTTGATTGTTCCGTGGTATTATAATTCTATTTTGGATGTTTAATGGGCTTATTTATACACTTCTATATTATTTTTTGGGACTGACCTATTAACCGGAGGCCCAGCCCAAATTGCTGTTTTTTTGCCTATTTTAGTGTTTCGCAGAAAAAGAATATCAAACGGAGTCCAAACAGAATGAAACCTTCGGGAGCGTGATTTTTGGAACAAACGTGATCCAGAGGACTTGGAGTGGACATCAAGTAACCAACTAGGAGGCCACGAGGCAGGGGGCGCCCTCCACCCTCGTGGGCCCCTCGTGGCTCCACCGACCTACTTCTTCCTCCTATATATATCTACGTACCCCGAAAACATCAGAGGGCACCACGATAACCTAATTCCACCGCCGCAACCTTCTATACCCATGAGATCCCATCTTGGGGCCTTTTCCGGCGCTCCACCGGTGGGGGCATTGATCATGGAGGGCTTCTACATGAACACCATAGCCTCTCCGATGATGTGTGAGTAGTTTACCTCAAACCTTCGGGTCCATAGTTATTAGCTAGATGGCTTCTTCTCTCTCTTTGGATCTCAATACAAAGTTCTCCTTGATTCTCTTGGAGATCTATTCGATGTAATCTTGTTTTGCGGTGTGTTTGTTGATATCCGATGAATTGTTTGTTTATGATCAAGATTATCTATGAACAATATTTGAATCTTCTTTGAATTCTTTTATGTATGATTGGTTATCTTTGCAAGTCTCTTCGAATTATCAGTTTGGTTTGGCCTACTAGATTGATCTTTCTTGCAATGGGAGAAATGCTTAGCTTTGGGTTCAATCTTGCGGTGCTCGATCCCAGTGAAAGAAAGGGAAATGACACGTATTGTATTGTTGCCATCAAAGATAAAAAGATGGGGTTTATATCATATTGCATGAGTTTATCCCTCTACATCATGTCATCTTGCTTAAAGCGTTACTCCGTTCTTATGAACTTAATACTCTAAATGCATGGTGGACAGCGGTCGATGTGTGGAGTAATAGTAGTAGATGCAGGCAGGAGTCGGTCTACTTGTCATGGACGTGATGCCTATATACATGATCATACCTAGATATCCTCATAACTATGCTCAATTCTATCAATTGCTCGATAGTAATTTGTTCACCCACCGTAATACTTATGCTATCTTGAGAGAATCCACTAGTTCTATGGCCCCCGGGTCTATTCTCCATCATACAAGTTTCCAATCTATTTTTTTGCAATCTTTACTTTCAACTTATATCATAAAAATACCAAAAATATTTATCTTATTATTATTATCTCTATCAGATCTCACTCTTGCAAATGGCCGTGAAGGGACAACCCCTTTATCACGTTGGTTGCGAGGTTCTTATTTGTTTGTGTAGGTACGAGGTGACTCGCGCAAGGTCTCCTACTGGATTGATACCCTGGTTCTCAAAAACTGAGGGAAATACTTACGCTGCTTTGCTGCATCACCCTTTCCTCTTCAAGGGAAAACCAACGCATGCTCAAGAGGTAGCACCGTACAATGCCATCCTCAGGTACCCAGCACTGGCCAAATTCATGGCAGTCACCCACCATGGCTACAACGTCCTCAAGATGCCAGGAAGCGCCGGAATCATCACGGTCCCTTGCGAAGAAAGAGATGTGTTGTGCTCCCTCGAGCGCGCCTTCCAAGCTGCATCAATCGAAGACCCTGACAGCGCACGTGCGCAGTACCCTCCTGAGGCCAACCCCAAGAAGAAGAAGCATCTACTCCGCACTGGGCCTCAGGGGAGCGACACCTCCAGCGGCACCACTTCAGGATCCGCGCCAGCGCCACTTCAGGCTCGGGGGCTCTCTTTTGGAGGGCCTCGGACCTGGCCAACATCACGAGGGAGGCGCTCGGACACAGGGTGGAGGCGTGCTTCGCAACACATTTCCCTCAGGAGGACACCGGGGAGGAGCGCCCGGCGCTCAGGAGTTCATCACCAAGGCATCTCAGGAGCTTCAGGAAGCAAGAGCAATACGCGGCGACTGCCGCCCACCTGGCGTTGCTCCCCACCCAGGCGAGGGTGGTGAGCTGCGCGTCTGCATCGACATCCCAGGGCTCAACAGGGCCGCATCTCAGGAGCGCTTCTGGCCTTCGCGTGATGGCCGGTGTGAGGCCCGCCTCAAAGCTATGTTCGCATGCCGTTCGGCCTGCCGAGTGTGGATGCCGCCTTCCAGCGCAATCTGCGGAGCATCCTGGCAGGTCAGGAGGCCAGGCACCATGTGGTCCTGGCGGAGATGGAGATGGTCCTCCGGAGGCCACGTGAGACTCCAGAGCCTCCTGAGGCTCATGGCCTCGGCGGCTCGTGAGAAGCAACTTCTTCACTACGTGTCTTCAGCTACCCCAACACTCCTTCGCCAACCAGACCAGGTGACATCATTCCAAGTTCATTTAGCTGGGAGTGCCCCTGGGCTGCATCATCCCTAGGCCACGTGGGTCCGTCCCTACGGCATGTATCCGCTTGCATCTTTAGTTCACCCTGCTGGGGGCGCCCCTCGGGCTCCATCATCCCCAGGCCGCTCGGGTCCAACCCAGTGGCATGTATCGTTCTCGCATTTACCTAAGCTAGTTGCTTGTCATGCACAATCTATCTATGGTTATCACCTGCTTGATTGTCACCCACCATGGGAGCCGCGTGCCGATCGTCTTTCTTCAGGATCCTTCACATAAGAAGGCTTGGCACGACATCTGTGCTCGGGCCCATCCCTGCAGCGTCGATAAATCCAATGGCTGAGCTTTGTCTGGCGGGTCGGCCCCGTTCGCGTCACCTCCTGGGGTCGTTGGTGCTTGGCCTTCTCGTGCGATAGCATCAGGAAATCCATTCGGCGCAGGTTGTCGAACCATCTCGCAGGAATGCCACAGCCATCAAGAATCAAGACCAGGCGCAACCCGCCTTGAGGTAGGGCCTCGTGAGTCCCGCACTGGCTCACGAGTGCCCAGATACACCTCGCCTAGCCCTACCGAGCAAGCCACGTGTCAAGGCGGGGCTGTACACGCCCCAGGGGCTCTCCATAGTAGGGGGTCCCCTCCCACGTGCCAGCAATGGACCAGCAATCACCATGGCGATTTGCGCCCCTCCTCGCGCTAACCTGCAGGAACTTCCTGAGGACTGCAACGGGTGGTACCGCAGACCCTCTCTCTTCTCCCATGCAATCTGCTTGCGCGTTAAAAGGGGAGCTCCTGAGAATCGCGACTCAGGAGCTCTTACTGGCTCTCCAGCCCTCACCCCTGGCCTTGACCACGGCATCCTGACCTGGCATACCAGCGGCAGCTGAGCTCGCTCGAGGGCCGGGACCAGAGGATGTAGAGCACCAGGAGAAGCATGGTGAAGAAAGGGAGGCCCGCACGGGCCTAACCTAGCAACCCAGCAGCGGCCGACGCCCAAGACTGGTGCGACACGAGAAACCGGCTCCGGAACGCCAAGATAAGTCTTGTACCTAGACTGACCCAGCGCTACGGCATAAGATTCTCGCCTTTTCACTGCCCTACTACGGCAATGTCGCCTCCCTTTCCCATCCTCAGGTAGCTGCTTGCACGCTGAAGGGGACCTCTTGAGCATCGCGCCTCAGGAGCTCTTACTGGACCCCGGGCCGCTCACCTCCTGGCCTTGACCACGGCATCACGACCTGGCATACCAGCGACGACTGCAGCCTACCTGGGGACCGGGACCTGTCAGCATAGAGCACCAAGCTGCCGCGAGATTGGAAAGGGGAGACCGAGCCTCAGCAGGACGTGCGCTCGCAAATTTTCACAATAAGGATAATATCGACAAAAGACATTATAGATGCTTTACACACCCCCGCGGGGTCCATTTCGATTCCTCACAGGGAAAAAAAGGAAGGGAATTCCTAGGAGCTCTATCTACACGCGCAGGACGTCGCCGACGCCATCATCAACAATGGGCCATGGAAGGTCGGCGCCAACCCCATCCAGATCAGCGACGGAGGCGGCCGGGCGCGGCGGCCTTGTTCTGAGCCCGGCGAGAGCTTGGGGGCACGTAGCTATCGTCGCTCATCTCCGGAGACTCGACGATATTGGAAGAGTCGCTGGACCACCAGGAGTC
Organism: Triticum dicoccoides; assembly: GCF_002162155.2. Taxonomy (NCBI): domain Eukaryota; kingdom Viridiplantae; phylum Streptophyta; class Magnoliopsida; order Poales; family Poaceae; genus Triticum; species Triticum dicoccoides. The sequence continues at coordinate 300,579,435 of NC_041392.1, read as the reverse complement.
ACTGATGTCGCTGGAGGAGCTGTGGGCGAGGCCAGCGGCAGGCCCGGCACTAGCCGCTACGTCGTCCTGGCGACCCCCTTCAGGACAGCACTCCAAGCGGCGGCTTTCCTTGTTGAAGACCTTGAAGAACAGCGTGGAGGCGCCGTCATACTCGAAGTGGATGGCAAGGGCACCATACGCGCGGCAGGCTCGGGCGACCTCGCCCAAGCCTCGAGTCAAGAAGATCCCCCCGGAGGCGACAACTTCAACCTCCGCTCCAGTCGCCGGGGCGTCGCAGTCGGCGTGCTGCAGACAAAGCTCGAGAGGGCCCTTCCACGACATCTTGGCAGTGAAGAACTGCGGGAGGCAAATCCAGGAGCTCGGAAGGGTCGCCGCCCACAGCATGAACTCGCGCGAGGAGTCCGTGGCATGGACCCCTAGGGTGACGGCGTGCGTCTCCGCAGCACGGCAACCACGGCCCTGGCGCGGGTGGCGGTGCTCATCGCTCATCCCTTCGGAACCCTCAGCGTGAGCGTACAAGGGCAACGGGTACCCAGGAGGTGGCCTCTCGTACCACGGCCGCGACACTACCGGCCTCACGACCATCTCGCGATGATGGGACCTCCTCTTCTTCAGCCGGAGTAGCTCGGGCTCATTGAGGGGAGTCTTGCCTTTCTCCGCGGCCTAGAACCTCCGTATCGGCGCCATGACCGCACCAGCGAGCAGTGGAGCAAGGAAGAAGCAGAAGCGGCAGAAACAAGGAAGAGACAGGTGACGGGGGATCCACTCCCCACTTCCCATTTATAGCCGGGGAAGGCCAACCGCCGGCCTCCATGATCTAAGGTAATAATGATCTTTTTTCTACATGCAGCATGGACCCGTCAAGTCGGGCAGTTGCCGAGGCAGCGTGGGGAAGGGAAGACGCCCACGTCCAATCAGTCGCTACGCGCCAACCTTGGCCGCAGACTGATGGGGCCCGTGGTGCTCCGTGCTTGCCCTATGGCTTCGCCTCGAAGCCAAGCCCGAGAGCGCCTTGGGCCCAGGGGCTACTGTCGGTGTTCTGGGAACGAGGGTCCCCAGACTTGCCTGCCTGCGGCCGGCAGCGTGGCTTCACCAGCGGCCCCGTACGACCCATCTTCACCAGCAGACATTCAAGACCCTCGCGAGGGGCCAAGCCTCATGAGGTAGATGATGCAAGACCTCCTTAGGGGCGGCCTCACCAGGCTGGCTCGCGAGGGGCGGAGAGATCAAGGCGAGGGGCACCTCGCAAGGTTCCTGTGACGCAAGACATGACGACTGGAGCCAGGCGGGTGCCAGCGCGCAGTGTCCTCGTTTCCTCTTTGGTGCTAAAGGGGCAAGCGCAGACGAGGAGTCCCGAGGCATCAGGCAAAGGTTTCCATATCGGTGCAACAAGACCAAGACCAGTAGGACGGAGGTCACCATGGAGCCCAAGACGGTGTCACCTCCAGAGCCTTTGGCAGGCGAAGACTACTTTTGTTAGGATAGCTTGTACTAGTTGTCTCCCTTCTAATTTGGCCATCGTGGGATCCCTTCCCGCTCAATATTTGGGAAGAGGACCAAGGCCTCTATAAATAGGACTAGCCACCACCATAGGGAGGCATTGATCGGAGGAGGAGGGGCATCTGATTCGCACCTAGATCGAATCCATAGCACCCCATCCACTCAAGTTCACCAAGCACAAGAACACCTCTCTTCGCGAGGCTGTTCTTCCCTTGTAACTGTTCATCCTCAGCCCAAGAGGCAATCCACCACACCACACTAGAGTAGAGTATTACACCACAACGGTGGCCCGAACAAGTATAAATCTTGTGTCTCATGTTCTTTGGGTTCGTCGAGCTAGGCCGTGAGATCGTAGAGTGTGCGAGCTAGAGAGGGGGAGAGATCTTTGTGCGCACCCCAGTGTTCAAACCTCAAGGGTTTTTCCGAAACCCGAAATCCGACATAGGCATCACGTCCGCGACAAGTAGACCGAAACGATTCTGCATCTACTACTATTACTCCACACATCGACCGCTATCCAACATGCATCTAGAGTATTAAGTTCATAAGAACAGAGTAACGCATTAGGCAATATAACATGATGTAGAGGGATAAAATCAAGCAATATGATACAAACCAAACTGATAATTCAAAGAGACTTGCAAAGATAACCAATCATACATAAAAGAATTCAGAGAAGATTCAAATATTGTTCATAGATAATTTTGATCATAAACCCACAATTCATGGGATTTCGACAAACACACCGCAAGAAGAATTACATCGAATAGATCTCCAAGAGAATCGAGGAGAACTTTGTATTGAGATCCAAAGAGAGAGAAGAAGTCATCTAGCTAATAACTATAGACCCAAAGGTCTGTGGTAAACTACTCACACATCATCGGAGAGGCTATGGTGTTGATGTAGAAGCCCTCCGTGATCGATTCCCCCTCCGGCAGAGCGCCAGAAAAGGCCCCAAGATGGGATCTCACGAGTACAGAAGGTTGCGGTTGTGGAAATAGGGTTTCGAGGTGCTCCTGGATGTTTTAGGGGTATATGGGTATATATAGGAGGAAGAAGTACGTCGGTGGAGCTGCGAGGGGCCCACCAGGGTGGGGGCGCGCCTACCCCCCTGGGCGCCCCCTCCTGCCTCGTGGCCTCCTCGCTTCTTTCTTGACGTCCACTCCAAGTCTCCTGGATCACGTTTGTTCCAAAAGTAACTCTCCCGAAGGTTTCATTCCATTTGGATTCCGTTTGATATTCCTTTCTGCGAAACACTGAAATAGATAAAAAAACAACAATTTGCACTGGGCCTTTGGTTACTAGGTTAGTCCCAAAAATAATATAAAAAGATAAATTAAAGCCCATTAAACATCCAAAACAGATAATATAATAGCATGGAACAATCAAAAATTATAGATACGTTGGAGACGTATCAAGCATCCCCAAGCTTAATTCCTGCTCGTCCTCGAGTAGGTAAATGATAAAAACAGAATTTTTGATGTGGAATGCTACCTAGCCTAATTCTCAATGTAATTTTCTTTATTGTGGCATGAATGTTCAGATATGAAAGATTCAAGACAAAAGTTTAATATTGACATAAACATAATAATACTTCAAGCATACTAACAAAGCAATCATGTCTTCTTGAAATAACATGGCCAAAGAAAGTTATCCCTACAAAATCATATAGTCTGGCTATGCTCTATCTTCACCACACAAAGTATTTAAATCATGCACAACCCCGATGACAAGCCAAGCAATTGTTTCATACTTTTGATGTTCTCATTAATTTTCAATCTTCACGTAATACATGAGCGTGAGCCATGGACATAGCACTATAGGTGAAATAGAATGGTGGTTGTGGAGAAGACAAAAGGAGAAGATAGTCTCACATCAACTAGGCGTACCAATGGGCTATGAAGATGCCCATCAATAGATATCAATGTGAGTGAGTAGGGATTGTCATGCAACGGATGCACTAGAGCTATAAGTGTATGAAAGCTCAAAAAGAAACTAAGTGGGTGTGCATCCAACTCACTTGCTCACGAAGACCTAGGGAATTTTGAGGAAGCCCATCATTGGAATATACAAACCATGTTCTATGTAAAATTACCACTAGTATATGAAAGTGACAACATAGGAGACTCTCTATCATGAAGATCATGGTGCTACTTTGAAGCACAAGTGTGGTAAAAGGATAGTAGCATTGTCGCTTCTCTCTTTTTCTCTCATTTTTTTGGCCCTTCTCTTTTTTATGGCCTTTCTCTCTTTTTTTAGTCCGGAGTCTCATCACGACTTGTGGGGGAATCATAGTCTCCATCATCCTTTCCTCACTTCGGACAATGCTCTAATAATGATGATCATCACACTTGCATTTACTTACAACTCAAAAATTACAACTCGATACTAGAACAAAATATGACTCTATGTGAATGCCTCCGGCAGTGTACTGGGATGTGCCATGAATCAAGAGTGACATGTATGAAAGAATTATGAACGTGGCTTTGCCAGAAATACGATGTCAGCTAAATGATCATGCAAAGCAATATGACAATGATGTAGTGTGTCATAACAAACAGAATGGTGGTAAGTTGCATGGCAATATATCTGATTACATGAGGGGCTCCCCCTCCCCAAAATACACTCACATCATCGGGGGCCATGCCCAAGCTTTTTGCGTGCAGGTTCAGAACAAGGAGCGCGGGATCATTCAGACATGTCGCTCGCAACATCTTCCGGATCGCTCCCGGACACGCTACCGGCGTCGTCGCCGGCGTTGTCTTCACCATCATCGACCACGTCGCCTTCATCCGCCGCAACCACCACATCATCATCATCGAAAGTGAAAGCTCTAACCAAAGCATCCACGTTATCATCCACCCAGCGCGCCAGGTCGCCCCGAATAGCCCCGGGGACTGGGGAGATGGCGGCGTCGAAGTCGAAGTTGGGGTCGGCATTCTGAAGATGGCCGAAGATGTGGGAAAATGCGCGCCCGAGGAGGCCGCGGCTCTTTCTATCAACCAGCTCGCGAGCTCTCTCAGCCTGGTCGTACAGGCGCGTCACGACGTTGGTGAAGAAGCGAAGGTGGCCGTCGTAGTCTTCTGCATGAGGATAAGGGGCATATTCGTCGCTGATAGCGCCCACCGCCTGGCTGGCCCTCACCCTGAGGTCATGGAGCATGGGGGACTGTTTGTGCTGCAACGTCTGTCGGCAGATCGCCTCCTCCCTGCTCTGCTGCGCAAGGGACTCAGCGGCAGTAACTCGCTGTTGAAGCGGAAGCAGTTCACCACAGGCGGAGGCCAACTCAACCTGCACTACTCGCGCTGCTCCGCCTCAGTCAAACTCGACCTGAGGGCGGTGGTCCTGCCCTCGGCTTCGGCTGCCATGAGCTTCAGCTTCAGATCATACCTATTGGCAAGGTCAGTGCGAGCCTCCTCAACCCTGCGGTCCACTTCCTCCTGGATCCTGGCCTCGCGTGCGCTGACGGCATATTCCGCCTGAGCAACCTGGCGCTCCCTCGTCTCCAACCACTCAAGCTCAAGGTTGCGCTCTGTGGACTCTAGCATTAGCGCTTCCTCGCGCATCAAGACCTCCTCATCATCAGACGGCGCCCCCTTCATCGACACCAAGGCAGCTCTGTGCGCCTCCGCTTGCTGCTCCAGGAGGGCATTCAGGGCCTAAAGCTCATGCCTGCGCTTCTCGGCAACCTCACGGCGGCGGTCTGCCTCCCTGGCCTCCTCCAAGGCTCAGGCGCTAGCGTCATGCGAGGTTGACAGGGATGCCTCAACATCCGCGTTGGCGCGCTCATGCTGGAGGCACCCGAGGTTGATGGCCACCTTCAATTGACACCATTCATCCACCAATCGAAGACCCTCGGTTTCGAGGCGAGCGTCCATGAGGGAGTCCTGGATTAGGGGGTCTCCGGACAACCGGACTATATCCTTTTGCCGGACTGTTGGACTATGAAGATACAAGATTGAAGACTTCGTCTCGTGTCCGGATAGGACTCTACTTGGCGTGGAAGGCAAGCTAGGCAATACGGATATGTATATCTCCTCCTTTGTAACCGACCTTGTGTAACCCTAGCCCCCTCCGGTGTCTATATAAACCAGAGGGTTTTAGTCCGTTGGACAACATACAATCATACCATAGGCTAGCTTCTAGGGTTTAGCCTCTCCGATCTCGTGGTAGATCAACTCTTGTAATACTCATATCATCAAGAATAAATCAAGCAGGACATAGGGTTTTACCTCCATCAAGAGGGTCCGAACCTTGGTAAAACATCGTGTTCCCTGCCTCCTGTTACCATCCTCCTTAGACGCACAGTTCGGGACCCCCTACCCGAGATCCGCCGGTTTTGACACCGACATTGGTGCTTTCATTGAGAGTTCCTCTGTGACGTCGCCGTAAGGAAGGATGCCTCATCTCATTGTTAAAAACAACATTACCGCCGGGGGAGCTCTGGCTGTCGGCCAAACTCTCCGGCTAGGCAGTTTCGTCATGACTGCCTGTTCGGCCGCTGCACCGAGGATGACTTCTCGGGTCATCAAAAACAGCCTCCACGTCGGCTCGGGAACCCGAACTTCCAAGATTGGAAACTCCTCGGCCCTTGGGTCTCAGATCGGGTAGGGGTTCGAACTCAAATCCACCCACCCACCCAGGCATAAACGATCTTTCCCACATCAGGCAAGAGCCCCTTGAAACAGTACATCATTATTGGGCCAGATTCCTCCTTGTGATGAACAAGGTTAAGGACTGTCGCGAGGAAGATGTAGTCTTACTTTTCGGCAATAATTGCACGGACAAGGGAATCCTTAACGCCTTAAGTCACCGTGACATATCACGCTTCACTGACTTGGCGTCCATAGTACAAAAGTACTATGCGATGGAAAGCGCCTGGAAAACCGAAACGAAATTTTGGGATAATCCGACTCCGAATATACACCCAGTCCGAAGTAAAAGGGTGCACTATCATAAGACACCCAAGCTAGTTGCAAAGAAACAAAAACCCTCTATAGGGCATGGAACCGTACTGGAGGGATGGCTTACGGACCTGCAAAATTCATAGTACAGCGGATACAATACCAACGCACAGCCTTAGAGCATGTTGGATACATCGGCAGGTGGCCAAAAGTGGTGAGGATCTTCTTATCCCAAATGCCATAGAGCACCATACCGTGGATAACAATACGGTGTTAACAGTCTTTGAGACCTTCGCGTCAAATAATAGGCGCAAGCGAACACTCCGCAACATGGCCGAAATCTGCCACGTAGCAGCAATAAATCCATGGAGTGACACGGCTATCATCTTCAATGCCAGTGACGAACCTAAATTCCGAACAGCCCGAGCACCAGCCACACTGGTCCTCAGTCCAATTGTGGACGGATTTTGACTCACCAAAGTACTCATGGACGGCGGCAGCGGATTAAACCTCATCTATGAGGGAACTCTTCAAAAAATGGAAATAGACTGGAACCGCATTGAGCAAAGTAGCACAACCTTCAGGGGAATCATACCCAGTCGGGAGGCACGATGAGCTGGGAAAATCACACTAGATGTGGTATTCGGTACGCCAGAGAACTATAGGTCCGAAGAAATTACATTTCAAGTGGCCCCATCCAGCAGTCGATACCACGCCCTTTTAGGACGTGAGGCGTTCACGATCTTCCAAGCCGTACCCCATTATGGGTACATGAAGCTCAAAATGCCCGGGCCCAACGGACTCATCACCCTCGCCAGTGATCCGGACACAGCACTCCCGCCGAAAACAAAACAGCCACACTGGCCCTCGAGGCATTATCCGAAGCCCTCTCGGCCGAGGAATTAACCACGCTACGCTCCACAGTGGAAAGGGACGATGTGATACTCGACAAGAGGTCCAAGTCCACCTCTTTTAAACCAGTGGATGAAATAGTCAAATTCCAAGTCCACCCAATGGACCCTACAAAAACAGCCTCCATCGGGGCACAGTTAAACCCCGTCGCGGACGCCGCACTACGAGAGTTCCTGCACGAGAATTGGGACATATTCGCCTGGCATCCCTCAGACATGCCAGGAATCCCATGCAGGCTGGCCGAGCATAGCCTCAATATCCTAAAGGGATTCAAGCCGGTCAAGCAAGCTCTTCGGCGTTTCTCCGAACCTAAGAGACAGACCATGGGAGAGGAACTAGCCAAGTTATTGGAGGCCGGATTCATCAGAGAAATAAAACACCCGGACTGGCTAGCAAACCTGGTGATGGTACCAATGAAGGATAAATCCTGGCGCCTTTGTGTTGATTTCAAGGACCTCAATAAAGCTTGCCCAAAGGATCCCTTCCCTCTCCCCCGCATCGATCAAATTATCGATGCTACCGCAGGACACGAGTCATTGTGTTTCCTCAACGCATATTCCGGTTACCACCAAATCAAGATGGTGGAGTCCGACCAAGCCGCAACGGCATTCATCACACCATACGGTCCCTTCTGTTTCAACACAATGCCTTTCGGGCTCAAAAACGCCGGCGCAACATATCAGCGCATGATTCAGACATGTCTGGAGAAACAAATCGGCAAAACAGTAGAGGCGTACATAGATGATGTGGTCGTCAAAACCAAACACATCGACTCTTTGATAGACGACTTGAGGCTCACATTCGACAACCTCCGAACATACGACATCAAGCTCAATCCGGAAAAATGCGTTTTCGGCGTACCAGCCAGAAAGCTCCTGGGTTTCATTGTCTCCAGTAGAGGTATTGAAGCTAATCCGGCCAAAATCCGAGCTTTGTCACAGTTGGCTACCCCAACAGACCTCAAACAAATCCAGAAGTTAACTAGATGTGTGGCGGCTCTAAGCCGCTTTATCTCCCGCTTAGGAGAAAAGGCTTTACCCCTTTATCGCCTCCTTCAGCGCACCGAACACTTCGAGTGGACGGACGCTGCCACAGCCGGATTGGAAGAAATAAAGGCCATTTTGGCAACCAACCCAATCCTGGCCGTGCCAAACATCGGCAAACCAATGTTGTTGTACATTGCGGCAACTCATCAAGTTGTAAGCGCGGTGCTCGTCGTCGAACGAGAAGCTGACGGACATAAATTCCCTCTTCAAAAGTCGGTATACTATGTATCCACTGTCCTCACTCCATGCAAATCACGGTACCCACATTATCAAAAGATAGCTTATGCGGTATTCATGGCATCCCGGAAGCTGCAACACTACTTTCAAGAGTGTTCGATTACAGTAGCCTCAGAAGTGTCACTTAATGATATTATAAACAACCGCGATGCTACGGGCCGGATTGCTAAATGGGCCATTGAGCTCCTCCCGTTCAACATAACATACAAACCTCGACGAGCCATTAAGTCGCAAGTATTGGCTCACTTTGTCGCCAAATGGACGGAGGCCGAACTCCCTAAAGAGTACGGCGCATACTCCAATTGGATCATGCACTTCGACGGTTCTAAAATGCTGGCTGGTCTAGGGGCTGGCGTCGTCCTGACGTCCCCAACCAGACATACCGTTCAGTACGTACTAGAAATATTGTATATATACTCCAACAACGCAGCCGAATACGAACCTCTGTTGCATAGTCTTCGGATGGCAGTCTCCATGGGCATTCAACGCCTGGAGGTGCGTGGAGATTCAAACCTCGCAATATCCCAAATAAATGGAGACTTTGACGCCAAGGATCCGAAAATGGCGGCCTACCGAAACGCCATCCTAAAAATGGCAGCTCGGTTTGAGGGGCTCGAATTTCACCATGTGGCTTGGGAAAACAATCAAGCGGCGGATATCCTCGCCCGCATCGGTGCAAAACGCGATGCGGTCCCCCCCCCCCCCACATATTTCTGGAGAGGTTGTTCAAGCCATCCGTAGTATGGGAAGGGGACACCGGTAACAATAGTCCGGACCCGGCCAAAATACCCAATATCGAACACTCTGACACAATCGGAGGCTCCGCCACCGAAATAACACCTTCAGCCCACGTAATAATGGCCATCATAGCCCCGTGGACAGAACCATTCCTGGCCTACCTAACTAGGCAGGAACTTCCGGAGGACCAAAATGAGGCACGCTGCATAGTGCGGCGATCTAAGGCCTACAGGGTCCATGAGGGAGAATTGTATAAGAAAAGCACTACTGGAGTCCTTCAAAGGTGCATCCCCGAAGAGGAAGGGCAGAACCTTATGGCAGAAATTCACGCCGGACTCGGCGGTCACCACGCCGCAGCCCGGGCTCTGTAAGCAAGGCCTTCCGTACAGGATTCTATTGGCCAACGGCTCGGGCAGATGCACAGGAGTTGGTCCAACGTTGCGCCGGTTGCCAGCTCTTTGCAAATCAAAGCCACATGCCACCCACCGCCCTCCAAACAATCCTCATCACGTGGCCCTTCGCGGTCTGGGGGCTTGACATGGTTGGACCCCTTAAAGGGGGAACCCACAAGAAAAAATACTTACTGGTCATGGTGGATAAATTCACCAAATGGATAGAGGCCAAACCTATTAAAATAGTTGAATCCGGACCGGTGATAGACTTCATATCCGGGGTCGTACACCTTTATGGCATCCCCCACAGCATCATCACTGACAACAGCACGAACTTCACTGCCGATGAGGTAAAACTCTGGTGCAGCAAAATGGGCATCAAGCTCGATTATGCTTCAGTCTATCACCCACAAACCAACGGCCAAGTTGAGCGAGCAAACGGTCTTATAATGAGCGGCATTAAACCCAGACTAGTGCGTTCCTTAACGGAGTCTAACATGCATTGGGTAGAGGAGCTCGACTCCATACTCTGGGGGCTGCGGACCATGCCGAACCGTAGTACCGGATATACACCCTTCTTTATGGTGTACGGCGCAGAGGCAGTCTTGCCCTGCGACATAATTCATGACTCACCTCGGGTGCGCATGTACGAAGAAAGAGAAGCCGAACTCGATCGGCAGGACGGTCTGGACACCTTGGAGGAGGAGCGCGACGTAGCAAAAGCCTGTTCCGCATTTTATCAGCAACAGGCTCGTAGATACCAAAGCAGAGAAGTAAGGGCCAAAACTTATAACGTTGGCGAACTAGTTCTATGCCTGCCGGATAAGAAAAAGAACAAGCTCGAGCCCAAATGGGAAGGTCCCTTCATTATTGACCAAGTTCTGACCGGTGGAGCGTACCGACTGCGGGATGCATCGACTAATCGACTCGAGCCGAACCCATGGAACGCGGCCAGACTCCGAAGAATCTACACCTAGCGCCGGACTCTATGTTCGTCCCCTTCCTCTGTCCATTTTTTGCATATACATTATCTGTCTTGTTTTTCTTTCTTTCTTTCTTTTATTCTTTCTCTAGGCCTTCAAGGGCCAATTTGTGCCTCGCTTGCACACTATAGATGCGCTAGCCGCGCTCGTCATACCAGGGGGCTTCTTTCACAGAAGCTTAATTATTTATCTGGGCCTCATGCCCTGCACATGTGTTATGCTTCCGCATGTACCTTTTTTCGCCATTATATGCATCGATATGACTTAAGTTTTGGCCAAGCTGGGTTGTCTGGCTCTTGTATTTATGCCCTATGTTCCCGTTAATTCGGCTAGGGCATAAGGGGAGCACCTCTGCGATTGTTATTGCTGGGTCAGTCGGATGTGTACCTCATACTGGGTGAAGCCAAAAGCTAGCGTTCTTAAGGGAATATTCGGTCGGTGAACAAAAGATGATTTTTTATTTTCCATATCTGCCCCCAGATCTTTTTTTCCTGCGTTTCTTATCGCAGTCCGGACATGCACTTTAGGGCATGCATACCCAGGGAAAGGAACCCTTAACGGAACTATTCTCCATGGAAGATGTTTCTTACTACCCATGTAATATAACATAACTAGTTGGGCACTTGTCCGTTCAAGCACTAATGACCCCTACGCCTGGTACCCACGCATACCCCGGTTTTTATATAACTGAGCAGGTATTCGGATACACTCCGGACTATCGGGTCCCGAGGTTGAAGCGAAAAGGTCCGCCAAGACAAATGATCTACAATCCGGCTAGAAGGCATTATACATGTCACTCTAATTACATAGTCATGTAGACTGACTAAATTCCTCTTCTATACCATCCAACAGGCGGTCTAGCCTACAATCCTATTGGGAATACTTTGTGGCTAATTCTACTTGCCCATAAACTAAGCTAACGGGGATCTCTTTTCTGTCGGGCCCCACAGGTCCGACCTCGGCCATGTGATTTGGGTCAGCCTTGGTATACCGCATCTTCACCATGGCCCAGGCTTCTCTGGCACCTTGTCGGCAGGCCGATATCTATCAGAAGTGCTGTCGTGCTCCCTTGAGCTTCTCCGTAAGCTCTACAACGCCCTCTGGCAGGGAGATGGATGGCCACAAGGCCTGGGCAACACCTTGCATCACCTGCCGAACTTGTTTGTGCAGATGTGAGAGCTCGGATAGAAGATCACCCGCAGACCCAGGCATTTCCTCCACAGGACGACCCATCAGCATACCTATAGACATAACACTGTCAGTCGGCTTCTTCGCGGAACTCCTTAAAAAGGATTCGTTCAAGCACTTACTAAAAATGCCGTGCCGAAGCCATTTATTCTCCTTCTCGGAGTCTACAAGCTGGGCTCGAACATCTTTTAGTTCCATGCTCAGCTTGATATTGGTGTCTTGGAGATTGTTTTTCTCCCGCATAACCTCAGTCAGCACGCGTTTGCCAGCCACTAGCTATCGCATGACATGCTGGTCCTCCGGATTTTCTCCGGATTCATCTGCAACATCTATTGTTAGATCTGCAGCCACGCCGCACACTATATGGTAACCATCATTCCTTAAAGTAAAATGTTACCAACGGGTGACACTTTCGGTTCCTGCAATGCGGCAACAGCGGCCCGCAGTTGGGTCTTGCATTCCTCTAGCTCCTGTGATAGCCTATTATTCTTCTCTGTAAGAACCTGCACAATAAATATGATCCTTAAATCAGTTCTGCTAAATATTTCAAGTCTCAGGGGCTACTGATACATATAAATCGTCAGATTTACTTACCCGTACATCCTTTACATACTGATCTGTGGCTCTGGCTAGACCATCTTGAGCAGCACGGAGGTACGCCTCTCCAGAATTGAAGGCATCAAATGCCTCTGGTGAGAAACAAGCGTCACGGAGTACGGCCCGACAACGCCTATGATTCATGGCGCTTTCCACTTCTGAGTTTGTAGCGGATAATCTATCTGCATCCTCTATGGGGGGATTATCCGGCGCCCGCCCCATATCGGCTTCCGCCTCTATGTCCGGCCCTGGCGCCCGACTGGTGGGAGCGTGATTAGTAACATCGCCGGACATATTCTAGCGAGCGTTTTTTCTGTTAAAGAAGCACGAGTGTCGTTACATTTCGAGAAAGACGACAACCATGGAGCGGGGTTTTTGTTATACCTTTGCGCCGGCGTCTCCGTCCTGACCGCCTTCCTTTTTGGCCTGCCCGGCCTCGGCGCCTCTTGTTCGCGAGTTGCTGCGGGTTCGGCAGGGCGTCCCGAATGCCTTCCCTGTAAAAACGCCACATGTATATGGTAGGTGAAGTGTCTAAAAGGGGCTCCTAGTTTTTGGAGTTGGGATTTTTTGGTTTTCTTACGTGCGATGCAGGAAGCAGTCCGGGATAGTCGGCCGTAATGGCCACCATGGCATCATCACAGCTTAACTGATAGAACTGCCGGTCTATCAGCTCCACGAATATAACCGGGTCTTCTTCAAGTCCGGAGTCGAGGGCCCGGTCAGGGTCCTCTGGTTGTGGAGACGGGCTGCTGACCTCCTTTATGGCTTTTCGTAGTTCCTGCCGCAAAGTGGCAAGGTGAATATTTACGACAAATAATGCGGGAAAAATGGGAGTAAGGAGATATAACTTACCCAGCTTGGAGGATTGTACATGGAGAATCCCTCCCGTGGCTTGATGCGGATGAACTCCTCTTCCTCTCCCTTGAACAATTCGGACAGAATTTTTGCTAAAGCGGCAGCATTGTCCGGACCCTTACGCCCGCAGCGGGTGGCATCATCCGCCCTGTTAAAACACCACAAGGGGTGCCCACGATATTGAAGTGGTTGCACTCCCCGCATTATGCAAATCGACATAACTTCGACTACTGTTAGTCCTGATTAAGCCAGTGCTTTAATCCGGTTCATCAGGTAGAAGACTTCTCCATTGTCTTCCACCTGGGGGCTCCGTGGGCGCCAACTTCGGCATTTCTTCAGAGGGGCATTGCTGAACTCAAGAAGACCCCGCCGAACAGGGTCCAGAAGGGGAACGTCCTCCATATAAAACCATCCCCAAGGCCAGTCTTCGAATGACTTCTTCAGGGTACCGGACAGGTATCCGGTACCGGCGATGCGCCATATTTAGGCTCCGCCCACTTGATAAAGTGATCCCCTCTGTGTGCGAGGGATGAGGCAAAATAGCCTTTTCCACAGCTCGAAGTGAGCCTCGCATCCCAGGAACAACTCACAGAGAGCAACATAGCCGGCGATATGTAATGGAGGCAGGGGTGAAATTGTGTAATTGGAGGCCGTAGAACTCCAGGAGCCCATGGAGGAACGGATGAATTGGAAATCCGAGTCCCCTCAGTAGATAGGGGACAATGCATACCCGCTCCCCCATAGAGGGGCTGGGGAAGCCCTCCGCTTGCTCCCCGCCATTGTAGGTGGCGAGCCCGGCTCGGACGGGCACCGTATACGCCGGAGGGAGAAATCCCTTGGTCTGCAGTTCGACCAATCGACTGCGTGGGACTGAACACCTCTCCCAATCACCGGGCTTAGGGCTATGAGGGCGGGAGGAGGAGCTGCGGAGGTTGGCCATGCTAGAATGGATCTTTCCGAAACGCGCTCTGATGGATTCTCGCTGGGGGGAGGATAGTATGGATCGGATCTAAGAATCCCCATCCCTTTAATAGACAATTTATTTACCTGGCTAGGGGGGCGAATGTAAAAACGCCTTGGCGCCTCGTACAGAAGCCAAGAGGTTTAACATTTATGAGGTCGGACACTGCTTACATTCGAAAATTGGAGAAGAACCCGCCTTGCAATGCCGAAGACAACACTGCGCACCGGACTCATCGTCATTGAAGCCTGGTTCAGGGGCTACTGAGCGAGTCCTGGATTAAGGGGTCTCCGGACAGCCGGACTATATCCTTTGGTCGGACTATTGGACTATGAAGATACAAGATTGAAGACTTCGTCTCGTGTCCGGATGGGACTCTACTTGGCATGGAAGGCAAGCTAGGAAATACGGATATGTATATCTCCTCCTTTGTAACCGACCTTGTGTAACCCTAGCCCCCTCCAGTGTCTATATAAACCAGAGGGTTTTAGTCCATAGGACAACATACAATCATACCATAGGCTAGCTTCTAGGGTTTAGCCTCTCCGATCTCGTGGTAGATCAACTCTTGTAATACTCATATCATCAAGAATAAATCAAGTAGGACGTAGGGTTTTACCTCCATCAAGAGGGCCCGAACCTGGGTAAAACATCGTGTTCACTGCCTCCTGTTACCATCCGCCTTAGACGCACAGTTCGGGACCCCCTACCCGAGATCCGCCGGTTTTGGCACCGAGAGTCCATGTCCGCAAGCTCTTCCCCGAGTCGGCTCAGCGCACCCATAGCTTCCTGGAAGAGCTCATGACAAACGGCACCCCGCCTGCACGCGAGCTCGAATGCGCAGTTGGGTCCGTCCCCCACGCCCAGAGTTGTTGAAGAGGTTCGAGGTGGCTCGCCTCCTCCCAACAGGGGGCTTGTGGTCGGCGCCTTTCCAGCCGCCCATTGGGCCCTGGTGAGGGACCTGAGGGGGGAGGTTCATTACTCGAAGGAGAAGCCAGAGCCGAGGCCACCCAGCTGCGATCAATAACCAGAGGAGGACCCTCGACACACCTTCCGCACCCCATGCAAGGCCGCGAAGAGAGGATGGCAAGATAGTGGGGCCGAGACGAAGCCGGTGTGCTTGCCTCTTCGGCCAACCTCACGCCAAGTGCTGCAGGTTGGCTTGAGGCGCTCAAGGTCAGCAGAGGACTTGAGGCAGGAGGAGGTTGTTTCTCGGGAGAATTTGTCACCTTGGCAGAAGGGACCCTGAGGAATCATGGTTTGGAGGAGAAGCGGCACCCTAGAAATTACAAAGATAAGGTACTCACTCGTAAATAGCGATGTACTTCCTCTACTTCAATGGCTGGAAGGCGTCACCACTGCAGCCTGGAGATCCCCTCCTTTTGCGGAGCACCACGAAGTTCGGGCGAAGCTGCCCGAAGCCCTGGGCACGGTCACCAAGGCCGAGCGCAGGTGGTGCAACCCTTGAGGAGGCAACCTCAAGGGTGCCGGACCATGCTGAGATCTCAGTGCTCGCCTCATGGAGGTTCACCAAGGCCTCGAGGGCCTCGGCCTCAGGAGCATCAGACTGCGTCACCCCCTAGGCCGTCTCCTCAGGACGGCTTTCCAGGGTCCTAGGGGACGGCACCTTAGGAACCCCGAGTGGTGCCGATTCCTCAGCAGCAGCGTCGCCATCGCCCAATAGCAACCGCCCCTGCTCCCGCTCCTAGGGCGGGCCCCGCGCTCGCGGCAGGAAGGGGGGCCACGAAGATAGGGCTCTCTTGAGGCCCTTCAAGGCCAACTAGGCGTGGTCCCCATTCGTTAAAGAGGAGCATCTTCTTCACGAACTCTGCCTTGTTCGAGCAGTAGTACAGAAGACAACCCTCCTCTGGCAGATTGGCTGGCATCGGGTCACCCGTCAGGAGCTCAAGCACCGTGCACCGCGCCTTAGGAGGAAGAGCCGGAGCCTGAAGGCTCATGCGGTCCCCGTAGCCAGAGAAGGTCCACATTTGCCGAGAGTGGCGTTGAAGTAGAGCAATGTGACACTGAATGAACTCCTTCACCACCATGGGCGTCATCACACCAAGGTCCTTCAACCTGGCGAACCGGAGCCAGACATGGGCAAGCCGCCGATCGGTGAGCTTCGCGTGCACCCAACCGGAGCTCGGAGCAGCTGGAACCCGAGGGAGCAGCAGCAGGGGGTTGCGCACGCCAACGTCCACGAATACCCACCTCCTCCTGAAGCCTCTGACGACTAGAGAGAGATCGAAGTCAATCCCCGAGCCGGCCGTCGCCGCGATGGCATGGAAGGAAACACACCTAGAGCGTTGGAGAGGGTCTGTCAGGTGCAGCGAGAAGAAGTGGCGAAGAAGAGCCACGGAAGGAGAAATGCCCACCATGGCTTCACAGACGAAGACAAAGATGGCAAGGAGGATGATGGATTGGAGATCGAGATGCAGCGCGTTAATCTGGTAGTGCGAGAGCACTGCATTGAAGAAATTGGAGAAGGGGGCAATCAAGCCTGCCCAGAGGGCATGGAGATGGATGGGGACCTCGATGGCCATCATGTCCACTTCGGCGCGGGAAGCAGGCCAGGCCACCGTTGCCCCCACTCATTGAAATCAGTGGCGACGGGCGCACCTTGCCCATCGCCTCTTGGTTGAGCACCATCGACCGCTCGATGGCGGGCTCGGGGACCGGCATCGCGGGGGCCGACATCGAGAAGCTTAATATACCTTTCACAAAGCACATACCTTGACAAAGTTTTGAAGAAGTTCAAAAATGGATCAGTCAAACAAATAGTTCTTGCCTGCATAACAAGGTGTGAAGTTGAGTAAGACTCAAAACCTGACCACGGCAGAATATATAAAGAATGAAAGTCATTCCCTATGCCTCAATCATAGGTTCTATAAAGTATGCCATGCTGCATACCAGACCTGTTATGTGCCTTGACATGAGTTTGGCAAGGGGGTACAATAGTGATCTAGGACTAGATCATTAGATAGCGGTCAAAAAATTATCCTTAGGTACCTAAAGGGGGCTAAGGAAATGTTTCTCGGTTATGGAGGTGATAAAGTGTTCGTCGTAAAGAGTTACGTCAATGCAAGCTTTGACACCGACCCGGATGACTATGAGTATCAATTTGGATACATATAGAAAGTGGGAGCAATTAGCTAGAGTAGCTCCATGTAGAGCATTGTAGACGTAGAAATTTACAAAAATACACACGGATCTGAATGTGACAGACCCGTTGACTAAACATATCTCACAAGAAAAACATGATCACACCTTAGTACTCTTTGGGTATTAATCACATGGCAATGTGAACTAGATTATTGACTCCAGTAAACTCTCTGGGTGTTGGTCACATGGCGATCTGAACTATGGGTGTTAAATCACATGGTGATGTGAACTAGATTATTAACTCTAGTGCAAGTGGGAGACTGATGGAAATATGCCCTAGAGGCAATAATAAAATGGTTATTATTATATTTCCTAAATCATGATAAATGTTTATTATTCATTCTAGAATTGTATTGATCGGAAACCTAAATACATGTGTGAATACATAAACAAATACCGTGTCCCAAGTGAGTCTACTAGACTAGCTCATTGATAAAAGATGGTTAAGGTTTCCTAACCATGGACATGTGTTGTCATTTGATAACGGGATCACATGATTAGGAGAATGATGTGATGGGCAAGACCCATTCGTTAGCTTAGCATAATGATCGCTCGGTTTTATTGCTATTGCTTTCTTCATGTCAAATACTTATTCCTTCGACTATGAGATTATGCAACTCCCGGATACCGGAGGAATACCTTGTGTGCTATCAAACTTCACAACGTAACTGGGTGATCATAAAGATGCTCTACAGGTATCTCCAAAGGTGTTGGTTGAGTTGGCATAGATCAAGATTAGGATTTGTCACTCCAAGTGTTGGAGAGGTATCTCTGGGCCCTCTCGGTAATACACATCATAAGCTTGCAAGCAAATGACTAAGGAGTTAGTCACAAGGTGATGTATTACAGAACAAGTAAAGAGACTTGCCGGTAACGAGATTGAACTAGGTATGAAGATACCGATGATCGAATCTCGGGCAAGTAACATACCGATGGACAAAGGGAATTATGTATTTTGTCATAACGGTTCGACCGATAAAGATTTTCGTAGAATATGTAGGTGTTGAGAAACGTAGCATGCAATTTCAAAAAATTCCTACGATCACGCAAGATCTATCTAGGAGATTCATAGCAACGAGAGGGGGAGAGTGAGTCCATGTACCCTCGTAGACCGAAAGCGGAAGCGTTAGGTTAACGCGGTTGATGTAGTCGAACGGCTTCACAATCCAACCGATCTATTACCGAACGTACGGCACCTCTGAGTTCAGCACACGTTCAGCTCGATGACGTCCCTCGAACTCTTGATCCAGCAGAGGGTCGAGGGAGAGCTTCGTCAGCATGACGATGTGGTGACGGTGATGGTGATGTGATCCGCACAGGGTTTCACCTAAGCACTATGATGCTATGACCGGAGGATTAAACTGTGGAGGGGGGCACCGCACACGGCTAAGAGAACAATTGATGTGCTATGGGGTGCCCCCTGCCCCCGTATATAAAGTAGGGGAGAAGGAGGCCGGCCACCAAGGGGGAGCGCCATGGGGGGAGTCCTACTAGGACCCCACTCCTGGTAGGATTCCCCCCCCCTTTTCCTTTCTCATCGGAGGGGGAAAGGAAGGAGAGGGAGAGGGAAAGGGAAAGGGGGCCACGCCCCCTCCTCCTTGTCCTATTCGGACTCCCTTGGAGGGGGCGCGTGCCACCCCTTGCGGGCTCCCCTCTCTCTCCCCTAAGGCCCATGTAGGCCTAATACTTCCCCGGGGGTTCCGGTAACCCCTCGGTACTCCAAAATATACTCGAACCTTTCCAAAACCATTCGAGTGTCCGAATATCATCATCCAATATATCAATCTTTACCTCTTGACCATTTCAAGACTCCTCGTCATGTCTGTGATCTCATCTGGGACTCTGAACAAACTTCGGTCACCAAAAAACACATAACTCATAATACCAATCGTCATCGAACGTTAAGCATGCGGACCCTACGGGTTCGAGAACTATGTAGACATGGCCGAGACACATCTCCGGTCAATAACCAATAGCGGAACCTGGATGCTCATATTGGTTCCAACATATTCTACGAAGATCTTTATCGGTCAAACCACAATGACAACATATGTTATTCCCTTTATCATCGGTATGTTACTTGCCTGAGATTCGATCGTCGGTATCCTCATACCTAGTTCAATCTCGTTACCGGCAAGTCTCTTTATTTGTTCCGTAATGCATCATCCCGCAACTAACTCATTAGTCACATTGCTTGCAAGGCTTATAGTGATGTGTATTGCCAAGAGGGCCCAGAGATACCTCTCCGATACTCGAAGTGACAAATCCTAATCTGGATCTATGCCAACCCAACAAACACCATCGGAGACACCTGTAGATCATATTTATAATCACCTAGTTACGTTGTGATGTTTGATAGCACACAAGGTGTTCCTCCGGTATTCGGGAGTTGCATAATCTCATAGACAGAGGAATATGTATAAGTCATGAAGAAAGCAATAGCAATAGAACTTAACGATCATTATGCTAAGCTAACGGATGGGTCTTGTCCATCACATCATTCTCCTAATGATGTGACCCCGTTCATCAAATGACAACACATGTCTATGGTCAGGAAACTTAACCATCTTTGATTAACAAGCTAGTCAAGTAGAGGAATATTAGGGACACTATGTTTTGTCTATGTATTCACACATGTATCAAGTTTCCGGTTAATACAATTCTAGCATGAATAATAAACATTTATCATGATATAATGAAATATAACTAACAACTTTATTATTGCCTCTTGGGCATATTTCCTTTAGCAGGAGCCAATATGGGCATCCAGGTTCCGCTATTGGATATTGACCGGAGAGGTGCCTCGGTCATGTCTACATAGTTCTTGAACCCGTAGGGTCCGCACACTTAACATTCGTTGACGATATAGTGGTATATGAGTTATATCTTTTGGTGACCGAATGTTGTTCAGAGTCCCGGATGATATCAGGGACATGACATGGAGTCTCGAAATGGTCGAGAGGTAAAGATTGATATATAGGACAATGGTATTTGGACACCGGAAGTGTTTTGGGACTTATCGGGAAGGAATCGGGTCACCGGAAGGGGTTCCGGGCACCCCCGCCAAGAGATGGGCCTTATGGGCCAAAGGAGAGGACAGACCAGCCCACAAGGGGGCTGGTGCACCCCCTCCCTTGTTTGGCCAGCCCTCGGGAAGGAAAAGGGGGAGGGCTAGCCCCTCCTGCCTTTCCCTCTTATGGGAGAAAGGAAAGGGGCCACCCTTCCCTGCCTTTCTCCGCACTCCAAATGAGGAAAGGGGGACGCAGGGACTCCAAGTAGGATTCCTCCTACTTGGGTGCCTCCTTCGGCTGCTCCTCCCTCCCTCCCACCTATATATATCTGGGAGGGGGGGCACCTAGCACACACCATACAATTGTTTATCCGTGTGCCCCCCCCCCCCACTGTTTACACCCTCGGTCATATTTTTGTAGTGCTTAGGCGGAGCCCTGCGAGGATCACTTCACCACCACCGTCACCATGCCATCATGTTGATGGAACTCATCTACTACCTCGATGTCTTGCTGGATCAATGTAACACCCACGATGTGGCAATATCTCCCACGTGTCGAGGCACGACTTAGAAGCATAACCGCATGGTGGTTTAGTCGCAAGTGGGGTAATCTTCACACAAATCCCATGTACTAAATAAGAGAGGGATAAAGAGTTGGCTTACAATCGCCACTTCACACAAATAACAAGTAAACATACATCATCCAGAGTACAATCAAGGTCCGACTATGGAACCAAAATAAAAGAAGGCAACCCCAAATGTTAGATCCCCGATCATCCCAACTGGGCGCCACTACTGATCAACCGACAAAGACACATAACAACGATCAAGATCTTCATCGAGCTCCCACTTGAGCTCGGTTGCGTCACCCGCACTGGTATCATCGGCACCTGCAACTGTTTGGAAGTATCCGTGAGTCACGAGGACTCAACAATCTCACACCCGCAAGATCAAGACTATTTAAGCTTATGGGTAGGATAAGATAATGAGGTGGAGCTGTACAAGCTCTAAGCAAATATGGTGGCTAACATACGCAAATAAGAGTGAGAAGAGAAGCAACGCAATGGTCGAGAAGCTAGAAGTGATCAAGAAGTGATCCTGAAACTACTTACCTTCAAGCATAACACAAGACCGTGTTCACTTTCCGGACTCCGCCAAAAAGAGACCATCATGGCTACACACACGGTTGATGCATTTTAATTAAGTCAAGTGTCAAGTTCTCTACAACTAGACATTAACAAATTCCCATTTGTCACATAACTGCGGGCACGACTTTCGAAAGTTTAAACCCTGCAGGGGTGTCCCAACTTAGCCCATCACAAGCTCTCACGATCAACGAAGGATATTCCTTCTCCCGGAAAGACCTGATCAGTCTCGGAATCCCGGTTACAAGACATTTCGACAATGGTAAAACAAGACCAGCAAGACTGCCCGATATGCCAACAAATCCTGATAGGAGCTGCACATATCTCGTTCTCAGGGCACACCGGATGAACACTATGTACGGCAACCGAAGATACCCCAAGATGCTTATGGGCGGCATCGCAAGTGGCTCTATTTTGGACCAACACTAAGAGGAGCACTGGCCCGGGGGGGTTAAAATAAAGATGACCCTCGAGAGCGTGACTCCCAAGGGAAAAGGTATAGGTGGCAAATGTTAAAGACAAGGTTGGGCCTTGCTGGAGGAGTTTTATTCAAAGCGAATTGTCAAGGGGGTCCCATAACCCCTACCGCATTAGGAATGCAAAATCAAGGAACATAACACCAGTATGACGGAAACTAGGGCGGCAAGAGTGGAACAAAACACCAGGCAAAAGGCCGAGCCTTCCACCCTTTACCAAGTATATAGATGCATTAATTAAATAAGAGATAATGTGATATCCCAACATATCCATGTTCCAACATGGAACAAGCTTCAACTTCACCTACAACTAGCAGTGCTATAAGAGGGGCTAAGCAAAAGCGGTAACATAGCCAAACAACAGTTTGCTAGAAAGGTGGGTTAGAGGCTTGACATGGCAATATGGGAGGCATGATAACAAGTGGTAGGTAGCGCGACATAGCAATAGAGCGAACAACTAGCAAGCAAAGATAAAAGTGATATCGAGGTTATGGTCATCTTGCCTGAGATCACGCAAGGAAGAAGAATGAGTCCATGAAGAAGACAAACAGACGGAGTCGAACGAATCCTCACAACTCCAGAACGAGACCGAAGCTAACGAAAGAAGCAACCCAGAAAGAAGCAAGCATCTTAGTAAACAACCATCACATAAACATGGCATGATGCACAACCAAGTATGATGCATGTCCGATTTAATGAAACATGGCATGGCAAAGTGCACAAACAACACTAAAAGTTAAGTGGAGCTCAATATGCAACGAGTTTCATATTGACAAAACACCACATGCCTTATTTAGTTCTCTCCCGTGTATGTTCTCATTAATATTAAATGTTGTTAAACAAAGCAAGAGGTGAAACATATATAAACTAGCTATTTAGGCAAGTTTAAATGAGGCCGGAAACAACAAACAACAATTTCGGAAAAATCCGCATATGCATATTATGAATTTCGTACTGTTCTGACCTAAACCATATTTTAGAGTTGTGTAACATGCAAAGTAATTCCACCATGTTAAAGTAGGCATTTTTCTACCCCATTTACATATAAAGATTATTTAAAATGGAGCTACGGTTAATTAGTTATGAATTAAACCATCTTAACATAACAATTATGCAAATTATATGCAAACATCATTTTTAACATGGATGAAAGTTGGATATTATGAAACTAGACAAAATTCTAAGCATTTTACATATATTAGTTTTTACATGTGATGCACGGTTGGTGATTTATTAAATGCATGATGACTAGGGTCTTTTCTACAAAACTGCACTCTCTGGAATAATGAGCTAAATCGTCCAGGAAAAAAACATAACATGGGCCAAAACTACACTTGGGCCAACAATGCAAAAGGTGGGTGCAGCAGTGGCTCACCCTCAGCTTGGCCCGGTGGGTGGAGGTAGGCGGACATGGGGCTGCTGGGCCATGGAGCGCTGCAGTAGATGGCTGGGCCGGAGTAGAGGAGGTCCAGGCGCGTGGACGATGCAGGGGCATGGTCAACGCGCGGGTGGATAGAGAAGGTCATTGGTGTTCATCCTCCTTGGCTCGAACAGGACCAGGACATGGCGGGGAAGCAGGGGAGAACCGGGACTGCGGGGTCCGGCGGGGATGGACGCCAGCGACACACACGAGGTGAAAGAGGTCCGGCGGCTTGACAGTAGGGTCGACATGGTGCTCGAGCTCGGCGGCCATGGGGTTCCCTGTTCATGGCAATAGAGAGAGATGTGGGAGGAAGGAGGAGAAGGAGACGGGCAGGGAAGGAGGAGCAGGGCGGCGGGGGCCTGTTGGTGCTCGCCGGTGGCGAGGTTTGTTGGGGCGGCGGGATCGCGAGGTGGAGAAGCGCTCGGGCGCTGCTGCTCGATGCAGACGAGTCGGCGGGATGCGGGCACGAAGAGAAGGAGCCTGCAGCGCGGTGCTGCTGCGGGAGGAGTCCGGTGTGACAAGGTGGAGGTGAGGTCGAGGTAGGAACTCCAGCTCGGGAGGCGCACGGCGCAGGGGCTCGAGGCTCGGCGCTCCTCTCGATCCAGATCGAGGACCGATGTAGGGAAGGAGCTGCGCTCTGGATTGGCTGTATTTTGGATGGGGGGAGGAAGCTGGTTGGGCGGCGCCCAAAACGAGGGGGAGCGGTGCATCTAGAGAGCTGGGAGGATCGCAAGGTGGAGTTTAGACATGGGTGGCGGCGCTGCGATGGGATGGATGGGACATCATCTGGAATTCTAGGGTTGTCTATTATTAAATAGGTAGGTGGGTTAGACAAGGTAGGTTTAAGACCCTCTGATCGAAATCAGACAGTTCGAGAAAAATAGGCTAGAAGATCCAACAAGAAAACAAAGATGTTTTATAGATGTTTGGGGATGATCCGGACCCATCGGTCACGACTGCTCGGGTCGGGTTCGGGACAGTTTCGGACACGCACTCGAGGGGGTCGATGCACTGTGCAAGGACGGGTTAGGTGGTTAGGAGGGGTTTCGGGGCCCTCCGATCACAAACGGACGGCTCCAGACTTGCATAGGGTTAGGTTGGGCATGGCGGTTGGTAGTGGACTGTGTAGATGGCCTAGGGAGGAAAGAGAGGGAAAGAGGAGAAGGAGTGCAGCCCGACGATGGTTTCCGGAGACCAAAAACGTCCGACGTTAAACCGGCTATAATGCCGCTATAGTTATCCGTTGGGGCGTCAAACGGACTCCGAATGCGATGAAATTTGATAGGCGGTCTACCGACAACATAACAACACCGCATGCCAACTTTCATCCCATTCCAAGAAAATTTTCCGGCCACTTATAAAATAATATTTTAGAGGTGCCGCAGGCGCGTGCAAGTGTGTCAGGGCTCAGGACAGACAACGAAAGGAACGGGAAACCCGGACGGATGCAAGTTTTGAAAACATGATGATGCAATGCACATGATGACATGGCAAAAAGCAACACGCAAGCAGAAAGACATGGCAACGACGGTGAATAACTGGAAGATATCTTGCGCAACGGTCTCGGGGCGTTACAACACTCCACCACTACAAGAGGATCTCGTCCCGAGATCTAGGATGGCACCAGAGAGAAAATGGAAGAGGAAGAGAAGAGGTAAACTAAGTTGCTCCTTCGACAAATGAGTGAAACCAAAGAACCTTGAGAGGTTAAACATTTTGAGAAAAGAATACAACGGAGATGAACAACGTTGAAAACAATCCATTAGAAAGAGGAACAAGGAACATTGCGGGAACCTTGTAGGTTGGAAGACATAAGAAAAGGGTTACAATGGAAAAAAAGTATGTGCAAGCACTCCGGTTGAAACAAGATGTGCAAGGAATGATAAAATCAATTACGACAACACTCCGGTTGGAAATGGAATGCATAGAATATGAACTTGGCAAAATGAAAGCACTTGGATGAGACTCCGATTAGAAAAGGAATGATAGACACAACACTCCGGTTAGAACAAGATAGAGAAGGAATAAGAATGATATGATTTGGACAGCACTCCGACTGTAAATGGAAGGAATTGAACATGATCTTGACAAGATGAGAGGATACTTGAAAAGAGGACACGTTAATCCAGTTGAATGGATAAGCAAAGGAAAGAACATCATCTTGCCAAAAATGGGATGACGGGTCGAAACGTGCAACATCACAATGCCTCCGGAATAAAAGATAGAACAGACTGAAAGTAACGAAGAAGAAAACAA
This sequence comes from Triticum dicoccoides, assembly GCF_002162155.2. Lineage (NCBI taxonomy): Eukaryota > Viridiplantae > Streptophyta > Magnoliopsida > Poales > Poaceae > Triticum > Triticum dicoccoides. The sequence continues at coordinate 300,553,650 of NC_041392.1, read as the reverse complement.
CATCTTCTACCTCGAATGAATTTGAAAGCATCCTTTCATAGAGGATTGGACGGAGTTGTTGGGAAATGAACAATGAAGAGAATAAACTTGTTGTGGGCTTATTGAAAACATCCCAACACTTGAGGTGAAATTCTGCCACTAACGAAAACAATAGATTGGATTGATATGAACAAGGAGACGAGAAACTTATTTCACCGGGAGGATAATTGAAGAACTTGGATCATTTATGAGCACCATAAATAACAACAATCCTTAGGGAAAGCTTTAGGTGAAATATAACCCAAGATAACTCCAACGAAGAGATTGATGGATTGAAAAGATGTCTTGAGCGAAGAGAAAATGATGGATTTAGATATGTCACTCTTGAAAACTTGTGAATCGTGAAACACGAAGAGAAATTATCAACAATGACATAACCCCACCTCAAAAGATGAGATATGAAAGAATTGCACTTCGGAATGCAAGATGAAGAATGCTTGAACTCCTCAAAACAAGACATGTGTTTAACACCATGTTTATTTTTGAGTATAGCTTGGCGGAACTTAACTTCGAGAGAGATCTTGAAGAACAATTGAGGAATGAAAGGAATCCTTGACGAACCACCATGCTGAGCTTTCGTGAGAACTCCGGTAATAAAAGAATAATCAAACGAAAAGAAAGAGAAGTTTAAAACACAAGATGAAACCTTGCAATGATTAGGTGGAGCTTCGTGATGAGATAACCGAGGAAAACATGGAACTCCGGAAAAGAAAAGATGAATCACTTAGAACCAAGAATTCTGAAGAACCTCCGGAATGAGGAATTTAATTTACTCGATGAAATAAGAATAACAATTACATTATGCTTATCCTTCATCAATTAAATTGATGGCCCACAATGGATTTGGCATACTACTTATTCTTCTTGAAAAGATTGAAAGAGATATAGCCAAACTTGGGAAGGTCTTCAATGAACCACCGGTAGGATTGAAAGAACGAATGAGATGATATGATAAGGAAGGAAAAAGAATCCTAGAATGAACCACCATAAGAATTGAAAATGAACAAAGAAAATAAAATAAACACCAGGAAGAATTATAAAAAGAACGAAGATACTTGAGAGAATTTAGATACATGAGAACGAATAGATCATGAGCTCATTAGAGAATACTTTAATGATGCACCGGTTTGATTTGTGAGAATTAGACCTAAAAGCTGAGAATGAATAAACCCGAAATGATGGCCTTCAGAGAGTCAAACTGAAAAGTCTCTTGAATTGCTCCGATTGGGTGAAAAGAATTCTCACAATCGAAAACAATTATGAGAGGATGGCATCAAGCTTGAACCACGAATCTTTGGAAGAACGGGTAAGGATTTAAGAGGAACTCTTCTTCGGTCTTCAAATGCGGCGAATGACGATGAGAAACACCACCACGAATTGTTGAGGCACTCCGGAATGAAAATTAGAAAGGTTGAACCAACGATGAAATAATTTGAAAGCGATCTTTGAGAAGTCATCTGACTGATGATGATTCATTCTTACGTCAAACTGTAAAAGAATTTTGGAATAACTCTGAAAAATTTAGAAGAGTCAGGTAAGATCCTGTGAAAAGACCTGTCGGTTAGGGTCCACTCAAAAGAAACATTGTTGGAATGGTTTTGAAGAGATATTGCACCAGTTGAATTAAATGGGTTGAATGAGATAACAACCTCGAAATAGCTTGAACGGATTGAGAATGGAACCGAATCTTCTCAGATATCTTCGCACTCCGGAACAAATGAATAGTGGGAGGTGAATGATTAAGAGGTGCACCGGCATGAGAAAACATTTGAAACAAGGAAAAAGGATATGATCAACACCGAAAGATTGCATTGAAACCACCGGGGAAGATAACAGAACAAAGAATGATAAACTTGAAGCTCCGTTGGTATCTTCCTGAGAATCACCAGGTAAGAACTTTGAAGGAAAAGAATGAAGAAACTTCACATCCATAAGATGGATACTTGATTAAGAAACCTGAGTCCTTGAAGAAAAAAGGGTGGGAGAGTGGGAAAACAAAGGCAATTTGGCAGATGGAAAGGATGCCGTTGAGAAAACTTAGAATTGATCTCATGAATGTTGAAATGATTGGATCCACTTGAAGAGAAGCACGTCGGTTGGAAGAGAATTAACATGGCAACCTCGATGACCAAGAAGGATTAGTATTCACATAGAAATATGATAACACCGTTTAGGGAAGGTATGGAATCAACACTTGGCATTGAAGCAACTCAAATACCACAAACCAAAAAAAACAAAGGATTGGCTTAGGAAATAAGCCGGAAACAAACATATGATAGATCCCATATCATATCATGTGTCTTTTGGACAGATATTCTAGGAGCTACTTGAATTACCACCTATAAAACTCCCGAAACTTTCTGGTTATGCAATCTGGTGTTGGGGATACTGGGGAAGCATAATATATCACTCAAACTAACAATCCCTACATCCAGCTGTATCCATCCATCAACACATAACCAAGAAACCTTCGGAAATCGTGTACCTCAACCTTCGAAAAGCATCCGTTATACGAGTTATGGCAATACTCCTGAACTCCCGCCCCAGTACAGGGTGGCGTCGAGGTTATCTCACCAACAACTACATAAAAGAGATTTTCGATGTCGACGAACTCAGGTATTCCAGAACTGCAACAATAAAATTGTGACGAGAACACCTCGGAGCTCAACTCCCCGGGACACTGCCACAACCCCTAAGTGTCAGGAGGCACCAAGAACAATGTTCTTGTCACAAGAATATCGGAACGATTCCAAGATACCCGCGTGATCCTAAAAAAATTGGTGAAATTTGAGGAGAGGAAAGACAAAACATCTACGTCAGGAGACCTCACCAGAGCGATGAAGGGACTGAGCAATAAAAAGAATCCTACTCTCCGATATATATATAGGGTGGGACTATTTAGAAACCCCATCTAGAGTTCCTAAATAAGCTTATTTAGGAACCACCCCCTCCTAACTTGTTTCTTTTCCCGAAGGGAGCGAGCGAGGGAGCGAGCGAGGGAGCGAGCGAGCTCGGGTCTGCAGGCCATTTGCATCATTCTGATAAACTTTTCAAAAATTACGATAAAAAATAGTGCGAAAAAACGATGCCAGAAAAAGTCCGCCCGGCAGTTAACTAGTATATGACGCACAGTTAGCTTATCTGTTTTCGAGCAGTTAGGAACGGTTCATGAATAGCTTATTTAGGAATGACAATTAAGTGGGCGAGTTGTGGAAGTTAACTTGAATACTTAACTGCCATGCGCCCTCAAGCAGTTAGTGTGACCTTGGCCAAAAAAAGGACGAAAGAAAAAAGTTGATATCTTAAGTCAAGCACTTCACTAGTTCTTAACTGCCGCAGTCCCGAAAGTTAGCTATTTCAGGCCCTGCAGTTGGAATGACCCAGGGAAAATAATAAAAAATAAAAAATTAGTACCTTCAGTCCTGCAGTTAACTTGTTGTTAACTGCCGCAATCCTCGACAGTTAGCTATTTCAATACCGGCAGTTAGCTTAATCCGGGAAACCAGGAAAAAAGTGTCTTAATTCGCTGTAGTTAGCTTGGTCATCATACGTCAGTTAGCTATTCCGGTCGGGCAGTTAGCATGTACTATAGTAGTTCGAAAAAATGACAATATAACAAAGTTTTTTTTATAATGTTAGTCCAATTTTTCTTGCATATGGCAGTTAAGTGGGCGAGTTGTGGAAGTTAACTTGAACACTTAACTGCCATGCGCCCTTGAGCAGTTAGCATGACCTTGGCAGAAAAAAGAACGAAAGAAAAAAGTTGATATCTTCAGTCAAGCAGTTCACTAGTTCTTACCGCAGTCCCGGCAGTTAGCTATTTCAGGCCCTGCAGTTGGAATGACCCATGGAAAAAATAGTACCTTCAGTCCTGCCGTTAACTTGTTGTTAACTGCCGCAATCAACGACAATTAGCTATTTCAATACCGGCAGTTAGCTTGATCCGGGAAAACCAGAGAAAAAAGTGTCTTAAGTCACGATAGTTAGATCTGTCGTCATACATGAGTTAGCTATTCTGCTCGGGCAGTTAGCATGTACTATAGCAGTTCAGGAAAAAATGACAAAAATATCGTTAGTTTTTTGAAAACTACTCTTAAACCACGGTGAATCTGAAAACGAGTTCTATATACCAAAGTTCAGGCTAATCCATAGCTTTCCAATGGTGTATCATACGCATCATTCCGACAAATGGTTTGAAAATTTCTTTCATACAAACACCGAAAACGTGTTTGAAGAATTTCTAGTTTTTTGAATTTTGTTTAAAAATTGTAAGGATTTTGGGACAATGATCAACATAGAGAAATTCCGCCTATTCAGTAGCCATCCAATGCTATGTCATTTGCATCATTCCGATAAATGGTACAAAAATTACGATAAAAAATAGTGCGACAAAATAGTGCCAGAAAAAGTCCGACCGACTGTTAACTAGTATATGACGCACAGTTAGCTTATCCGTTTTCGAGCAGTTAGGAACGGTTCCTGAATAGCTGGGATGATATATATATATATAATCCTAAGACTCAAAACATTTTGTTCTATACTCAACAAGGTCAGCGATTCGATCAAGCAGCAGGCTCCTAAGTCGGGGATGGCTCTGATTACCAACTTGTAACACCCACGATGCAGCTATATCTCCCACGTGTCCAGGCACGACTTAGAGGCATAACTGCATGGTGGTTTAGTCGCAAGTGGGGTAATCTTCACACAATCCCATGTACTGAATAAGAGAGGGATAAAGAGTTGGCTTACAATCGCCACTTAACACAAATAACAAGTAAACATACATCATCCAGAGTACAATTAAGGCCCGACTACCGAACCAAAATAAAAGAAGACAACCCCAAATGCTAGATCCCCGATCGTCCCAACTGGGCACCACTACTGATCAACCGAAAAAGACACATAACAACCATCAAGATCTTCATCGAGCTCCCACTTGAGCTCAGTTGCGTCACTTGCACTGGTATCATCGGCACCTGCAACTATTTGGAAGTATCCGTGAATCACGAGGCCTCAGCAATCTCACACCCGCGAGATCAAGACTATTTAATCTTATGGGTAGGATAAGGTAATGAGGTGGAGCTGCAGCAAGCGCTAAGCAAATATGGTGGCTAACATACGCAAATAAGAGAGAAGATAAGCAACGCAATGGTCGAGAAGCTAGAAGTGATCAAGAAGTGAACCTGAAACTACTTACGTTCAAGCATAACACAAGACCGTGTTCACTTCCCGGATTCCGCCGAAAAGAGACCATCACGGCAACACACACAGTTGATGCATTTTAATTAAGGCAAGTGTCAAGTTCTCTACAACTGGACATTAACAAATTCCCATCCGCCACACAACCACGGGCACGGCTTTTGAAAGTTTAAACCCTGCAGGGGTGTCCCAACTTAGCGCATCACAAGCTCTCATGATCAACGAAGGATATTCCTTCTCCCAAAAAGACCCGATCAGTCTCGGAATCTCGGTTAAAAGACATTTCGACAATGGTAAAACAAGACCAGCAAGACCGCCTGATGTGCCGACAAATCCCGATAGGAGCTACACATATCTCATTCTCAGGGCACACCGGATGAACACTATGTACGGCAACCGAAGATACCCCAAGTTGCCTAGGGCGTCACTGCAAGTGGCTCTGTTTTGGACCAACACTCAAAGGAGCACTGGCCCCGGGGGCTTAAAATAAAAATGACCCTCGAGAGCGCGACCCCCAAGGGAAAAGGTATTGGTGGCAAATGTTAAAGCCAATGTTAGGCCTTACTGGAGGAGTTGTATTCAAAGCGAACTGTCAAGGGGGTCCCATAACCCCTACCGCGTTAGGAACACAAAATCAAGGAACATAACACCGGTATGACGGAAACTAGGGCGGCAAGAGTGGAACAAAACACCAGGCAAAAGGCCGAGCCTTCCACCCTTTACCAAGTATATAGATGCATTAATTAAATAAGAGATATGTGATATCCCAACATATCCATGTTCCAACATGGAACAAGCTTCAACTTCACCTGCAACTAGCAACGCTATAAGAGGGGCTGAGAAAAAGCGGTAACATAGCCAACCAACGGTTTTCTAGGAAGGTGGGTTAGAGGCTTGACATGGAAATATGGGAGGCATGATAACAAGTGGTAGGTAGCGCGACATAGAGATAGAGCGAACAACTAGCAAGCAAAGATAGAAGTGATATCGAGGGTATGGTCATCTTGGCTAAGATCCCGCAAGGAAGAAGAACGAGTCCATGAAGAAGACAAACGGACAGAGTCGAACGAATCCTCACAAGTCCGGAACGAAACCGAAGCTAACGAGAGAAGCAACCCGGAAAGAAGCAAGCAACATAGTAAACAACCATCACATAAACATGGCATGATGCACAACCAAGTATGATGCATGTCCGATTTAATGGAACATGGCATGGAAAAGTGCACAAACAACACTACAAGTTAAGTGGAGCTCAATATGCAATGAGTTGCATATTGATGAGACACCACATGACTTATTTAGTTCTCTCCCGTTTGTGTGATCATTAATATTAAATGTTGTTAAACAAGTCAAGAGGTGAAACATATATAAACTAGCTATTTAGGCAAGTATAAATTAGGCCGGAAACACCAAACAATAATTCCGGAAAAATCCCCATATGCATATTATGAATTTGGTATTGTTATGCCCTAAACCATATTTTAGAGTTGTTTAACATGCAAAGTAATGCCACCATGTTAAACTAGGCATTTTTCTACCCCATTTACATATAAAGATTATTTAAAATGGAGCTGCGGTTAATTAGTTATGAATTAAACCATCTTAACATGAAAATTATGCAAATTATATGCAAACATCATTTTAAACATTTTTAACATGGATGAAAGTTGGATATTATGAAACTAGACAAAATTCTAAGCATTTTACATATATGAAGTTTTAACATGTGATGCACGGTTGGTGAGTTATTAAATGCATGATGACTAGGGTCTTTTCTGTAAAACTGCACTCTCTGGAATAATTAGCTAAATCGTCTAGGAAAAAACATGACATGGGACAAAACTGCACTTGGGCCAACGGTGCAAAATGTGGGTGCAGCAGTGGCTCACCCTGGGCTTGGCCCGGTGGGTGGAGGTAGGCCGGCATGGGGCTCTTGGGCCTTGGAGCGCTGCAGCAGACGGCTGGGCCGAAGCAAAGGAGGTCCAGGCGCGTGGACGATGCAGGGGCGTGGTCACCGTGTAGGTGGATAGATCGGGTCGTTGGTGTTCGTCCTCCTTGGCTCGAACAGGAACAGGACATGGCGGCACTGGACTTGTGGCGACGAAACAAGGGGAAGCAGGGGAGATCCGGGACTGCGGGGTCCGGCGAGGATGGATGCCGGCGACACGCACGAGGTGAAAGAGGTTCTGTAGCTTGACGACAGGGTCGACGTGGTGCTCGAGTTCGGGGGCCATGGTGTTCCCTGTTCATGGCGGCAGAGAGAGATGTGAGAGGAAGGAGGAGAAGGAGACAGGCAGGGAAGGAGGAGCAGGGCGGCGGGTCCTGTTGGTGCTCGCTAGCGGCGAGATTCGCTGGGGCGGCAGGATCGCAAGGTGGAGAAGCGCTCAGGCGCTGCTGGACGATGCAGACGAGTCAGTGGGATGCGGGCACGAGGAGAAGGAGCCTGCGGCGCGGTGCTGCTGCGGGAGGAGTCTGGCGTGACGAGGTGGAGGTGAGGTCGAGGCAGGATCTCCGGCTAGGGAGGGGCACGGCGCAGGGGCTCGAGGCTCGGCGCTTCTCTCGATCCAGATCAAGGACTGAGGCAGGGAAGGACCTGCGCTCTGGATTGGCTGGATTTTAGATCGGGGTGGAGGAAGCTGGTTGGGCAGCACTGAAAACGAGGGGGAGCGGTGCATCTGGAGAGCTGGGAGGATCGCGAGGTGGAGTTTGGACACGGGTGGTGGTGCTGCGATGGGATGGATGGGACATCATCCGGTATTCTAGGGTTGTCTATTATTAAATAGGTAGGTGGGTTAGATAGGGCAGGTTTAAGACCCTCTGATCGAAATCAGACGGTTCGAGAAAAATAGGCTAGAAGAGTCCAACAAGAAAACGGAGATGTTTTATAGATGTTTGGGGATGATCCGGACCCATCGGTCACGACTGCTCGGGTCGGGTTCGGGACAGCTTCGAACACGCACTCGAGGGGGTCGATGCACTATGCAAGGACGGGTTAGGTGGTTAGGAGGGGTTTCGGGGCCCTCCGATCACAATCGGACGGCTCCGGACGTGGGGAGGGTTAGGTTGGGCCTGGCGGTTGGTAGTGGACTGTGTAGATGGTCTAGGGAGGAAAGAGAGGGAAAGAGGATAAGGAGTGCTGCTTGACGACGTTTTCCGGAGACCGAAAACGTCCGACGTTAAAGCGACTATAATACCGCTATAGTTATCCGTTGGGGTGTCAGACAGACTCCGAATGCGATGAAATTTGGCAGGCGCTCTACCGACAACATAACAACACCGCATGCCAACTTTCATCCCATTATGAGAACATTTTCCGGCCATTTAAAATAATATTTCAGAGGTGCTGCGGGCGCGTGCAAGTGTGTTTAGGCTCAGAACGGACAACGGAAGGAACGGGAAACCCGGACGGATGCAAATTTTGAAAACATGATGATGCAATGCACATGATGGCATGGCAAAAAGCAACACACAAGCAGAAAGACCTGGCAACGACGGTGAATAACTGGAAGACACCTAGCGCAACGGTCTCGGGGTGTTACAATCAAGAAGGCGAAGGACGTCACCGAGCTGAACGTGTGCAGAACGCGGATGTGCCGTACGTTTGGAACTTGATCGGTTGGAGCGCGAAGAACTTCGACTACATCAACCGCGTTGTTAAACGCTTCCGCTTACGGTCTACAAGGGTACATAGACACACTCTCCCCTCTTGTTGCTATGCATCTCCATGGATAGATCTTGCGTGTGTGTAGATTTTTTTTGTTTTTCATGCAATGGTTCCCAACAGTGAGAACTTCTTGCCATTCTTCTTGAAGTTCCCTTTCTTTCCCTTGTCCTTTTGCTTGAAACTAGTGGCCATCAATACTTGATGCTCTTTCTTGACTTCTACCTTCGCCGATTTTAGCATCGCGAAGAGCTCGGGAATCATTTTCATCATCCCTTGCATATTATAGTTCACCACGAAGTTCTAGTAGCTTGGTGATAGTGACTAGAGAACTCTATCAATCACTATCTTATCTGGAAGATTAACTCCCACTTGATTCAAGTGATTGTAGTACCCAGACATTCTGATCTCCTGCTCACTAGCTGAACTATTCTCCTCCATCTTGTAGGCAAAGTACTCGTTAGATGTCTCATACCTCTCGACATGGGCATGAGTCTGAAATACCAATTTTTGCTCTTGGAACATCTCATATGCTCAGTGGCATTCAAAACGTTTTTGAAGTCCCGGTTCTAAGCCGTAAAGCATGGTGCACTAAACTATTAAGTAGTCATCATATCGAGCTTGCCAAACGTTCATAACACCTGCATCTGCTCCTGCAATAGGTTTGTCACCTAGCGGTGCATCAAAGACATAATTCGTCTGTGCAATAATGAGGATAATCCTCAGATCACGGACCTAGTACGCATCATTGCTACTATATATCATCTTTCAACTTAGTTTTCTCTAGCAACGTATCAAAAAAATATAGGAACTATATCGCGAGCTATTGATCTACAACATAGATATGCAAAACTATCAAGACTAATTTCATGATAAATTAAGTTCTATCAATCAAATTACTAATGAACTCCCACTTAAATAGACATCCCTCAAGTCATGTAAGTGATACGTGATCCAAATCAACTAACCCATGTCAGATGATCATGTGAGATGGTGTAGTCATCAATGGTGAACATCTGTATGTTGATCATATCTACCTTATGATTCACGTTCGACCTTTCAGTCTCCAGTGTTCCAAGGCCATGTCTGTACATGCTAGGCTCATCAAGTTTAACCCAAGTATTATGCATGTGTAAAACTATCTTACACCCATTGTATGTGAACGTAGAGTCTATCACACCCGATCATCACGTGGTGTCTCGAAACGAAGAAATCTAGCAACAGTGCATACTTAGGGAGAACACTTTTACCTTGAAATTTAGTGAAGGGGTCATCTTATAATGTTATCGTCATTCTAAGCAAAATAAGATGCATAGAGGATAAACATCACATGCAATCAAAATATGTGACATGATATGGCCATCATCATCTTTTGCTTTTGATCTCCATCTCCAAAGCATCGTCATGATCTCCATCGTCACCGGCTCGACACCTTGATCTCCATTGTAGTGTCATGGTCGTCTCGCCAACTATTGCTTCTACAACTATCGCTAACACATAGTGATAAACTAAAGCAATTACATGTCGTTTGCATTTCATACAATAAAGAGACAACCATAAGGCTCTTGCCGGTTGTCAGATATCTTACAAAACATGATCATCTCATACAATAACGTTTATCACATCATGTCTTGACCATATCACATCACAACATGCCCTGCAAAAACAAGTTAGATGTCCTCTACTTTGTTGTTGCAAGTTTTACGTGGCTGCTACGGGCTTCTAGCAAGAACCGTTCTTACCTATGCATAAAATCACAACAGTGTTTTGTCAAGTTTGCTGTTTTAACCTTCTTCAAGGACCGGCAGCAGTTAAATTCGATTCAACTAAAGTAGGAGAAACAGACACCCGCCAGCCACCTTTATGCAAAAGTAGTTGCATGTTAGTCGGTGGAACCGGTCTCATGTGTTTGGAAAAGTAAGGTTGGTCCGGGCCACTTCATCCTACAATACTGTTGGGAAACGTAGCATGCAATTTCAAAAAAAAATCCTACACTCACGCAAGATCTATCTAGGAGATGCATAGCAACGAGAGGGGGAGAGTGTGTCTACATACCCTTGTAGACCGAAAGCGGAAGGCATGCTTCACAAGCATCAAGTGATTCATAATCAAGTGATTCCAAAATCCCATTGGAGTTTCTTCATGCGCTTTACACCAATATGACCCAAATGGCAGTGCCACAAAGATGTTGCACTATCATTATCAACTTTGCATCTTTTGTCATCAATATTATGAATATGTGTATCACCACAATCGAGATTCAATAAAATTATACCACTCTTCAAGGGTGCATGACCATAAAAGATATTACTCATATAAATAAAACAACCATTATTCTCTGATTTAAATGAATAACCATCTCGCATCAAACAAGATCCAGATATAATTTTCATGCTCAACGCTGGCACCAAATAATAATTATTTAGGTCCAAAACTAATCTTGAAGGTAGATGTAGAGGTAGCGTGCCGACGACGATCACATCGACCTTGGAACCATTCCCAACGCGCATCGTCACCTCGTCCTTAGCCAATCTTCGTTTAATCCGTAGCCCTTGTTTCGAGTTACAAATAGGAGCAACTAAACCAGTATCAAATACCCAAGCGCTACTACGAGCATATGTAAGGTACACATCAATAACATGTATATCACAGATACCTTTGTTCACTTTGCCATCCTTCTTATCCGTCAAATACTTGGGGCAGTTCCGCTTCTAGTGACCAATCCCTTTGCAGTAGAAGCACTCAGTTTCAGGCTTAGGTCCAGACTTGGGCTTCTTCCTGGGAGTGGCAACTTGCTTTGCATTCTTCTTGAAGTTCCCCTTCTTTCCCTTACCCTTTTTCTTGAAACTAGTGGTCTTGTTAACCATCAACACTTGATGCTCCTTCTTGATTTCTACCTCCGCAACTTTGAGCATGGCGAAGAGCTCGGGAATTGTCTTATCCATACCTCGCATATTATAGTTCATCACGAAGCCTTTGTAGCTTGGTGGCAGTGATTGAAGAACTCTGTCAATAACACTATCATCTGGAAGATTAACTCCTAGCTGAGTCAAGTGGTTATGATATCCAGATATTCTGAGTATGTGTTCACTAACAAAACTGTTCTCCTCCATCTTGCAGCTATAGAACTTGTTGGAGACTTCATATCTCTCAACTCGGGCATTTTCTTGAAATATTAACTTCAACTCCTAGAACATCTCATATGGTCCATGACGTTCAAAACGTCTTTGAAGTCCCGATTCTAAGCCGTAAAGCATGGCACACTGAACTATTGAGTAGTCACCAGATCGAGCTTGCTAGACGTTCATAACATCAGCATCTGCTCCTGCATCAGGCCTTTCACCTAGCAGTGCATCAAGGGCATAATTCTTCTGTGCAGCAATGAGAATAATCCTCAAGTTACAGACCCAGTCCGTGTAGTTGCTACCATCATCTTTCAACTTAGCTTTCTCTAGGAACACATTAAAATTCACGGGAACGGTAGGACGGGCCATTGATCTACAACATAGATATGCAAAAACTATAACGACTAACCTCATGATAAATTAAGTTCAATTAATCATATTGCTTAAGAACTCACATTTAGATTGACATCCCTCAAGTCATCTAAATGATACATGATCCAAATCAACTAAACCATGTCTGATCATCATGTGAGATGGAGTAGTCTTTAATGGTGAACATCTCTATGTTGATCATATCTACTATATGATTCACGTTCGACCTTTGGGTCTCCAGTGTTCCGAGGCCATGTATGTGCATGCTAGGCTCGTCAAGTTTAACCTGAGTATTCCGCATGTGCAAAACTGTCTTGCACCCATTGTATGTGAACGTAGAGCCTATTACACCCGATCATCATGTGGTGTCTCATCACGACGAACTGTCGCAACGGTGCATACTCCGGGAGAACACTTATACCTTGAAATTTTAATTAAGGGATAATCTTATAATGCTGCCACCGTACTAAGCAAAATAAGATGCATAAAAGATGAACATCACATGCAATCAAAATATGTGACATGATATGGCCATCATCATCTTGTGCCTTTGATCTCCATCTCCAAAGCATCATCATGATCTCCATCGTCACAGGCTTGACACCTTGATCTCCACCGTAGCGTCGTGGTCGTCTCGCCAACTATTGCTTCTACAACTATCGCTAACGCATAGCGATAAAGTAAAGCAATTACATGGTGTTTGCATTTCATCCAATAAAGCGACAACCATAAGGCTCCTACCAGTTGCCAATAACTTTTACAAAACATGATCATCTCATACAATAACGTATATCACATCATGTCTTGACCATATCACATCACAACATGCCCTGCAAAAACAAGTTAGATGGCCTCTACTTTGTTGTTAAAAGTTTTACGTGGCTGCTACGGGCTTCTAGCAAGAACCGTTCTTACCTACGCATCAAAAACCACAACGGTGACTTATCAAGTTTGTTGTTTTAACCTTCAACAAGGACCGGTCGCGGTCAAATCCAATTCAACTAAAGTTGGAGAAACAGACACCCGCCAACCACCTTTATGTAAAACTAGTTGCATGTCTATCGGTGGAATCGGTCTCATGAACATGGTCATGTAAGGTTGGTCTGGGTCGCTTCATCCAACAATACCGCCAAATCAAAAAAATACATTGGTGGTAAGCAGTATGACGATCACCGCCCACAACTCTTTGTGTTCTACTCATGCATATCATCTATGCATAGACCTGGCTCGGATGCCACTGTTGGGAAATGTAGCATGCAATTTCAAAAAAATTCCTACGCTCACGCAAGACCTATCTAGGAGATGCATAGCAACGAGAGGGGGAGAGTGTGTCTACGTACCCTCGTAGACCGAAAGCAGAAGCGTTTGACAACGTAGTTGATGTAGTCAAACTTCTTCTTGTTCCACCGATCAAGCACCGAACATGTGCCTCAGAATTCTGCACACGTTCAGCTCGATGACGTCCCTTGAACTCTTGATCCAGCAAAGTGTCATGGGAGAGTTTCATCAGCACGATGGCATGGTGACGGTGATGGTGAAGTGATCCGCACATGGCTTCGCCTAAGCACTACGACAATATGACCGGAGGCTTAAACTGTGGAGGGGGTGCCGCACACGGCTAACAATCGTTGTTGTGTGTTCTAGTAGTGCCCCCCCCCACATATATATATACATAAACACTATCCTGATCACGGGATAAGAATAATATTCTGATCACAACCTGACCTGCCTCGCTAGTAGTACGTTGAACTTCCCTGTGAACTAGGTTGAACTTCCGCCAACATTGCCCAAACGGGGCTTGCAATATACCATTGGAAAGCTATGAACATTAGTATCATGACCCAAGTTAAATTTTTGGCAAAATATAAGCGGTTTAAGAGCAGTTTTGAAAACCGTTCTTTCTTCACACAAAAAACGTGAATCGTATTTTCGACCGCATTTCTAAACCATTTATCGGAATGAGGCATATAATATGGCGTTGGAAAGCTGCTGCAAAACCACTCCTTCCACATGTTGAAAGTTTTCTCTAATTCCCTATAGTTAAATAGTAATTTGAAAAAACGTATAATTTCTCAAACCGAACAGCTGAGTTAGGTTTTTCAATGTCATTTCTAAACGGCTAATCCAATGGAGGCATATGATATGGCATTGGAAAGATTATGAAAATGCGCTACTTTTTCATCTAGAAAGTTTTTTTTTCTAATTTTGAATGGGTTAAGAGTAATTTAGAAAATGGTCCAAGTCCTACCAAGTTCGTATTTTCGAGCTAATTTTTTAACCGTGCGTCCGAATGCAGCAAATGATATGGCGTTCGAAAGCTTGAGCAAATGCAAAACTTTTTGGTATGTATTGTTTCTCCCAATTCTTTATGGTTTTAAGTCAGTTTCGAAAATGGCGAAAACGTATTTTTGCCGTAATTTCTACAAACTTTATCGGAATTGGGCAAATAATATACCATTGAAAAGCTATGGAAAATGCAAAACTTTTTAACATTGATGGTTTTCTCTGATTCCTAGACGTTTTCAAGTAATTTCGAAAACGGCAGGATCGTTCGTTCTGCCTCTATCGCGAAACAGATTCTTCGAAAATGCACCGCGTGAAGAACCTGAACTACTTGGTGCGTGTTCCTGAACTTCACTCTGTTTTTCACGTGATTTCTTTGCTAGTAGATCTTCATCCACTGCTCGTAGCTCTCCAGCGGGTGATATACCGATGGAAAGCTGGTGTAAACACGCAACTTTCCCGTATTAATCGTTTTTTCATACTCGTGACGATTTTAAAAGTTTTTCATTTGAAATTCATTTTTGTAGTAGTTGAACTTCCTGCTGTTTTCACGTTGAACTTCTATGACGTATTTTCTTTTGTAATTTTCTCATCCATTCGTCAATGTTACACAAATGATATTTCTTTTGTACAAACCTCTCTCATAATTTTTTTTTAACTTTCTCCGACCGAGGACTTGAATTTACACAAATAATATTCCTGCCGTTTTGAGGTAAATTAGAAAATGGCAAGATCATGATTTTTGCGTTCATCGCGAACGGAAATGCACTGCGTGAAGTAGTACAACTTCTAGGGCATGTCTGTTTGAACTTCACTTTGTTTTTGACGTGCTATTTTTTGCACTGCATGAAGTAGTTGAACTTCTGGGGCATGTCTGTTTGTACTTCACTCTGTTTCACTTTATTGTATTTTTCTTATATGAAACACACACCATGTAGTACGTGAACTTCTGGTTGTTATCACTTTGAACTTCTCTCTGGTTTGAGAGAATTATTTTAAAACACAAAACAACATATATTTTTTTATGTATTTTGGACATCTAAATACACGGTGAACCTCTCTCACGAGAATTTTTGAAATTTTCCTCGCCGAGCAATTGAACTTTTAGCAACCATTTTGTTTTCGTTTATGAGTTGTTTTTAAAAATGCAAAAAATGGCGTTGTGTTTTTATTTTTTTGAACAGGTAAATCCTAGGTTTTAATAAACTCTGTACTTCTCTGTTATTTCAATTTGAACTTCACCTTTTTTATATTTTATGTAAAGAATTGTATTCGATTTTTAGATGGAAAATATCGAATATGGAAATACAAGGTGAACCTCTCTCGCAAGAATTTTTGAACTTCCCCTAACAGAGCACCTGAACTTCTTTCAACAAACCTTTTAAGCTTTTATTTTTCTATACCTTTGTTATCACCTGAAATGCATTTCTTACAGTACTCGAACTTCTCGTTGTTTTCACTATGAACTTCTGTCACAGTTTTGTGTATACATTGAATTGCACCCAATTGAAGGTCGAACGCCATTTTTTGCTTTTTTCAAACATGTAATTGGAAGCCGGACGTCTCGCAATATAAATTATGAACCATGCACGGAGGAGCACGTGAACTTCTTGCAACAGACCTTTAAAGCCTTTTGTTTTATATTTTTATCTGAAACGCATTCCGTGTAGTAGTTGAACTCCCCGTTGTTTTCACCTTGAATTTCTGTCACGTATTTTTGTTCAACCTCTCACACAAGAAAACTTTTGAATTTTCTCAGGCCGAGGACTTGAACTTCTAGCAACAAAACTTTTAGCCTTTTGCTTTTTCATTCTTTTTTTCATACCAAATGCACACCGTGTAGTACGTGAACTTCTGGCAGTTATCAAGCTAAACTTCTCTTGGTTACGTGAAAATATGTGAGTTTTTTATAGGCATTGAAATGCTATACCTTTTTATTTCAACTCATTGTGTATTTTTTTAGTAAAATGTAGAAACACTATTTTTATAAACTTTTCGAACTGCTCTATTTTTAATTTTTGAACTCCTTGGTTTATTCTATGGTAACAGAAATAATTACAGGTTTGCAATAAATATTGAACCACCCTGTTATTTAAATTTGAACTTCAAGGTATTTTTTAGAAATGGTTAAACTTACAAAACAAAATTATGTTTTTCCACCTTTCTACAAACTATGTTATATCTTGTGAAGTTTTGTTTTTTGTCTCGTGGCATTTTTAGCCATTTTTTGCTGTCGGTGAAATGGCCTAGGCGGTCCTTTTTTCACTGATGAATTTCTTCAGTGTGTGGTAGACGTGAACTTTGGAATTTCTGAGACATGAACTTCACGTGCTATCGAAATTCAAAAAAATCACACAGAACGATACACATACAGTTGGTGTGATACGTGCATGACCACATCGGCAAGCTTTGGTACCGACGCACATAAACTTCGCGTGCTATTGAACCTCTATGGTAACGAGAATACACACAAGTACACATGTCATCTTCTTGTTCGGAAGCGTTGAAGCCAGGACCATCTAAAAGTTTTTTAGAAGTTTTTGAGACACCTTCTATTTATATTTTGCAAGATCTGGAATTACACAACATTTTGCATTTCCGGAAACTTCTTTTTAAACCAAGTGTGCAGCTGGTACAAATTACCAAAGATGTTTAGAACGTAGCCAAAAACAACTAAAACTAGTCTTCCTGAACTTCAATTCCTTTTTTTCTTGAACTTCAGCATTATGTGGAGGAGTCCGGTGATCCGGCGAGCGTTGGCGCAGTTGGACGGTGCCTCTCAGGTGATAAGGCCAGGAACAGAGACTTGGTGGGGTGGCCTCGCGGAGGTGCTCATGTGGCGAGGGCGGGCTGGGGGTGACTCGGGATGCGCTGGAAGGGGGAAGTGCTAGACGGCGGCGGCCGCTAGAGACAGTGGGTCATCGGAGTGGGGCGAAGCCCTGACAGTGGCCATGAAGCAGTCGCCACTACCTCATACCGCGTCGCACAATCCTGCAGTTCAAGCATGGCAGCAGGAGCGTGGGCTGCTGGAGGAAGGGAGAGCCACCGCCGGCTATGTGAGAGAAAGGTTGGGGGCGGTGCCGGGACGGGCAGCCACCGGAGTTGAAGGGCAGGGAATGGCGCGCTCGCTCCTTAGTCGAGGAGGTGGACCGGGGCGGCGACCCGTGGCTTGAGAGGTGGCGGCTAGATCTCTGATGGGGGTCATGTGTTACGATGGCGCACGACGGTAGAGCTCGATCTGGACGGCGGCCAGCGACGTGGGGGGATGGCGGCTGGATCCCTGGTGGGAGGCCTGTGCCACGGCGGCGCGTAGGGGGCGCACGTCGGCGAGGGTCGGGGTGGGGGCTCGCGCCGGGGAAGGAGGCTGGCGGACCGCGGTGGCGATGCAGTGCGCCAGCGAGGGTCCGGGCGGTGGCTCGCGCCGGTGAAGGAGCCTGGAGGTGGGATTGGGGAGGAGGCTCGCAGCGGTGGGATTTTTTGGATCGGGGAACAGCGGGCGGATGTTAGGGATGACCCGTTCCTAGCGTTTTTTCTTTGCAAATGGTCCTGACATTTCTTTTTCACAATTTGGGAACATCCCCGTAGCCCTATATAGGCGCTGTGATCAGAATAACTATTCTGATCCCAGGATCAGAATAGTGTTTCTCTCTCTCTCTCTCTCTCT